>NW_023494794.1:16167816-16182816 GCF_904425465.1 Colossoma macropomum | reverse complement strand
CACACACACACAGACACACACACACACCGCTGCAGAGCCAACACTGAGGCATCAGGAGGGAACATGAATCAGCAGAAACATTAACTCAGATTAAGATCGTGAAGCTATCGGTAAAGTCCTGGTTCTTTGGTGTCTCCGGGAGGCCGTGAGGAAGAGGAGGGTGAGGAAGGTTAAAGTGGTAAAATGTTATTATGGCGATTCCCCTCTCTGAACTACTTCTGCAAACTTCACAGCTTTCAAAACTCACTGAAGGACACCGGCATGCTCGGCTGGCCCATGGAGCAGCGTCACATATCAAGCAGCAGACAAGCCTCAACAACTTGCGCTCGCTCGCTCACACACACACACTCCCGCCATTCTGCTGCCGCGGCAACCCACCTCGCACTCGCAAAACACGTTCGCTCAGCACGGGACCGTTCACATTTTAACCCTATGAGAGCGGTCGTCATGGCAACGGAGGTGGCAACGCCGTCACCGCAGCTGAGCTGTGTGTAGTTGTCATGGTTACGGGGGCAGAGAGGCGGTGAGGTTGCCGTGGTTACAGGGCTGTATGTGCAGCCGTGTTAGTGTTGTGCGTTTGGGTCTCAGAAGGTTAAACAGCCGGTGTGCCGCGTTCCGTAACGCCATGGCGCGCAACACCGCGCTTGTCTCTCCGGGCCGTCTCTCAGTTTTAATGTCACCACGGCAACACTCTCCTGCACAGTGATCCTTGGTGAGGTTGAGAGAGGGGGCGGAGCCAGAGGAAGCGTTTATGTTTTGCACCAAACAATGTTAGCGAACGCGGTACACGCAGTTACACGTGCAAATCGGTCGCACGCCGATAAACTGCGTTTCAGGTGCCAGAGCGTCTGGAGCTGCAGCAGCAGAAGAGCCTGAAATTTAACCTTACAGATCTAAACAACTTACACAGTTTAGCTGAATGATACTGTAAAACAGCACCAGTGAAATACTGACTTACTTACACTAGAACAACATTTAAAAACAAACCTGAATGTAAATTAAACACAAAGAATCAGTTTCAGTTCTTTACTTAAGGCAAGACACCACAGGCGGAAATGACGATGTTGGGCATCAATCTTCTTTTTTTCAGATTTTTGGATAAATTGCAAATACAACAAAAACTCAATATAAATTTTATTATTTTGGCATGTAGTCCAAGGCTTAGCTCCGCCCACACTTAGCTTCATGTCATATTTCACTGAAAAACTATTTTTCCATTGAATTAAACTAGAACATCAAATTATGATTATTTTCTTTGTACTAATGACAACAATCTCTGAGGTGCATTGCTAAAAATCTCAAATCAGCCTTTCTGCACTTTTAAAGACAAAAATCTCTACTTCTAGAATTCCTGCGTAATTTAAATCAGGATTTCCAATCACAGCTGGATTGAAGCTGGATTTATGCTGGATTTATTTATATACAAAACTTGCAACACAAAAACTATTTATAAGTATATTAATAATCAACTGGCAAAAATTGTCGTGTTTTTCATGCAAACCCTTTTCTCCTGTAGTGTCTCACCTTAAACATACAACTGCATATTCTAAAACTCTCTGTTCTCTAATGAAATATTAAATCAATTACAGAAATGGTGCTTAAGCCTAAACACTCTATGAAGAACTTAACTTTATATACTTTAACTTCATTAACTATTACGATACTTAACCTACTGATCATGCGCTGTGTGCGTGTGTGCAGGTGGTGATGTAGTGTTGCTTAAATGAAAGTTGACTCATGTTAAATATTAAAGACCAGTACTGTAGGAGGCGCTGTGGGCTTCTCCAGTACTCACGTCTTATCTGTGGCTTTAAATAATAAGAAGGCCGAATGGAGAAGAGTGGCAGGGTTCAGTATGCGTTCTTAAATCTAAGTGATTTTTGGATGTGTGTCGCTATGGAAACTGACCTTACTTCCCGAATCCTTGGTCCCACATTCCCCTTTATCGTACCACCACTTGTTTTTCAGCTTGTCTAAGATGCCTTGTTCACTGAGTTTCAATACTGCAAGGTTTACAGGAGTTCTTCACGAGGGAAATAACATAAATAACATCGCAGCATTATGTTATTTTATGTTATTAATACTTAGCATCTACTGTTCTTTCTAACATCTCTATAACCAAAGCGATACTGTAGGATCACCTGGTCTGGTTATGGTTACAGTGAGAGAGATAGAAAGGAAGAAAACAGAAAAAGAAAGAGAAAAAAGAGAGAAAGGAAAGAAGGAGGAGGCAGGCAGGCATGGCTAAGCATTGGTGTTACCTGTTTGACCTTTTGACCTGGTAGTGCTACCTGACAGTACCAGGACCTACTGTAATCGCTTTGAGTAATCGGCACTCACTGTTCCAACACAGGCAGAGAGAGAGAAACTGGTCACACCGTAACCATGGTAACACAGCCAAAACACAGCACACAGCAGAGAGCACTGGAGGGTGATGGGTGTTCGTCGCTGTTGTCGTTGTTAAAGAAATGACTTTTTTTGTTTGCAAAGTGCAGCTTTTCTCGAGCCTAAATGAGGCAAAGCTGGATCAGGCAGGAGGATCCGGAACCCTTTCTTGACTAACAGACAGGAAGTCAGCATTCAGAGAGGGTGAGGGGCGCAGGCCGAACACTTTACACGCCAAAACACCACCCGGCACGAGTCCATCTACAGCCAGTTCACACCAGACGCAGCCCGGACCGGCGCGGGAACAGGCCAGAACGCACCGGGACCCCATTCCGGGAGTTTGAGATGGGCCGGAACGACTCAGGTTTCGAAAATCTCGGTAACTATTTTCATTGGAAACCATGTACAGTTGTTTCAATCTGTTCTAAAGTGTGTGTCTGTTCAGCCTGCAGCTCTTACAGCCAATGGAAAGTCACACTGCTGCAGCTCCGCCTACCCAGTCTCCATGTGGTGTACTTGGAATGTGGTGTACTTGGAATGTGGTGTACTTGGAATATGTAACTACTGGTAAAAATTAACTGTTGGGAAAAAAAAGGAAATTTAAAATTAGACAGTATTATTTCAGTCAGGAGTGTCCAAACTTTATTTAACAGAGGGCCAGCTGGTACCGTGTCAAAACACCCGAGGGCTATAATTTTATTCACCAAAGACTGAAAATAACATTTTCAAAATATCAGCGCACAGAATCAGCGACCGAGTGACCGCGTTTCCTATCACTGTATAAAAGATGTCTGAGGCTTCTTTTACTGCTGGAATAATCAGAGCAGTTTGGAACAGTAACAGTAACAATTAGAGTAACAATAAAACGACTAATATATTAATTATATTCCTATTAAAGTGTTTACTTATTCAAAAATACAATTTGTGAGAACTAAACAAATTAATACATTTTTCAGTTTTGTGAGTTTTGTATGTTCTTTACATATCAGATAAACACAGTGACCTCATTCAGACATCACTGTATTAAAGGAGAAGATCAGATTAAACGTTATTGTTCCTCCTTAAAGGGTTAATATTCACTGACCTGCTGAATCTGCTCTGATATGAAGTCGGTGCTGTGAGACTCGGAGCTGCAGCTGCTTTCGTTTCTCTCCTGAATATTTACTGTGATGTTCTGCTGTTTTTCATGTCTGTTGGTATTAAATTCATTACAGTTTTGAAATATGAGGCTCGTTTTCTGCGTCTCTCAATGAAAAAATTCAGATTTCCATCTAAATCTGTGGCTCTCAGTGTTGGTCTGAGCTTTATGGCTGCTGTCTGGACTAAATGTGGTCAGTAAATGAATCTGCAGGTCAGTCAGAGAAGAAAGGCTCTTGGGTGAACTTCGTTACCGCAGGGCAGCACATTACACAGTAATCTTAGAGCACTGCTGCCACCATCAGGTGAAAGAAGGAACTGCAGTGTACTGGCTGGTGGGCCACTTATAACACACTCTAAAACAGGCCCAAAATCTGTCCACAGGTCACATTTGGCCCTGAAGCCGGACTTTGGACACCACTGATTTACGTAGTGAAAGGACTGATTTAGTCGTCAGCAGGCAGGTTTGATGGGTTCCATAAGAAACTCAAATTAAGATTCAGTTTGCCAGACAAACACGATTCTGCTCATATGTTGGTTGTTGCACTAAAAGTGCCGTGGCTCGGTTCTAGACTGTACGATTACATTACGTATTCAGGAGTTTACAGTTTAAACGTAGAAATGATGATCACTTCATATGAGGGCATTCATTTAGTCAAAAAAATGCACAATTTATTTAAAATGAAAAAAATAAAACAAGATCGCCCAAGTTCAGTTTGTTCTGTCTTATGGGGGGTCTGGGACACCCCACCCCCCTCAATTGGAACCCTGGCCTCATCAAAACGGTAGCCTCCACACAGCGTTAGTACAGCGCAGGAGCTGTTCAGGAACTACAAGACCAACAAGATCATCACACCTTAGTAAAGTATTGTTTGAATTTAGAAAGTTACAGAAAGTGGAAGAGTCTGATTTGACCGGATCTCTTCGGACACTTCGGGCACACATCTGACAGACGTCTAGCACAGCATGAAACACGTGTCTGGTGTGAACTGGCCTTTAGGCTGGAAGCATCGTTTTATCTAGGCCTAATTATCATGAGCAAATTTAGCTACTGAATTGCTAATTCATATTTTTTTCATAATCACATGCATGTGGGGTGTGTTGACATGTAAGATGTTAAATATGTCATCAACAGGGCTGCTGGGTAACTCAGTTTATTTCCTTTCTGTTACATGACGACGGTTTGTAATTCAACACCAGCAAATATACGTCACTCAGCACTCACTGGAGTCCGGACTGCCTGCAGCGAGCTAACCGTTCACCTGCTAACTCCACATCTCAGATTTTCATTGTGCAGACATGGCTGTACAGTTCTGGACTGATGGCCTCCTAAACTCCACGTTTTGGTAATTCATTAGAAGTAATTAGTAATAATATGCTGAAGCAACATCTGTTGAGCAAACTAATGAAGCACAGCTCAAACGAGATGTTACAGGCCAAACTGACTCATTCATGCTCCGCCCACAAATGTGCAAATGCATTCGTTTGTAACCACTGTTGCAACAAAGTTGTTAAAAAAAATCCATTTCATCTGAAGCACGGCATCCGATATCTATAGTAAACTTAGCTAGTCGCAAATATCGGAATTCCGTCGCTCCGATTAGCTGTTCAGACATCCAGTCACCAGCGTTAATCTAATCTTTGTGTGCTGCGATGAGTCTTTTGGGACAAAATGCTGGATTAGAGTCTAAAGTAAACTTTCTGCAGGGACCCCATTTCTGACTTATTTCAGTCAAACGGCTCATTCCTGTCAAAGTAGAAGCTTATTCACCACGTTGAGCAACAAAAAGCATCAGACTCCGTTTTTGTTGTGTAATCAAGGTCTTTATGGATTGCTATGCTAAACATAAAGTTCACTGCACAAAAAGAATTATGTGACTTCCAAAAAATGACCTTTACATATATATAATTTAAACTGTGAAGAGTTTGTGCTACAGTGACTCATTAGGTGAAAGGGATTTTAATGTTCTGTAAAACTTGTCCAACTTCACATTAGTAGCTACAGAAGTATCAGTGGGCGGAGCCTGGATCCAGCATTTTACAAAGTTTGCTGAAATTTTCCACCAGGCCTTTTGGCAGCTGCAGAAAGAGGCTCCAGGACATGTGGCTGACTTCAGTGCGAATCCACTGATTGGACTAAATCCAAGATTTGTTCAGCACGACTTACTTATGGAGGTAATTAGCAGCAACAAACTGAAAACAGTGACATGACTGCCCTGTTCATGCATACGAGCTCTGAACCTCCGCCTGGAGAGCTCTGATCGCTGATCCACATTAAATAACACATACGATGCATTTGTGAAATTAAAAGATACAGACATGATAATCTGTACGATACAGAGCCCCAGTGTAACACACAGTTTGTGAGACAGGGATACGGGACTGATACACTATTATTTGGGTTTCTGCATGAATGACTAATACAGTTTAATAATGTCTTGATCTAATTCATGTTTATTGAACATGTGGAATCTCTACTGAGATCCAGTATCTCTGAGTACTAACACCAATTTCACTATTGGGTCCTAAAACTATTGCCTCTATTAGGTACGAATACCAAAACATCCGTTAGTTACCAAAACCAATTCAGTACTTAGTTTGGGTACCAACACCAAAAATTCAATTTGTTACCAAAACCAGTTCCTCTATTGAGTACTAACGGCAGTGCCTCTGTTAAGTGCTAACACCAGTACTTCTATTGCGTACTAATTCCAATACCTCTTTTGAATACCAACACTGAAATCAACTGGGTACCAACAATGAATACCAGCACAAAAGCCTCCACTAGATACCAACATCAAAGCCTCAAATTTAATACCAGTATTGTATATCAACACAAAATCCTCTAACAGGTAACAACAGTGAATGCTATCGAAATCTCCACTCGGCAACACCAAAACCGCTCCTGGGTACTAACACCAAAACATCCACTGGGTACCAACAATAGGAACCAACACAAAAACTCCACTTAGTACCAAAACCAAGACCTCCACTGGATACAAACAGCAAAACAGGATCCCAACATCCAAGAGCGAAGCACAGTGGAGCCGTTTTACTGCCTTAGGGCTGTAACGGGTTGCGACTCTTCTACAGCAGAACGTCTGGCCATCTGTCTGAGATCTAAGAGTCAAGGGTTCGTCGTGCCTCATCAGAATCATCCAAACCACAGGAGCAAATCAACAACAGAGTTTCCAACACAGCTCAACGGCTCAGACAGGAAAACTGTAAAAAGGAAAAGAGTTCTGACCTCAATCCGACTGAAACGCTGTGGTGTGACCTCAGCTGGACGTTTAACAACAAACAAAACGTACATGAACTAAAGTGGTATTGCATTGAAGAGTGGGGTTGAACTCCTCCTGAGCTGTCCTGCATGGGGGGGTCAGGAGGAATTCACTACAGAGCGTATTTGGTTTAGACCAATGAAGAAGTTTCACAAGCTGTTATAATAACAGCCCATCAACAAATCTATTGATTGAAACCATAAAATAAATAAAAACACAAAACCAGAATTATATTTAAGAAGCCATTCATGCAGAAATCAAGAGAAAGATGCTTCTATTAATTATTACATTTTTAAGCAATGTTCTGGTTCCCAATTACAAATATAAACAGGCAACATTTCAGACAACGAAGAGTCGTATTTGTCAATATCCAGAAAAAAACACACGCAGGATAGAGCAACAAGGAGAATATTAAGAATTGCTTTTGAAAGAAAAAATGGGTTAAATATACTGTTAATGTAATTAACTGATCTAACAAAAATCATGCAACTTTACTGCCTAAAAATGATGTATATTTACTGAACAGGTTCGAGCTTTAATAACCTCATAAACGCGTTTTAGTTACTTTCTAGTCTCTATAGAATCAAATATTCATCTTTATATGACGTATCGGCATCAATTAAAATAACTCCATTATATTAAAGGGGAACTCCACCCATTTTTCAAAATTCCCCCATAATTCAGTGTGTGAGGTGTAAACAGAGTGACTCAGAGTGGTTTGGTGTGAAACGGTTCAGATGTCTTTACAGTGGTGGTGATAAGAACCAGGCGTCGCCATGACTACAACACAGATATAGACATTTTATTTACTATCCAGAACCACCAGTGAACCTACACGAGTCTTCTGAGTTTATATGGAATGTTGATGATGAAAATAGTGGAAAATCTGAAATAATAAGTTTTCTTTGGGGACTATTTTGCCTCACAGCGCCCTGCATGTATCCCTCCACCATGAATGGAGTTTAAGTTCTCTAAACTATCATAAAACAGTGTCTCAGTCATCAGGCAGTGAATTCATAACCATTTCATGTAGGAACTTTCTGTGAGGGAGCTTTTAGAGGTGGACGTCTGGTTCCTATCACCACCACTGTGAACAGTTCTGACTCGGTAAGTTTCTCTAGAACAGAGCATTTCACACCAAACCACTCTGAACCGCTCTGAACCGCTCTGAACCTCTCTGTTTACATCTTAACCAGTTAATTATGTGGAGTTTTTTTATGTAAAATTAGTGGAGTTTTCCTTTAAATTTGAGTCTAATGACACTAACAGCTTCATGCATGTTAGCCGTTCGGTTAGCATTCAGGGCTGAACTGATAAACCATCACGATGAGGATAACGAACATATAAAAAGCATCCAAACTTCATTTTCAGTCATCATGTCTAATATTTCTCACTATAAGACTATCATAAGAATCTTATGAGATTATTTCATTTTGTGCTTGTTTTAAGTAGTTTTATGTTATGAAAGTGTCATTCATTTCACAGATCATTTACTTGTTTTGAGAAATAATGCAGATAATTTTGCTTATTTTGAGAAATAATGCAAGTAAAATGATCTGCTGTTGGAATAAGACACTTTCACTGAATATAATTACTTAAAATAAGCGTAAACCGTCTAAAAATAAGTTAAATAATCTTATAATTTTCTTACAGGATTTCACAAAGAGACGTATTAGATATTTTGGCTAAATGTAAGATATTTTCACTCGCTAAGGTGTCGCTTCATGCAGTGACACAAAAATAACGTCCTGTATTTATAACTTAGATAAAAAAGAATAAATAAGAACTGACGCTAACAAAGCCACTAAGAATGCTGGGAAGCTTTTTGGGCACAAGACTCTTTAGTCTGTAGGACTGATCCAGATTAACTGGATTATCTTCACTAGATTAACTTCAGTTACTAAGGATTAGAAACAGTGAATGTTACTAAATTTGTTTTTAGTAATTGTAACAAATTATTAAACCATTAAAACTGCAGCGAGTCCTGAGCCGGATCGAGCGTCCAGGAGGAGACGAGCCGTCTGCAGCTACATAAAGGCCTGTTTGGAAAGAGTTTCAGAGAACGACACGCAGCAGGTGAGGCTTCATGAGGAGCTGCTGAAAACCTTACCTGAGCGAAGAACCAACCTGACTCTCAGCGTTAAAAGGCTTTTCTGAGGGATTTTTATTCGGGTTATTCAGTTAATATTCGTCCTGCTGTCCATCATTATTGCTGCGTTTGACTGTTGAAGTCTGAGCTCAGAATTACGGCATTTTCGACCTCCAAACTCGGACGCCAGTACTGAGCCAAACAGTCTGAACAGCATCTCATTCATAATCACCGAAGAGATTTTACGTCACAGTATTTTATTCAGCCAATGCAGATTCACCGCGAGCGACGAGACACTGAGATGACGAGATTCACTGCAGCTAAAGCCACAAATCACTGCTTTCAACTCTGTTTTAAAAAGTCATGTTTTTTGCCTCATTTCTTGTAGAGAAATACATTTCCCACACATCCTAACATGAGCTCCACCAATCAGAGGCGTCACTGTTACCGTGGAGATTCAAACTGTGTAGTTTTTTACTTCCAGAACCAGAGCCGCTAAAAAGTGGACGCTCACTGTTCAGCTCTACTGTTAGCAACAAGCTAACCTGCTAACATCAACGATTTGAGTGATGACCTCAACGTTCATGATGTAGCTTTAAAAACAGAGCTTTGTGGTCAGAGTTGTAGTTTAAAAACCTGTGTCTCATTTAAAGCTATAACCGTCGGATGTCGGAGTTCGGAAACCTTCATGACGTCCGAGTAGGAATTCCCAGCGTAACGGGCAGTTTTTTCTAATTGGAGGTCAGAAATTCTGAGTCATAAGCCTCAGTCAAACGCAGCTCATGTCCACCAAAACTATAGAGTAGAGCAAAATGTTATAAACTAAAAAAAAAAGAGCAAAATGTTGTAAACTTTACAAACTAATAAAGAAAATCACATCAAATACACGTAAAATAACTCATTTGGGGAAAATGTCAAACAGGCCAACAGTCAAGAATTAAAGCACAACTTCTTACCAAATTCCTCACCTGATATGAAGACGACACTGAAAATCAAACTTCAAACACAATTTCAAATCAAACAAACTGGGTTTGAGAGAATATTTATATTGTGTAAATCTATCAGCTCAAACGCTGATCGTCTGACACTGAGCCTGAATCCCACACTGAGACGATCAATCAGCTTTAATTTATGGTTTATAATAAATCAGCATCTCTTTAATGTAAATCTGAATCTGTGCACTGTGCAGTATATTTGCTGTGAAGAGTTGAATTACTCCCATCATGCATTGCAGGGTTACAGGCAGGTGAATAAATGAGAAACATGCAGTCCTGATGTCATAACGGACTAGACACCCTCTACCCAGCATGCTCAGCGCGGCTCCCCACAGATCGGGCGGCTCGATCTTGTGGGAATGAGTCTGGGAGCCAATCAGAATAGAGGGGGACGTGTGAGAGCCAATCAGAACAGAGAAGTGGGCTGCCTCGCTGGGCTGAGCACAAGGTGACTCACAGGAGCCGGAGAACCGAGGAAGGTCTAGAGAACCGGCACGAGGCCGTCCGGCGGTTTGTGGTTTTCTGGATGCTGTGAAGGGGGCGGGGCTTTTTCCTGCTCCATCCAGGATGAGTGACAGGTGAGCCTGGTGTGTGGTGCAGCATGGGAATTGTGGGAATTGTAGTTTTTTTTCATTAGAATTCTCACGTTTGCCTGTGATGCTTAGTCCCCTCAAGACTTCGCTGTTCGCCTCACTGTCCCTGACCCTCGACCTTTGACCTCTGAGCTTTCATCCCAACGGTGGGGTTTGGCAGCTTTAGTGAGTCAGCGAGAAACGATCACAGTACTTCTTTAAAATTACGATTATGTATGTTTTCATATACACTTTACACTGTCATGATGAACGGACCAATCAAAACGCTCCAAAATGACTGAGAATAAAACACTTTACACTGAAACTCAAAGCGTTTCCGTCCGGAAAGTTTCCTTTTTGATGATTTGATGTTTCTCCAAAATAGTGACTGCGGAGTGTTTTGATTGGTCTGTTCATCATGAAACGTTCACACAATGCAAAGGACAACTGGTGTGATTAATTTATTATTATTATTATTATTATTATTAACACCTATAACTTACCCTTGTTGCCATGGAGATGAAAAAAGTAGCCTACACTCACACGCCACCTTTCACAACTGCATGGCAACCCTAACTACAACCAAACTACTGATTATATTCACACCTGAACTACAACCAAACTACTGATTATATTCACACCTGAACTACAACTAAACTACTGATTATATATTTACACCTGAACTACAACCAAACTACTGAATATATATTTACACCTGACCTACAACCAAACTACTGATTATATTCACACCTGAACTACAACCAAACTACTGATTATATTCACACCTGAACTACAACCAAACTACTGATTATATATTTACACCTAAACTACAACCAAACTACTGATTATATTCACACCTGAACTATAACCAAACTACTGATTATATTTACACCTGAACTACAACCAAACTACTGAATATATATTTACACCTGAACTACAACCAAACTACTGATTATATTCACGCCTGAACTACAACCAAACTACTGACTATATATTTACACCTGAACTACAACCAAACTACTAATTATATATTTACACCTGAATTACAACCAAACTACTGACTATATATTTACACCTGAATTACAACCAAACTACTAATTATATATTTACACCTGAACTACAACCAAACTACTAATTATATATATTTACACCTGAACTACAACCAAACTACTAATTATATATATTTACACCTGAACTACAACCAAACCAAACTAAACGTAAACGCTAATAAAAACACTGCACTGTAAAATAAGCTCAGTGAACTACAGCTGAACGGAACCGACTTACAGACTAAACGAACAAACACAGCCGCACTGACGGGAATGAATCCTATAAACTACACGTTTTAAAGCTACAGCGATACAGACGCCCCTCCCTCCCTCGCTGAGTCCTCAGTTCTCCCTCTCTCTGTCTCTCCCTCTCTCTCCTCTCTCTCTCTCGCTGTCTCTCTCTCTGCTCTGTTAGTCGAGTAAAGGGTTCAGTCTGATCTCTTTTTGCTCCATCAATACCTCCAAAAAGCCACAACACCCCAAAATAACAATGCAGCAGCAGTCAGCAACGGTCGTCATGGTAATGAGCTCAGGTGGTTTCTCGTTACTGGTGCCGGGGGTCATAGGTCACAGCCTTGCCGATTACTCGTGGCTCATTCTGTCTGTCTGTCTGTCTGTCTGTCTGTTTGTTTGTTAGTGGAGACTGAGGCTGACCTTGGAGTCTCCTCCTCCGCTGCCACACTCTCCTTTGTCGTACCACCATTTGTTTTTCAGCTTGTCCAAAAGGCCCTGTTCATTCAGCTTTAGCACAGCCAGGTTCACAGCACTTCTTGAAACGATAAAACATAACTCGTAAGAAAAGAATCAGGTCCGTGAGAAATCTAATACTGCAGTGGACTGATAACGATGGAGGGTCAGTAACTGACTTAACGAATCCAGGCTCCGCCCACAAACGCCTTCCTCTGTAGCTGCTGCTGTGAGTTTATAGTGACTCAGTTTGTACGGAGACGCTGTAAAGGAGGAGGAGACGCTCGCCGGTCGGAATCTGAATGGGAAAACTCAGAACACTCAACATGGCACCTGTTTGTGGGGAAGTCCCGCCCTTCAACAAAAAGAGCCAATCAGCTTGCTGGTTCTGCTGTGGGTGGGGAAAGCCCCCCTCGTTGTGGGATCTGTGCGAGTGCAGCAGCAGAACAACCCAAAAACTGAGCCAAACGCCACAAACTGTTTACGAGGTTTTTGTCAGATTTTCCCAGGAAATTTTAAATATATATTTTAAAGAGTAATTTGACTTTCAGTTTCGTGTGTTTTAGTCTCTCCTCATTGACAGAGAGATGAGTCTGGACTCACACATGGCTGGTAACAACTGACCGGTGGCGCTGAAAAGATGGCCGCAGAGTGAACAGACTCTTTTAAAGACGTTGGTTTATATCACAATATCTGCATAGTAGTTCAAGTATTCATGTAATTTTCCAGACTGGGTCACAAAAAAACAGCAATCAAAATGAACTAAAACAAAGGCGTCTCCTTATTTAGAGCAAAGAGCATGTAGAGTAACTATTATGATAAACTGACTCTGTTCTACAGTTTCTCATTAGGCTGAATGAATAACTGACTCTAAATGTAGGTATTGTGATATAAACGCAGTCTGTTCTACAGTTTCTCATTAGGCTGAATGAATAACTGACTCTAAATGTAGGTATTGTGATATAAACTCAGTCTGTTCTACAGTTTCTCATTAGGTTGAATGAATAACTGACTCTAAATGTAGGTATTGTGATATAAACCGAGTCTGTTCTACAGTTTCTCATTAGGCTGAATGAATAACCGACTCTAAATGTAGGTATTGTGATATAAACTGACTCTGTTCTACAGTTTCTCATTAGGCTGAATGAATAACCGACTCTAAATGTAGGTATTGTGATATAAACTCAGTCTGTTCTACAGTTTCTCATTAGGCTGAATGAATAACCGACTCTAAATGTAGGTATTGTGATATAAACTCAGTCTGTTCTACAGTTTCTCATTAGGCTGAATGAATAACCGACTCTAAATGTAGGTATTGTGATATAAACTCAGTCTGTTCTACAGTTTCTCATTAGGTTGAATGAATAACTGACTCTAAATGTAGGTATTGTGATATAAACTGACTCTGTTCTACAGTTTCTCATTAGGCTGAATGAATAACCGACTCTAAATGTAGGTATTGTGATATAAACTCGAGTCTGTTCTACAGTTTCTCATTAGGCTGAATGAATAACTGACTCTAAATGTAGGTATTGTGATATAAACTGACTCTGTTCTACAGTTTCTCATTAGGCTGAATGAATAACTGACTCTAAATGTAGGTATTGTGATATAAACTGAGTCTGTTCTACAGTTTCTCATTAGGCTGAATGAATAACCGACTCTAAATGTAGGTATTGTGATATAAACTCAGTCTGTTCTACAGTTTCTCATTAGGCTGAATGAATAACCGACTCTAAATGTAGGTATTGTGATATAAACTCAGTCTGTTCTACAGTTTCTCATTAGGCTGAATGAATAACCGACTCTAAATGTAGGTATTGTGATATAAACTGAGTCTGTTCTACAGTTTCTCATTAGGCTGAATGAATAACTGACTCTAAATGTAGGTATTGTGATATAAACTGAGTCTGTTCTACAGTTTCTCATTAGGCTGAATGAATAACCGACTCTAAATGTAGGTATTGTGATATAAACTCAGTCTGTTCTACAGTTTCTCATTAGGCTGAATGAATAACTGACTCTAAATGTAGGTATTGTGATATAAACTCAGTCTGTTCTACAGTTTCTCATTAGGCTGAATGAATAACCGACTCTAAATGTAGGTATTGTGATATAAACTCAGTCTGTTCTACAGTTTCTCATTAGGCTGAATGAATAACTGACTCTAAATGTAGGTATTGTGATATAAACTCAGTCTGTTCTACAGTTTCTCATTAGGCTGAATGAATAACTGACTCTAAATGTAGGTATTGTGATATAAACTCAGTCTGTTCTACAGTTTCTCATTAGGCTGAATGAATAACTGACTCTAAATGTAGGTATTGTGATATAAACTCAGTCTGTTCTACAGTTTCTCATTAGGCTGAATGAATAACTGACTCTAAATGTAGGTATTGTGATATAAACTCTGTTCTTCTCTGTTTTTTTTTTCAGTTTTTTAGGGGGATTTTTCTGTGAATCTTATCAAAACAACAGTAGCTGCAAAAGACATTTGTGGGCGGAGCCTGGAGTCACAGTTAATGAAGTGCAGAGCTGTTGGTTACTTCGTTAAAGGGGGCAGTACGAGAAGGAGAGATTGGTTAATTGGTTAATTGAAGGGGCTGTTTGATTGGTTGGTCTTACTGCGCTGGATGGGTTCAGGCAGAAGCGTGTGTGGGCGAGAGAGGCGTGAAACACTGAGCAGAGAGAGAGAGAGAGGGAGAGAGAGAGAGAGAGAGAGAGAGGGTGGGGTTAGTGGAGAAATGCAGAATGGAGGGATAGTCCGTCATCAGGAGGAGAAGAAAAAAAGAAAAGAGGAGAAGC
>NW_023494794.1:16157816-16160316 GCF_904425465.1 Colossoma macropomum | reverse complement strand
TAGCTGTAGATGGTTAGTGTGTGGATTAGCTGTTGCTGGTTAGTGTGTGGATTAGCTGTTGATGGTTATCGTGTGGATTAGCTGTAGATGGTTAGTCGTGTGGATTAGCTGTAGATGGTTAGTGTGTGGATTAGCTGTTGCTGGTTAGTGTGTGGATTAGCTGTTGATGGTTATCGTGTGGATTAGCTGTAGATGGTTAGTGTGTGGATTAGCTGTTGCTGGTTAGTGTGTGGATTAGCTGTAGATGGTTATCGTGTGGATTAGCTGTTGATGGTTATCGTGTGGATTAGCTGTAGATGGTTATCGTGTGGATTAGCTGTAGATGGTTAGTGTGTGGATTAGCTGTAGATGGTTATCGTGTGGATTAGCTGTTGCTGGTTATCGTGTGGATTAGCTGTAGATGGTTAGTGTGTGGATTAGCTGTTGCTGGTTAGTGTGTGGATTAGCTGTAGATGGTTATCGTGTGGATTAGCTGTAGATGGTTAGTGTGTGGATTAGCTGTAGATGGTTAGTGTGTGGATTAGCTGTTGATGGTTATCGTGTGGATTAGCTGTAGATGGTTAGTGTGTGGATTAGCTGTTGCTGGTTAGTGTGTGGATTAGCTGTAGATGGTTATCGTGTGGATTAGCTGTTGATGGTTATCGTGTGGATTAGCTGTAGATGGTTATCGTGTGGATTAGCTGTTGCTGGTTAGTGTGTGGATTAGCTGTAGATGGTTAGTGTGTGGATTAGCTGTTGCTGGTTATCGTGTGGATTAGCTGTAGAAGGTTAGTGTGTGGATTAGCTGTAGATGGTTATCGTGTGGATTAGCTGTAGAAGGTTAGTGTGTGGATTAGCTGTTGATGGTTATCGTGTGGATTAGCTGTAGATGGTTATCGTGTGGATTAGCTGTAGATGGTTATCGTGTGGATTAGCTGTTGCTGGTTAGTGTGTGGATTAGCTGTTGCTGGTTAGTGTGTGGATTAGCTGTAGATGGTTAGTGTGTGGATTAGCTGTAGATGGTTAGTGTGTGGATTAGCTGTAGAAGGTTAGTGTGTGGATTAGCTGTTGATGGTTATCGTGTGGATTAGCTGTAGATGGTTAGTGTGTGGATTAGCTGTAGATGGTTAGTGTGTGGATTAGCTGTAGAAGGTTAGTGTGTGGATTAGCTGTTGATGGTTATCGTGTGGATTAGCTGTAGATGGTTAGTGTGTGGATTAGCTGTAGATGGTTAGTGTGTGGATTAGCTGTAGAAGGTTAGTGTGTGGATTAGCTGTTGATGGTTATCGTGTGGATTAGCTGTAGATGGTTAGTGTGTGGATTAGCTGTTGATGGTTATCGTGTGGATTAGCTGTAGATGGTTAGTGTGTGGATTAGCTGTAGATGGTTAGTGTGTGGATTAGCTGTAGATGGTTAGTGTGTGGATTAGCTGTAGAAGGTTAGTGTGTGGATTAGCTGTAGATGGTTAGTGTGTGGATTAGCTGTAGATGGTTATCGTGTGGATTAGCTGTTGCTGGTTATCGTGTGGATTAGCTGTAGATGGTTAGTGTGTGGATTAGCTGTTGCTGGTTAGTGTGTGGATTAGCTGTAGATGGTTATCGTGTGGATTAGCTGTAGATGGTTAGTGTGTGGATTAGCTGTAGATGGTTAGTGTGTGGATTAGCTGTTGATGGTTATCGTGTGGATTAGCTGTAGATGGTTAGTGTGTGGATTAGCTGTTGCTGGTTAGTGTGTGGATTAGCTGTAGATGGTTATCGTGTGGATTAGCTGTTGATGGTTATCGTGTGGATTAGCTGTAGATGGTTATCGTGTGGATTAGCTGTAGATGGTTAGTGTGTGGATTAGCTGTAGATGGTTAGTGTGTGGATTAGCTGTAGATGGTTAGTGTGTGGATTAGCTGTTGATGGTTAGTGTGTGGATTAGCTGTAGATGGTTATCGTGTGGATTAGCTGTAGATGGTTATCGTGTGGATTAGCTGTAGATGGTTAGTGTGTGGATTAGCTGTTGCTGGTTAGTGTGTGGATTAGCTGTAGATGGTTAGTGTGTGGATTAGCTGTTGATGGTTAGTGTGTGGATTAGCTGTAGAGGTTATCGTGTGGATTAGCTGTAGATGGTTATCGTGTGGATTAGCTGTAGATGGTTAGTGTGTGGATTAGCTGTTGCTGGTTAGTGTGTGGATTAGCTGTAGATGGTTAGTGTGTGGATTAGCTGTTGATGGTTAGTGTGTGGATTAGCTGTAGATGGTTATCGTGTGGATTAGCTGTAGATGGTTATCGTGTGGATTAGCTGTAGATGGTTAGTGTGTGGATTAGCTGTAGATGGTTAGTGTGTGGATTAGCTGTTGCTGGTTAGTGTGTGGATTAGCTGTTGATGGTTATCGTGTGGATTAGCTGTAGAAGGTTAGTGTGTGGATTAGCTGTAGATGGTTAGTGTGTGGATTAGCTGTTGCTGGTTAGTGTGTGGATTAGCTGTTGATGGTTATCGTGTGGATTAGCTGTAGATGGTTAGTGTGTGGATTAGC
>NW_023494794.1:16106759-16157716 GCF_904425465.1 Colossoma macropomum | reverse complement strand
GCCAGCTTCTTGTTAGATTATTTTCCAATCCACCTTAAATGGTGCTTGAGGTGCCAGAACGTAGCTAATGTCTGCACCATTTAAGGTGGAACGAGAAAATTTGAATGAGAAGCTGACCTCAGCTTTATGACTTTTTTGTGTTTGACAGTTTCCTCCTGCAGATTAAACATATCAGGAAACCAGCTGGAGTGCTTATAAGTGCTTTATAAGTCCATTCATCTCCATATCATTGATGTTCATATTAAATCTCTCTCTTTGCCTTGCGAGACTGTAGCCTGTGTTGCTTTGGTGACCAAAAGTCTTCACGCCTACCTTCAGGGTTAAAGGTTGGTGAATATGCTGTTGTAGGCTTCATTAACTCCGGTGTTTAAAATAATTTATTGTTAAAAGTATGCTAGTACGATCAGTAGAGCTTTCATTTCCTGTAGAGAAGGACTGTATTATTTATTCTTTTATTCATTATTTTATTATTTTATTATTTTATTACTTGCCCTAGAAGTAGGATTATTAGTCAGATACCAATAGGCTTATTGTAACCATTGTGTGAAATTAGAATACTTCAAGTATGATGTTGTATCTTCATTAGTTTTCTTATGATATTTACCACTGGAACAGTAATAATGCTTATATAGGCAATTAAACACTTCAAGTGTTCTTTACTTTGATGCTATGCAACTCCACCCAGAAGCTTTTGTATGTGAAGTCATATTATGGTCAATTTAAGCAGATAGTCTGACATGCATATTCATTAGCAGCAAGATCCCTTTTCCTGCCTTAAACTCCACCCAGGAAAAAGGGCCTTTTTAACTCCAGCTGACAAGCAGAGAGAGACAGACGACAGAAGTCTGCCTCCTCAGCCCAAACTACAGCCTGACATCTCCAGCCACTGCAGAAGAACAAGCCGCCAGCCTCACGAGAGACCGTCCAACACAGCTGAGCCTACTTCGCAAAGCCCAGGCCCTAAGCCGTGTTTTCGGCGCTGATTCTCCTAAGGTCCCACCAAGAACAGCGGCTCTTCGGTCAAATCAGAGCAGTAAGGCAAACCCACTTCTGGCATATGATTTAGTCTTGATGCTGTGTTATTCTGCCTCCCTTAAATTAAATCTAGATATTTAATCTAGACCAGGCATTTCACCAGTACCTAGTTGACACTGCTTAATTCTCCATGAAATAGCTATTCTCAGCCAGCCTTTGTATGTTCTGAGGATGAATGTCATGTATCCAGTTCTCTGTATGCATACCTTTCAATGTAATGCCTATTATTCTCATTAGTATCCGTTTAGTAATCAATGACCCTTTATTGTATTTATCCTGTGTTTGGTTATGCATGTAATTATCTTGGTGAACTGTTCTCTGGTCACAGGCAAACCTAACCTGAGTAAAGCTCAAAGTTATGTTTATGGTATAAATGTGAAATAAGTGAATGAAGTGGATACTAAACTTACGTTTATGACATTTTGTAAACGCTCTTATCCAGTGCTTTGTTGTCTAATGGAAGAATGTATCCAAGCTAGAATGAATAGGTTAGATACAGAGTTAAACGTAGCAAAAGTGCAATACAATGCATTTCAATAAATACATGGGATTATTTAGAATACTTAGATTAGATTTAAATAGTACTTTCACACACTATCTGTGAACATGCCTGCAACTAGCTGTCAATTGGATGTCATGATACTAAGGTCTGCTTTGTGAATCTCACTGAAACAGCACAGTCTCTTATGTGTTGTCAATACCACTGATATACCACTCATATATATTTCTGCTGGATAGACACCATTAGTGGCAGCACACAATCAGTGAAGCAGCAAAAGTTGGAAACCGGATACACCGAGTTATTAAGATTGTTATTGTCACACTGTCCCAAACACATTTCAAATCAAATAATGAATATTTTACTGCATTAATTTTGTTAAGACGTTTATTCACTTTTCCAAAAATATCCTCCTGCACTGTTAGGGGACACTGTAGCCCACCTGTCACCCCTACTTCCTGTGCTGATGTGCACAGTTAGCAAGTCTGATGATGCCAGTTCAGTATTACTGCACTACATGTTTATATTTGTTATATACATGTTCTATTTCCTGGACAGGTCAGCACTGAAGCTACTCACTTACTTCAAAAAATCTACAGGAGAATCTCTGTGGTCACATTAAGAGTAAGTTTCAGTATTTGTTTATGTGTTTTGGATGCTGATACCATTTCTTTCTGATGGACTGAGACCTCCATCACATGACAGAATCAACTCTGTCTGTAATAATACTTTACGATACTGTATAGATTCTTCATTTTAATGCTTTAGGTAAAAAGAGAAAAAGTGAACTGCAGTGCTGCACTGATGTTCTAATAACTCACATATGCAGCTGGAAGCTGTTTGTGAGTGTTAATACTGAAACAACTGACCTGCCTGCACTCGTTTTTCTCTCTCCACAGATATTATCAGGGAGATGCATCGGACCACTCTAGTCCTGCTGCTGGTTCTGTGTGCTGTACTGGCCACTGATGGTCAATCAGAAAGAGCCTTCAGGAAAAAACATATAAGACCCCGAATGACTCCAGCGAGATGTAACTCAGAGATGGCAAGACTAAACCGAAGAGCTTACTGGTGCAAACCAATGAATACTTTTATTCGAGATAGGATTTGGCGTGTCAGGCAGGTCTGCACTCACGGTAGATATTTGGGACGTAATTATTTTAGAAGCAACTGTACATTTGGAACAGTTGACTGCTTTTTAGTCAGAAACAGAAGACCACCCTATTGTAAATACAGGGGAGTGTATAAGAGAAGACGCATTTGTGTGGCGTGTGATCAAAACCATCGGCCAGTTCATTATGGACATCCCAGGACAGGCTAATAAAGATAAAAGAAAAGTTAGACAGAAAAAGATAGATGAGATAGATGAGCCTGTTCAGTTGTGAACAGTTGTACGGATGCATGTCTATTATACTTCTTTTAAAACAAATGAGCAAATTATGCATATATTTTTATTTGTTCTATATCAGTATTATTACATTTATTCTTGTTCATTCTTATTCATTCATTCAGTGAATTCTAATCATTCAATAAAGTCCAAAATTAGCATGTTGTTTGTTTCCTGTTATCTGTATCAGATGTGTGTTTAAAGGGGAAAAATATCTCTACATAATTAAATGATGAAGATGTAAACAAAGTCATTTTCAGGTTTACCACTATTATACCATCCTCATTATCACATATAAAAACTCAGAAGACAAACAGTATATAGGTTCACAGGTCATGTTGGATATAAATAAAATGGCTATATCACAACGCCTGGTTGCTATCACCACCACCACTGTAAAGAATTTCAAGGTGGTAAGTTTCTCTACAGTGAACTGTTTCACACCAAACCACTCTGAACGACTTTGTTTACATTTCAACAATTCAATTATACAGAAAATTAGAAAATTCTGTGGAATTTAAGATTAAATTAAGCAATAAAGCAATTAAGATGCTAAAAGAGCCTGTTTTCTGAGGTGTTTGTACCTCTGAATTTCAAAAAATTGCAATGCACGAGATTTTACAAAACCAAAAAAACAGCAAAAAAAACGTCTACAGCTGTGAAATAATTGCACTGACACACATATATTTATCTAAAACACACTGACAGTGTAATCTAACCAAAAGCGGGACACTTCTTGGTAGATGCAAAGGACTCACTCATAAATGCTCTATTCATAGATTTGATGTTTCATGATTTGTTACAAGCCTCCTTAATGTTAATGTGTTACATTTGTATTGAACACAGTTTTATTGTTTTATACTGTAATCCCTATAAAACAGTTAGCATCCATTTTCCACTGTTTTTTTTTCCAGTATAGTGGGAGAGTTTATCTACAAAAGTGGGATAGCAAAGTAAAAGATTCTACAGAGCAACAGAACATTACATTACATTTGGTTGATAAATGAAATTATGGAATAACTGAAATTTGGGGAAAGGGGCATGCTAGAAACCCCTCCTCTAACAATCTAACACCCTCTAAATTCTATAAAATCTTTACCTTCTGTGATGAAGTGTTCACAATCCCCAACACCGCCTTATCTCCTCCCTGTTCCTCAGTCCTTTGTGAGAGGTAAAAGAGGTGGTTGCTGGTCTGGCCTTCTAACTCCAGGCAGAGGCTGCTCAGACCTCCAGCTCAAGTTCTCTCCCCTCCCTTAATCAGTCTCCCCTCATACTACCACCATATGTTGAACGGTCCAAACTCGCAAAATAACAGTTACAAACTGAGTATAAACTGAACTCTGGTTTAAAAACACAAAGAAAATAAATGGTATCAAATACATTCATTTTAGCTGTAAATTTGTAGGATGTTTTTCAGAAGAATCCTCATTTCAATTTGCTGTTACGTGTTTGCTTTCTCTGCAAACTTAATTAACTAAATGTTACCCCTGATCTTTCTCAGTTTGGTGCTATTTCTTAGATCTTTCTCCTTAGAAAATAATAAGATAAAATGTTGAAACTTCAGGTCAAGGTTTATAGCAGAGGTCACTAATAGGCGGACCGCAGTCCGAGTCCAGACCCAGACGCTGTCCTATGCGGACCTGGACCTATAACCGATAAACTGTGGAGAATTATTTAATTTCGACAGGGTGGTCCTACTTCAATCGACATAACATTTCTAATCATTACAGTACCGGTTTAGCAGCCCGGGAGGCTCACAGACCAATCGCATGCATTGTAAATATCACACCTAACGCTACTCAGCCAATCAGATCTGTGCATTACGATGAGTACGGAGACTTAAGTGTGTGACGCACACACAGGGGAGGGACGAGGCGAGAAACCGCAGTCAGAGAAGAAAGTGAGCCAGATTATTTTACATGGCGGCTCTAAAAACAGAAAACTGACAATAAATGTTGTTGAAATATTACTGAATTGTACTGTATTTGATTTGACATTTAGTTGTTGACTGCATTAGATGTTGATATAACTACTAGGCTACTTCAGTAGACAGTATATGGCACTGAATCATGATATAAGTTAGACATTATGATGTTGCGGACCTTTGCTTGAGGAAATTATGTCTATTGGGACCTTAGTGAATTTTAATTAAATACCCCTGGTTTATAGGCAACATGATTCAACACAACAGATCACCATGTAGAGAATCAACCGCACTGTCACGACACTTTCACAGCTACCTTGTTGGTGTGGATCAGTGGAACATTTCTTTAGTTCAGTTCATTTTGAAATGTGTGAATGCTCCACACCAAACAACTGAACTGTGGTCCAGCATAAATTGCAAGTCTTGGTCTGCTCCTAAATGAACCGTGGTTCAGTTCACTGCTGGTGGGAACACGTTTTTGTGATATATATATATATATATATATATATATATATATATATGGAGTTATGTAATAATTTTAGTGTTTGTTCCCTGTTTTTGTGTGTCTACATATATATAAAGACAGTTCTTATATACAGCAATCTATGGAAATTGGGAGATTTTGTGAAATGTCAGCAATAAACAAAACATTCACTAGCACTATGCTAGCACTGTACTGTTTGCATAATCTGCCTTTTTTAAATGTCTCTTAATAAATACTTATAATGTTCCTGAAGCACGAGCTGCTGTTAATAACTGCAGACCAAAAACTGAACACCGTTGTCAGTGGCGATACTCAGAGGGTTGCCACATCGACTGAAAACGTTTGACAAGAATGTTACTATATTGGAGGTAGTCACAGTGGGAGTAAAGGCCACCTCAGGCCACTTACTGTAATAGTCCGTTAAGGTCATTGCATATCGACAGTCCCAAGCACCAGTCTCAAATGGACCTACAATGTCCATAGCCACTTTTTGCCATGGGCCATCTGAAAGTGGCACAGGCTGAAGAGGAGCAGGGTGTGGCTTAGCTGTTTTGTCGTTTAGCTGGCATGTTTGACAAGAACTGATGGCAGCATTGACCAGTGCATCCATTTTGGACAACACCTTGATGACTCTTGTGTCCAATGGAATCAATGGAGGAAAGAAGGGCAACAGGCACAATCAAGCGAGAAGCCAGACCTTTAGGTGAAGGAGGCCAACCCTGCGCTAGTTGTAGCATGGTTGGGTAGGAATTTTGAGTACCAGGACAGTAGCCCAAGAAAAGAACGGAGCACTGCATCATCCATAGGTGTCGGTGCATTTGTGTTGGCTTCTATATGTGCGTCATCTGGCAAAAGGCCATATGCAGACACCGTGTGTCCCAGAAAAGGCAAGCTGGATTGTTGAAACTGGCACTTATCATGATTCAGTTGCAGGCCAGCAGATTCTAGCCGGTGATGCACAACTTGTAAGGTCTTGTCATGGGCAGACATGTCCGTTCCGTGGATGATGACATCATCTATGTAATGCTCTACCCCTGGCAGATCAGCAAGGATAATGGACATCATTTTCTGAAGGCAGCAGGGGCGGGCGCTAGACCACAAGGTACCCGACAGAACCTGAATAAACCATCATGGGTGATGAAGGCTGTTAGATCACGAGTGTCCTCATGTAAGGGTACTTGGTAATAGGCACTGGCCAGGTCGATTGTTGAAAACACCGTAGCACCCCTCAGTAAAGAAAGCAGTTCATCCACATGGGGTAAAGGAAAAGTCCACAATTACAGCCTTGTTGGGCTCATGCAGGTCTACACACATACAGATTCTGTCCGATTTCCTCTGTTTGACAACAATAGGAGACACCCATGCAGAGGCATCGATCTGCAGCCAACAGACGGTTCAGCTCCTCTGTTACAGCATTCCTAACAGAGAAGGGGAGTCGCTGCAGTTTTTGCCATACAGGATTTACTCTCTCAATTTCAGTCTCATCAATTTTAATGCGGTGAACAAAGTTCTTAACACAGCCAATTGGAGTAGACACAGCAGTACACTCCAACGCTCTTTCAGGGGCAGGCATTTGTGCATCAATGGCATTTGTCAGGAGGCAGCACTCTATTGCCTGCTATTTGCACCTGTAGTAGTGACATCAGATCTCTGCCCACGATTGGAGCTCCATCATCCACAATAAAGAACTCAGCCACAGCCGTGAGACCATGTAGAGACACATTCGCAGACAAGCACCCCAGTACAGGAATTTGAGATTTGGCGTACGTCACAAGACTGCACACTTTGCACAGGTGTAACGTGCACATCAGAGGAAACGGTTTTAGCCTGGCATATAGCTGTTTCGATCTGAGTAGCAATGGTCACCACTTTATCCAGTGTAAGATCAGGTTCTAGTAACAGTCTCTCACGCATCCGAGGGTTATATGCATGCTCCAGCAGCTGATTGCCAATCATTTCCTCAGCGTGATCACCAAAGTCACAGGTCACCACAAGCTCACGCAGGGCAGCCACATACTGAGCACTTTTACGAAAGGCATGGCGTTCTACTACAACATTACCTTTGGGCATGAAGTAGGTTTTTAAAGCAGCCACAGCCGTATCATATGTAGTACCCGTGTTAGGCAAGGCATAGAAAATCCTCTGGCCCTCTGTCCCCAGACAGTGAAGCAGAACCGCTCTCTTCCTTGAGTCAGGCCTGGCATCTCCCGTTGCAGGAATGACCAACAAATAGTTGTCAAACATGTGCAGGCAAATTGGAAAAGGCACCGCAGACTCACCAGGACATGAAAAAAGCTTGCAACTGCCATCATCAAAAAATAAGGCACCAATCAAGAAAAATATGCAAAGGCCATCCTCGTCGTCAATTTTGTTATGACCGATGGCAAATTATTAAGCAGATGTACAATGGATGACTTCAAATCCTTTTTAATGACAAGCAACCATCAGAAAAAACATGGTAACAGCAACTCTACATCACTTCCTGTCTATTTTCTAGCAGCCTTGTGACTCACCCTGCTGGCGGTTCTGTGGTATTGCACAATATTGCACTGAACACAACACTCAATCATATTATTTGTTGCCAATTAACCTGAATAGTTGTGAGATGTTCCACCTGGTGTTTTTTTTTTAGCATTATACAACTTTACCAGTCTTTTGTTGCCCCTATCCTGACTTTTTTTTAAAACATGCTGCTGGCATCCAATTCCAAATGGCCATATATTTTTCAAAAATCAATCAAAAGTTTTTGGATTTAACATTGGATATCTTGTATTTGTACTATTTTAAATTACATGCATGGTTTAAATTTGTTCCTAGGTAAGAACAGAATCTACAGACATTCAAGAGCACAGAGGAGAGAACAATTCTGCAGTTTACGAACACGTCACAAATCTGACGTAAACTTTTTTCCCAGAAACACATTCAAGAACAAACTTAGGAAGATGCTGGTGAATGAGGCCCATTAATCTTAGTTTGAAGAAAAGTGTCCTATCATTTTTGAAGAACTGTTTTTGGTTGTTTGTTGTTAATTTGACATTGTTCTCTGAGTGACTCCACGTTCATTAGGATTATAGGAAGTGACATATTGAAGTAAAAATCTTTTCAGGGTGCAAAACTGTAGAAAGCAAATACAGATTTGCTTCTTCATAAGCAGTTAGTGAATGATACATATTTCTCATAATGCCAGTGTTTCCCTTATCATGATAGTGAATTTCTAAGCATTTCTAAGTATTTCTAAGAATTTCTGGAAGCATTATGTCTCTGTTATCATTCTAAGCTGTGCAAATGCCCATACAAATACAATACATTGGAGAGAACAGCAGGCTTCAGTTAAACATCATTAAATTAAGATCAGTTAGATGGAGGAGTCTTGAAATAAAGAATAGACAGCAGATTTCATGCTAAGGCTTGGGCTTTATTAAGAGCGGATGTAGAGTGAGGAACAGGATGAAGAGGATGCAGTGATGAAAGTGGGGTTCACCTCCTTAAGCCGGAGGAGCAGCTGTTTTAGAGAAATGTGCACAAATCATTTTTTTCTGTGTTAACAAAAATATTTTACATGTAAAACACAAAAACTCACCAGGGATGGATGAAATGAACACTTTGAAGGCTTGGTCCACAACATATTACAGACATCCCCCTCTGTTAGCTTCATTTTCAGATCCTCAGGCAGACGCTTATGCTTAGAGGAGCTGGTGGTTGTTGAAAGTTAGCAGAAGAGTCAGTTCCTGCCTAATCAGTTCTAATCAGTCAGTAAGGCCCAACTTCTGAGGCTTTACAACTGGAAGGGTGTCCAATGTTTTCCACAATTTCTATTCTGTTTTCTCCCCTTTGTTCAAGTTAATCAACTGTAACTGTAACTGTGCATCAACATTTGCAGAAAAGTGATGTTTTTTTTTAAATTCTTTGCTGCAGAGGTTGCTATTCAACAAAATGTGTAATTTGGTGACCAAATTGTGCATACAACTGTACAGGGGTGTTAGCTGGACATATAAAGATCCAGGGCTCAGCCCAGTTCATTGTAGGATTGTTTTCAAATCAAAATCAAACCACGTTTATTTACATTTAAGGCATTTGGTAGACGCTCTTGTCCAGAGCGACTTACAATTTGATCATTTTACACAGGTAGGCGAAGGTAGTGTTAGGAGTCTTGCCCAAGGACTCTTACTGGTATAGTGTAGGCTGCTTACCCAGCCTGGGATTGAACCCCAGCCTACAAGGCAGAGGTGTTACCCACTACACTACACCAACCACAATGTCACATCACATTTACACAGGTGGAAAGTGAAAATCTTAGGTGCGTCGCCCACTTATAGAATTTAAATACAAAAAATATAAATATCTAAGAAGAAAAAGAAATATATATATATATATATATATATATATATATATATTTCTTTTTATATTCAGATTATATATATATATATATATATATATATATATATATATACACACTGACTCTGAATATACACATATACACAATATACACTAGCATTACACTATTCCAATGTACAGTTGTACAGTAATAAGTTATGAAATAAAACTATGAAATGTGCTGTTGTACACATTCTGAATGTGCAGTTAGTCAGAGGTAGATAATAAATGAGATGCAGGTACACAGGGGAGAGAATACTGATATAGAAATCTTTCAGATTATACAAGATATGGATAGAAGATGTACAAGAATGTACAAAGATGTTTTGGGACGTCCCCAGATTTTTTTTTTAAATTAACCTGTAAAATGTGAAATTTTTCCTTTTTTTTGGTATGATGTCAGGATCTACACTTCAACAAAACTTCCAGAAACTCAGAATTGATCATTGCTCTGTTGTGCAAACAAAATAAAAATAAAAAAAAACAAGAGAGAAGAATAGTGAAAACACTTGCGTGAAACAGAAACTAAATGAAATGTGTCCCCAGTAATTTCCTTTATAAAAAAATCTCCACTTTTCCTCTCCACATCAACCATCTCTCCTAAATGTCTCCTCTCAAGTGTCCTGCTAACAGAGAAACAGATTTGTCTAGAGTTTCCCAATCTTTAATACCTTAAAATGTCAATCAGTATAACTTCCTTAAACCAAACAAGAAATAATATTTTCAATATAAAAACCATGCCAAAAAATCTCTCTCTCTTTCTCTCTCTCTCTCTCTCTCTCTCTCTCTCTCTCTCTCTCTCTCTCTCCACATTAAAGTCTATGTCTATGGAGGAGTGGATGAATGTACCCCTGAATGAAACAGTCAATAATGAGAGGAATGTGCGAGCGAGCTGGGATGAACCATGACTTGTTAACGTTACAATGTCCGGAGCTGGTTAAAGAATATTCGGGGCACAACCTCAGACGCCCAGGCCAGGCGACACACTTGGTACCCGTTCGTCCATCTGCACACTGCATAGGCTATAGCATCTACATAAACTGTATATTTTAGCATCCATAATCCATCTTAATGTGGCTGCTGTCGGAACAAAACCTTGTATCTAAATTTTTGTTGTTTTTCTGCATTTGAAATAATTTGAAAATGCAAATTTAATGATGAATGGACCAAAAGAAAGGACTCAAAATTACTTGGGAAAAAGTCTGGCTCCATTGATATGTTTCCATGTTTTTTCCTTTTCCTGTAAAGTTCTCATTTTGGAGATACAAGTGATGGACTGTATTTTGTGTATCCAAGTTACTGTAACCCTAGGCCTGTGCACACCTTGCTGTATTGTGTTTTTTGTGAAAAGCAGCATCATATGTACGAAAACAACCATGTACAGAACATGTTTTGTCAAATAAAAGTTATTGTGACTTCGATTTTGAATATTTCTGATTAATATT
This sequence comes from Colossoma macropomum, assembly GCF_904425465.1. NCBI lineage: Eukaryota > Metazoa > Chordata > Actinopteri > Characiformes > Serrasalmidae > Colossoma > Colossoma macropomum. The sequence goes on along the minus strand of NW_023494794.1, from coordinate 16,146,568 downwards.
TTGTTTCTGTAAATTAGTGAAAGCAGCAGCGTCTGCAAAACAGAATATAATCCTCTTAAATTAAGAACGAGAAGTCTTGAAATGAAAGACAAAGAGCAGAACTTATGCACAAGATTTTTGTCTTTATTAAGAGCTGACGTAGAGAGAGGAAGAGGACGAAGAGGATGCAGCGATGAAAGCGAGGTTCTCATGCTGCAGCTCCTTCAGCAGGAGGAGCAGCGTCAGCAGGAGGAGCAGCTTCAGCAGGAGGAGGAGCAGCAGCAGCTTCATCTTTAGGTTTCTTGCCCTTGCAGAGACCCTTATAAGACGAAAAAGACAATAAGATAAAATAACTGAAATCCTAGAAAGATATTTACAGAACTACACTATAAAGTCAAATTAGCTTCCCTGTGACAAAACCTCCAATCTCCAGAATGGTCATTTTACAGAAGAAGAAAAACATTCATCAATTTGATTGAAAGTTAATGGAAAACATTTTTTTCAAGTAAATTTGAAGCATTTTTATTGGTTCATTTAAGGGCTGCTGGCATTTTCAAATTCCAAAAAAAGGCAAAAATGGAGATGCAACATTATTTGCCCAAATAAATATATCAGAAATATATCGTTGCATCGTCATGGTGCCAACCATCTGACTGCAATGTATATGAAAAAAGTGATGTAGTTATTTTTTACGTGTTCAATTATTGATATCCTACAAAACATTATGGCTTTTGTCTGCACAACACTTGGTAAAATTCAGAAACTCACCAATTTGCACTTAACCTTTTTCAGAAACTTTTTAAACCCACGGTTTTCCAGTTCTGTTTCCTCCTGGATGAGAAGAAAAGAAGGTAAAGGTCTTGGAGGAGGCGGCTCGAGGTAGTCTAGTTATTTCTTTTATACAGAATCAAACCCACAGATCATATGAGCACTTTCTCACATCATATTCAAAACTATGATCCACTGGGAAATAGGTAACGTGCTCAGCCTGAGTAAACTGCTGAATTCTAGATCACATTACAGTTTACTAGCAAGTCTCTGACCTCTTCCTCTGCATGCACGGCCAGTATGACGAGACCCAGGTGCACAAGCATGGTGACCAGAAGGAACTTTGCACTCAGTGAAGCCATTTCTGCTGTTCCTCAAAAGCAAGGTGCATTCTGGGAGAAAAATAAAACCAGAGTTATGGAATATCTAAATATACATACATACATACATCATCTAAACCGCATATCCTTCTGGGTCGCGGTGTATCTAAATATAATGTATTAGAAATATAATTCCAAAATATATTGTCCATATCAAAACCTCATATCTCCAAAACTGTAACTTTACAGGAGAAGGAAAAAAAAACCTTCTTAACTTCAATGTACCAAGTAATTCGGGACAATTTTCTTGGTCAATTCATCAAGAACACACACACACACACATACATATATATATATATTTGTATTACAGGACACAAAATCTTGTCCTAATAGCAATGGTATAGATATTTTCACAAATCACAATATGGAGAAATCGCGAGGCCACCAACGTGACTACATCTTTTAAAAAAGATTTTTTAAAGAATTTAACTTCATAAAAAATGACAAGCAGCAAACAGAACTTTAATAAACGAAACTGGAAAAGAGGAGACGTGCCGAAGTAAAAACAAAAATAGAGAGGACTTACCAGTGTAAAGAATAGTCACTGAAAGGTGGCTGAGAGAGGCTTTAAATACAATCTCCTTTAACCAACTCAGTGAGGTGTCGTCTCATTTGTGCCTTGTATATTTACATAGTGCTGAATTAACATATTACATGGAAGCTTATCCAGATCCACGAACATCTACAACGTCTACAAACACAAATGGAAATTCTTAATGTGAGTCTACTATGTATAAAATTGACTATTTTCCAAATGCAGTGAGCTGCAGAAACACTCAGAGAGCATCAAATGTTGTTAGTCTGCTATTTACTGCAGCACAAATGTGTTTGATGAGCTGAATCAGGTGTGTTTAATGAGGCAATGTGCTGAAGTCTTTGGTGTTTTGGCCTGCAAGGACTGGAGCCTGACACATGTGGTCTAAATTATGTGGAAAAGGCTAATTTGTGTATCATTTGCTGATTGTTGGAAGCTAATGAATACCCTTTTGGGATTCTAATAAGTTAAAATATAAATTGTCTCTGCATTTTGTTTGCTGGGAACTTAAAGCACCTTGGCTTGAAAGTTTCACCTGTTTTAGCTTGCATTGATAAAATAATGAATGTGGATGAATTACTTTTAAGAACTCCAGACAAATAGTTTTATGATTTCATTGAAATGACATTTATCGTTACAGTAGTCCAGTGTTTGTTATTTATATTAGATTTTCATTCATTTTTATTAGTGTAGTTGGACATTGTAGTTTGACATTGATATATTTTCTTTTTTACTTTTTTTTTTGTTTGTTTGTTTTTGATTAGCTGTACCTCAGTGAATGGTTAGATTCCTCAATGTAATTCCTAAAGTGCATTAACTATAAAACTATGAAACTGTTTTCTTTGAGAAAAAGTGCCATGAAGTGGTACTGCTACAAAATGTTTTCCAAAAGCAAATCTTTTTTACAGTGAATCTCAAAAAAGCACTTCTATGAAAAAGTTAGAGCACTAAACCTGAATTGTGTACACCAAGACCTGGGATGATTCTAGCATTTTGGGGGCCCTAATAAGGTGGGCCCTAATCACCTCCCCCAGACCTACACCTTGTAAACAGTTTAAAAAAAATAAAAGCAGAGAGAGTCATTTTTCCTCTGAGGCCTCAAGGTTTGAAAGAAGGTTATGGTTTTGAGTGATTAAATGTAGAATCATCTTTGACGTGCTCCCACTCAGACTGATCTATTATTTGTGCTCTTTTTGGCCTCCTCAATCAGTCAAACATACCTTGATGTAATAGGGGTGAGACTAACTGAAGGCAGTTAATAGTCTAATTTACTGACATTAGTGCCTTGAAGTGCCCTATTCATGTTTTATCTGTCTACTTGACTGGATACTCTCATGACATGTTTATTTATTTTCAGTCTAATTTTGCTTATGTTTAATATGCACAAGATTTGCTAAAATATTGTGTGTCTATGGACCAGTTCTAGTTTCATGCAATCATTTATTTAAATCATATATGTAGAGTTAAATACATATTCCCAGGTTAGAAATCGTGACTTTACTTTAGAGGCTTACTACTTAACTACCATGGTCTAAATCGGGCATGTCAGACTGGGGACATTACAGGTCAAAGTGCTGTGGAGATCAGTGTTTACCCTCATCTAACCCTCTGAATTCAGTTCATGAAGGCCTTGCCAATCAGCTGATGAGCTGAATCAGGTGTGTTTAATGAGGCAGTGAGCTGAAGTCTGCAGTGTTTTGGCCTGAGAGGACTGGAGTCTGACACATGTGGTCTAAGTTATGTGGAAAAAATATTTTGTGTATTGCTGATTGTTGGATGCTAATAAATACCTGTTTGGGGCTCTAATAAGCTACAATTTAAATTGTCTCAGCGTTCTCCATCCAAATGGATGTCTTCTTGTTTTCCAACTAAAAGCCAATAAATCAATGAATGAATGGATGAATGATTGATTGATTGATTGACTGATAGATTGTTTTATTCATTAATTAATAAAAGAAAGTCAACATCTGTACAGGTAAGACCAAAATCAAATTCAGCCCAAGAGCTGACCAACAGATAGCAAGAATCCAAGGATAACATCAAAGGAGTCTTTGTCCTCTTTGTCCTCTGTCCTTGTCAAAATCCAATCCCTGAGACTGAGCCCTACATGTGAGGTCTCAAAAACCAGTATACATGCACTGAAGTTTCCTAGACAACGCCAATGTGAGGATCAGCACACTGTGTGCTCTGGAGAGATGCTCAGTCATAATGGCAAAAACTGCCCATGACCAATAGAACTGAAAAACATGGTGGTGGGAGCATCACGGTCAGGAGATGATTTCTTTGTCAGGCCATCTAACAAAAAGCTGACACTGAAACGTAGCTAAACCCTTCAACAAAAACAACAATAGCACAAACTATAGCACAAAAGATTGACTCAAAAAGAAGAAAGGCAGCATGATGGAAAGTCATACAAAATTATGTAGGGGGACTTGAAACAGAAAGAACACGCGGAAAGCCCCTACGTTTCACCCAGTTGAGGGAGTTAAGTAAGAGTGGCCATACATTTCTTCAAGTCAATGTAGGAGATTGATTGACAGCTAAAAGATACGCCTACAAGAAAACAGTTAAAAGCTGCAAGTGTAGCATTTTTTTCCATAATGAAAAACTGCATTTCTGTCTTTTTTTGTTCAATAAATAATTGCAGAGAAAAAGAAGACAACATACTATGGGTCAAGCTCATAAGGCTGCATGACAATTACATAATCTCTTTATGACAACTAACATAAACATACATAAACATTTATAAAGGCTTACTTGAATAAGCGGCAGTTGACATAAATGCTTCTTTTGTCCACTTCATTGTCAAGTTAATGTAACACCACATGTGAAGTGACAGCTGTTTGTCAACATTAACATTAGGTTGTGTCACAACCTAAAAACCTGTCCTTTAACAGAGGTGTTATGTAGGTTTATGTCAGCTGTCATCAAACAATTATGTAATTGTCATGTAGCCTTATGAACCTGACCTTATACCAGTGCTGGCCTCTCTCCACTGGCTGCCTGTAAGCTACAGAATAGATTTAAAATATTAGTGCTCACTTACCAGGCTTTACACAGCGAGACACTAACCTCACTGAGGTTTTATGTCCTCTTAATAATATAAGATCTCTAAGGGGACAGAGCCATTGCAGCTTAGACCCCAAAATCATGGAAAAATCTCCCCACTGACAGTAGATATTCAGACTCAGAACTCGAACTAGAACCATTAGCCAACTGTGTTTGCACACAGAGGAATTAGACCTCCGCATTTAACCCATTTGTGCAGTGAAACACCCACATACATGCACACTAGTGAACAGACACACTAAAGGGGCAGTGAGCACACTTGCCCGGAGCGGTGGGCAGCCCTATTCACGACGCCCAGGGAGCAGATGGGGGTTAGTTGCCTTACTCAAGGGCACTTTAGTCAAGTACTGTTGGCTGAGGGGATTGAACCAGCAACCTTCCAGTCACAAGTCTGGTCCCCTAACCTCCAGCCCACGACTGCACATGACTTCTTGCTTTTAAACGTTCAAAGATTTATTTTTATTTTCTGGCTTTTAGCACCTCTTGAACTACATCGGTGTGGGTTTTAATATTTTTCTATGTTTATTGCTTTTAGAATGTTGTATATCATTGTATTTCATTGTGTGGTATTGTAAAGCATTTTGAGAGTTGTTCTACACCCGTAAAAAAGATGGTTCTTCAAGGGTTCTTTAGTAAAGAAAATGGCTCTATGTAGAACCATGAACACCCAAAGAACCATTTAAATCTTCTGTATATGGTTCTGTATAGTACCTAAAAAGTGTTCTCTATAGTACTAAAAAGGGTTCTTGTATAGTTACGATGTCAACTTTAACAGTAGAAGAACCCTTTTTGTTGCTATGCAGAACCCTTTTCAAAAAGTTCTATACAGAACCATCTAAAGTACATTCTCCATTAATGTGAAGAAACCTTTCATGATGCAAAGAACTCTAATAATGCAAAGGGTTCTCTGACTGTTCACGGTTCTATATAGAACCATTTTCCTTACTAAAGAACCCTTGAAGAACCATCTTTTTTAAGGGTGTGGAAAAGTGCTATAGAAATAAAGATTAATTTGCTTATCTTCAGTAAAGTGTTCCCAAAAAATGTCACTGCCACTTGGATTACCTAAGTGTAATATCAGTACTGCTGAAATGAAGGTCAATTATTTGATCTGATTTTATCTTAAGGATTAAGCCCTCAGCCAAATCTTTTGTTCTGGAGGTCAAAGTGCAATGTTTGTGGTAGGCTGAGAGCAAAAAGACAAAACAATATACAAACATAGGAACATACATTTCCAGTAGAGTTGTTTTAAGCTTCAAAGTGTATTTTATACAACCTCTCATTCTCCAGGGTATATTTAGGTTTTTCCATCTGAACTCACATTATTCAGTAACTGCATGAAATAAATGCACATTTTTTATTTTATTAATTCATTTTTTTGTAAAAGCTCCTCTGAAAATGTGTTTTATGATCATACACATATTGCTATATGCTTACAATTTACTGCTGAAAGCCAAAAATCTCAGACGCTCTTTGTATTATTTTATAAAAATCATTTTTACAGAGTTTATCACTGAAAAGATGCCATCTGTTTATAGTTTATAGCCCAGATTTGTGGAAAAATGGGTCGACTTTCAGTAGACAGAGTTCAGCTTTTATTATAAGGGTTTAAAATGATATCACCCATCTATTTGACTGGAAAGAAGACAGTTACAGCTCTCATATGACACCCACCTTTTGAATGTAGCTTATGAAATATGAAAGTTATGAAGAATATGACGAAGTGCGTGGTTCCAAGGAGTTTAAGAGGCTACAGAAAAATAAGTTATACATAATATAAAAATACACCTCTCGCTGGGTGATAAAAGCATTCTAAAGGTGCTCATCTCTCTTCATTTTAGACAGAGGACTACAGTTAGAGCACATTGCCTTCAACGTTTCACCACCGTTCCAATTTACATTGATAATAGAACTACTATGAATGAATTCCTAAGAAGGAATACGAATGAAGTGTCTACATCTACGATCTGGTCATTCAAATTTCAGACCCAACTGTAGTGCTCTTCAGTTTGCACAGTGTCTTCAATGCAAATATAGCCATTTTATTTACTATCTAAAATCACCAGTGAATCACCTACACATGTCTTCTGAGTTTTATATGTAATGTTGATGATTGTAAAATAGAAGTAAATCTGATTAAAATGTTCCTGGTCCAGAAGAAGCTGGTTAATAAGTTAATGAGTTGAATCAGGTGTGCCAAACGAGACAAAGCACAAAAATGTCTGCCAAACCCTGTTATAGAAGTATTGACAATATCCATGATATGCTTGGAAAAACATATTGTGACACAATTTGATGTAATTTATCATAATAATTTCATTCAGTCAGAACAGGGAACTGTGATGGAAGTATGTTCATGTATTTATATCTTTTGATTCCTAGATGTTTGTCTGTATGTAATAACTCATCAAATGTTGTCAGTAACTTCGTTACATTTATACCATGATCAAAAATATCAAATTTGGCTGCTCTATTCATCAGCTCAGTTATCCTTAACTTAAAAATGAATAAACAGCTGTGAAAGACCTGCTACCAGGCCTGGTGTTTGGAGGTCATTTGGTGGGGCCATGCCCCACTAAACCCACTTAGTATTATACTATGCCTTTATAGTGACAGGCGGCAAAAAACAAAGTGGAAGTAAACTATAAAAGTCTACAAAAAAAGACAACATCTTTTAACAGAGGGTTTGCGTGCCTCACTTTGTATTGGCTGCATTGTAGTGATGTGCTCCATGTTGTGGGAAGATACATCAGCAGACAGATTTGCTAAATGAGCAGATTGTTGGGTTTTTTACTGTTAAAGTGGCTCTCCTGATGATTCTCTCCTGAATGAGTGGCTCCTTTAGACAGGAGATTGGTCTGTAATTGCAGAGACTAAAGAATCAAGGTTATGTTTTGTCTTTTAACTGCAGTTTTACGTGTTTCTGCAAAAGTGCCTGTTTTCAAAGAACAACTTACAATGTCTAACACACCTAGACAAAGGCTGTGAAATAAGATCTAAATAACCCTTTTGGAATAAGATCTAAAACACAGGCTATGGAATTTAGCTGCAAGACAACGTTTCAAAGTTGTGTCTCATGAATCTTTTTAAAATTATTTATGGTGTTTTTCTGTTGAATAAAAAATGTAGTCTACTGTTATACTTTTGGAGTTTTAAAATGTGATCAGATATTCATGATTTTTATATTAAAAATGATGCAATATCATGACATTTTGGTGTCAAAGCCTCAATGAGATAATCATTTGTTAATTTAGGATTTAAAAGGCAATTAAATTAAACCCTTGGGTTGTGTCTGTTGTTGTATATAAGTTGTGAACGGTATGTCCGTCACTCTTTTCATACTACAGTGTTTTAAATTTTAATAAAATTGAGGACATGTCCTCATTAATTTTTGGAGGGGCATGCTTTGTTCCCCTTGCTTATGTTTTATGGTCACTATTGTATGTTTAATTAATATAATTTTACACAAATGTGCCATAGTAAGTCTTTGTTTTCAGTCAGTATTGTCTGTCATGTCTTTAGTCCCCTGTCACACAGATTAATGGGAAATGCAATCCACATACAATCAGAATTTATGTTCCTTATAGCAGAATGAACAGCTCCACTTTTCTAATGTTCAAAACCGTCAAGAATTGTTAAACTTAGGTAAACTAAGCAGGCTAACTGTGGCAATGTAAGATATATGGCTTGTTATCTACTTCTGGCTGTCCTCTGGATTAAAAACAGTAATGCTGCAGCCTAGTTTGTCAATGATAGCTAGCTATGTAGTTTAGCAGGTCTAGCAGATTATTTAAACTGTTTTAACTATCAGAACATCACATACTTCACTGTTCTTGGTAACCAACTCAGCATCTTAATATACTTGAATATTCAAGCAGCTAATCATATTTTTAGAGCTTACAGTGGATATTGCTGTACAGTATAAGCATAGTGTATGTGTTTCAATTGTTTAATAAGTCTATTATATGTAGGTTACAGTCCAATTATACAGATCAATTATTTTTTTCATCCTCATACTTTCATCTGTTTTTTATCCATGAACTCTCATAAGGGGAAAAGAAGAACAATGCTGTTATAGAAGAGTAGGGTTGTCAAATGATCAATGGGTGTTCATGCTTTAGCTTGCAAGTGTATTAAAATGCTTGCCTAACTATATTCCTTTTGCTGTATAAACTGCATTCCTGTGTGTGGTTTTGTACAGCAAAGTTCGAAAGAACTACTTCAGTAAAATGAACTTATCATCACTGTGTTTCTGGATGGCAAGCTGATGCTATCATCAGCTAATATGAGTGGCAAACATTAAAAAACACTACAGCCGCGTATGAAGTTTCAATGATCAGATTGCAGTGCAGGTAATGCTTTCTTACTGGTTACTTTATCAATGCAAACGTTTATACATTGCAATTTTTCACACAATTCTTTCTTTCTGTTTTATTTGTGGCTAAATTTCTGACCTGCATATGGCCTTAATTACCTTCAGATAGTGCTTTGTGCCCTGCAGTCTTAATTTATTGCCAGTCTTGCCAATTTGTGCATAAAGTTTTTGCTTTATAGCATCCTGGTTTTACACTGAATAACTGTATAATTCTAAAATTTGTGTGAACTCAGTGAAAACGTACAAAGAGTTCGGCAAAGGAGTGATCTCCTCTGAAAGCATCGGAACTCAATCATCAACTGGACTTCCTTTTTAAAACCCACTTGCACAGTTTTCACAAAGATTCTCATATTCACCAGTGTTTTCTTATTTGGGATTTGTTCTTAGGTAAGAACAGAATCTACACACTCAGGAGCGCAAAGGTGTGAACAAGAACAGATAGCAGATTTCATGCTAAGACTTGGGCTTTATTAATAGCTGATGTAGAGGGAGGAACAGGATGAAGTGATGAAAATGAGGTTCTGTTCTGTTCTGTTCTGATCATGAAATTTCAAGATATTTTTCATAGGGGTCACTGAAAATCTTGGGGTGACACACCAAAACCAAAAGCCATAACTGGATTTCAGGAATTCTATTGTGCTGTTTTAGTATATAGACTATTTGAAAACTGTATCAATATGAGAGTTACAGAACTGCATACTGACATTTTACAGTTAATGTCGCTAATTATCTGATGACCATTAGGGCTGCCAACATTGGCCAAAAATGATGCTCGATTATTCTTTCCAAAAAACACAAAGGTTCCAACCATTCAAATACCTATTATGTGCATTGTGTCCATAAGAGGGCAAATCAATACAACACGAGTGCTGCATCAGATTCGGGTTATCCCTCACACTCAAATTCCCCTTCATGAATCAAGTCCCCAGAAGCCGCATTCACAGAAGCAGAAATCAGCACTAACACTGCAGCAGTGCAAAATAAAAAAAAGGTTAAAAAAAGGTATAAATCTTTGCTTTGTGGACAACTGAATTATGAAATAGAGACAATGATTTGTCGGGGAAGCATGAATTTGAGGAGGAACTGAATTGGAGGTATTTGGGTGTGTATTCTTGAAATGTGCCCCCAGGTTGCTAGTGCTGGAATACATCGTGTTTCTTGGATGAATGTTTTGTATGACAACAACAAAATAAAAAACAATCTGTTATGAGTAATAAATAAGGGATGTGATCTTTCGTAGATGTTCAAATGTTGATATAATACTTAACCTAATGAATCTGGTCTACTAAAATGGCTTAAAGTCTTTTTGTGATTACCAACCTTGCAGGAAGACTTGCCCGGAGAACCTTTCGACCCACGGCTTTCCAGTTTTGTTTCCTCCTGGATGAGAAGATTTAGGAAGAGATTATTCAAAATTAGTCATTACGCCCTATGCAGAATCAGTATGACTCATTGGAAAATAAGTAGAGCTCATAAGTAAGTGCTCTGAGTAAACTACTGAATTTAGAGTTGTAGATGAATATTGTTTCTACAACAGATTACAAGTTTAGAAGCAAGTCTCTGACCTCTTCCTCTGCATGCACAGCCAGTATAACGAGGCTCAGGTGCACAAGCACAGTGACCAGAAGGAACTTTGCACTCAGTGAAGCCATTTCTGCTGTTTTTCAGAAATGGAAAAAATGAAAAGGGATCTGACAATTATATATATATATATATATATATATATATATATATATATATATGTATATATATATATATATATATATAGCACACAAAATCAGCAATTAAACAGTAATGTTGTTGTGTACAGCAATGTTAAACTTATTTTCACAAATATGGAGAGATTGAGGACAATAATGACTACATCTTTTAAAATTCTTTACAATTAGTGTTTTTATTTTATGATTTAAGTGACATTTATAGCTACTGAACTCCAGCCATTTATATTAGATTTCAGTCTACTACATTCACCAGTGTAAATGCGTCGTTAGGGTTTGTGACATTTTCTTTTTCAATGTATTTATTTTTATTTGTTGATAATTTGTACCAAATCGGCACAGTGGGAAGAGCTGTGGCACAGTGGGTAGCCTTGTCGCCTCACAGCAAGAATGGCCTGGGTTCGATTCCCGGCCGGGTCATTTCTGTGTGGAGTTTGCCTGTTCTCCCCGTGTCTGTGTGGGTTTCCTCCGGGTACTCCGGTTTCCTCCCACAGTCCAAAAACATGCAGTCAGGCCAATTGGACACGCTAAATTGCCCCTAGGTGTGAGTGAATGTGTATGTCTGTCTGTCTGCCCTGCGAAGGACTGGCGACCTGTCCAAGGTGTATCCTGCCTTCCGCCCAATGACAGCTGGGATAGGCTCCAGCACCCCACCGCGACCCTGAAGGATAAGCGGTTTAGATGATGGATGGATGGATAATTTGTACCTCATTTGAATGGTTAGATTTCTCCATGTAATTCATAAAGTCATGCATTAATAAAATAATAACCATGAAAGCATTTTTTTTATATCTTACTCAGAACCAAGATTTAGTTTTCATATGCTACTGAACTGATTTAGATGTAAAAAGCATATTATCTATCTGAGAGAAAGTAAGATGAAGTGGTGATACAAAATGTTTGCCAGGCTCAAATATTAAGTTAAAACAATGTAAAACAGAGATTGTTGTTCTATTAAGTAATAGAAGTACAAGCAACTCAAAGACAGTCTGTTTTTTACTTTATTAAGTTAAAATAAAAAAAAAAAGGTCTACAGTGAATCTCAAAGAAGTACTTCTAGTAAGTACTAAAACGTTAGTGCTCTAAACTTGAACTGTGTACACGAAAACCTGGGATGACTCTAGCATTTTGGGGGCCTCTAATCCCTAACAAACCAGTGATCTTCCAGGCCAAACGCTCTGAATTCAGTTCATGAAGTTCTTGCTAATTAGCTGATGAGCTGAATCAGGTGTGTTTAATGAGGCTTTAGTGAGCTGAAGTCTGCAGTGATTTGGCCCGAGAGGACTGAAGCCTGACACATGTGGTCTAAGTTATGTGGAAAAAATAATCTGTGTATTGCTGATTGTTGGATGCTAATAAATACCTGTTTGGGGTTCGAATAAGTTATCATTCAAATTGTCTCTGCATTCTCCATCCAAATGGATGTCTTCTTGTTTTCCAACTAAAAGTCGATAGAATCATGGTGGTGGAAGTATGGTTTGGAGATGATTTCCATTTGTAGGTCTGGCCATCACTGAGTCAACCATGACCTTCATCATCTAACAAAAAGCTGACACTAAACGTAGCTAAATCCTTCAAAAAAAACAACAATAACACAGAACTATGGCACAAAAGATTGACTCAAAAAGAAGAAAGGCAGCATGATGGAAAGTCATACAAAATTATGCAGGGGGACTTGAAACAGAGAGAACATGCGGAAAGCCCCTACGTTTCACCCAGTTGAGGGAGTTAAGTAAGAGTGGCCATACATTTCTTCAAGTCAATGTAGGAGATTGACAGCTAAAAGATACGCCTACAAGAAATAATTTCTCCCAAAGAGTGCAGAAAATAGTTAAAAGCTGCAAGTGTAGCAATTTTTTCCATAATGAAAAACTGCATTTCTGTCTTTTTTTGTTCAATAAATAATTGCAGAGAAAAAGAAGACAACATACTATGGGTCAAGCTCATAAGGCTGCATGATAATTACATAATCCCTTCATGACAACTAACATAAACATACATAAACATTTATAAAGGCTTACTAGAATAAGTGGCAGTTGACATAAATGCTGCTTTTGTCCACTTCATTGTCAAGTTGACAGAACACCTTTATGAACTGACGGTTCTTTGCCTACTTATCACAATCTAAAAACCTGTCTTTTAACAGAGGTGTTATGTAGGTTTACGTCAGCTGTCATGACACGATGATTTAATTGTCACGTAGCCTTATGAACCTGACCTTACACCAGTGCCCTCTTACCAGGCTTTACACGATGAGACATTAACTTCACTGAGGTTTTATGTCTTCTTAGTAATATAAGACCTCTAAAGTCTTCAAACGAGAGGCTAGCAGCTGTCTCCCGAACCAAACTAAAAAAAGGGGCACTGGCCCTTGCAGTTTATACATCAAAATTGCGGAAAAATCTCCCCACTGACATTAGACATTCAGACTCAGTCCATGTTTTTTTTAAAAAAAAAAAGATTTGTTTTTATTTTCTTGCTTTTAGAAGCTCTTGAACCACATAAATGTGGGTTTTAATACTTTTCTGTGTTTATTGCTTTTCAAATGTTGTATATTATTGTATTTCATTGTGTCACTCATCAAAAAGGTTCTATATAGAATCATCTAAAGTGTATTCTCCATTAATCTGAAGAATGCTTTCATGATGGAAAGAACCCTTTAATCATGCAAACATTTTGTTGAATGTTCATAGTTCTATATAGAACCATTTTCTTTACTAACTAAAAACTCTAGGAACCCTTGAAGAACAAGTGTGCATGGAAGTGCTATAGAAATAAAAATTAACTTGCTTATCTTCAGTGAAGTGTTACCAAAAATGTCACTGTCACTTGTTAAACTGGATAACCTTCTTCTATCCGTTTTGCTGAAATGAGGTCAGTTATTTGATCTGGTTTTCTCTTAAGAAATAAGCCCTGGCCCAGAGTTGTTGTTCTGGGGACTACAGTGTAATGTTTGTGGTAGGCTGAGGGCAAAAAAAGACATATCAATATACAAATGAAGCCACTTATGTTTCAAGTTTTTTGTATGTTTCAAATTGTATTTTATACAATAACTTTTTATTATCTTACTAAATGACTGCAGAATTGCAATTTTAAAGAAAAATAAGAACTCAATAAGTTATACATAAGTTAAAAATATGTTTCTCATTGGTTGGTAAATTATGCATTATAAAGGTGCTTGTCTCCCTTAATTTTAGACAGAGTACTACAGTTACAGCAAACTGCCTTCATGTTTCACTGCTGCTCCAATTTACATTGATAATAGAACTACTATGAATGAATTGCTAAGAAGGAATACGAATGAAGTGTCTACATCTACGATCTGATCATTCAAATTTCAGACGCAACTGTAGTGCTCTTCAGTTTGCACAGTGTCTTCAATGCAAATACAGCCATTTTATTTACTATCTAAAATCACCAGTGAATCACCTACACGTGTCTTCTGAGTTTTATATGTAATGTTGATGATTGTAAAATAGAAGTAAATATGATAAAAATGTCAAAGTTCAGTCAGAACAGGGAACTGTGATGCAAATATGTTTGTTTATTCATATCTTCTGATTCCTAGATATATGTCTGTATGTAATAACTAATTAAATGTTGTCAATGACTTAAAAATGAACAAAAGATTTAGACAAAATTGGACTCCTTACAACTGTGAAAGACCTGTTGCTATTTTTCTAGAAAAAAATTCGGACTGGAACTGTTCATGGACATTGGGTTCATTTAAAAAAAATCAATAACCTGTGAGGAGAGTATTCATTGTTGTTCAATAATGGTCTTACAACTGCTCAAAGAACGATTTACAATGTCAAAGATTCTTACACAAAGGATGTGAAATAAAGAATTTAAAACCACGTAAAAGATCTACACATCTAAACAATAAAGAAAATTTTTACATTTACATTTACAGCATTTAGCAGACGCTCTTATCCAGAGCGACTTACAAAAAGTGCTTTGTCTATTTAGAGAAAGTATCTTTGCTAGTTACCAATAGGTTAGAGAGAAGCTTGGCCAAACTTGAAGTCCAAATCACTGTTTGCACTGCCATTTTTGTATAATACACTTGATGTACTATGATCTACCTGGTAATGCGTTACCTGTCAGAGGCTGATACTGAGAGAGATGTATTGGTTTATAATCAGAGCTGTGCACAGTAGCCTGAACTCATACTCTAGTAAAAAAAAGTATTGTTCTGTGATAGGAATAAAAATTCAAGTAAAAGTAAAATCTTACCAAAAACAACTAGAACAGAAGTATAAAAATACCATGATACTATGTATCTGTGAAATCAAAGAGTTTAGTGTACCTGGTGACTGCAACCACTAGTTTACACACTATCACTGAATGTCTGATTTTGTGAGTGCCACTGTCTCTTATGTGCTGTCAATACCACTGACATACCACTCATATATATTTCTGCTGGATAGATACCATTAGTGGAAGCACACATTAAACAGTGAAGCAGCAAAAGTTGGAAACCGGATACACCGAGTTATTAAGACATTTTGGTCACAATGTCCCAAACACATTTCAATCAAATAATGAATATTTTACATGAATACATGACTATTTTATAGTTCCTACATGAACTGACCCTCCTGATGATGCTGCTGCTTCACAGACTGAAACTATTTTATTGTAGCCATTGCTTCACCTGCTTTTCCTCTTTTCTGTATTTTAATACTTTATACTAAAGGTTAAACCTTATTCTGTGGTCATTTTGCTCTTGTGTTATTGCCATCCAGCGTCGACCAGAGGATGATGGGTTCCCCTTTTGAGTCTTGGTTCCTACGAAGCTTTCTTCCTCTTGCTCTTAGGGAGTTTTTCCTTGCCACTGTCGCCATTGGCAACGTTCATGGGGGCTTAGTCTCAGATTTTTCTGTAAAGCTGCTTTGTGAAAACACCTGTTGTTAAAAGTGCTATATAAATAAACTTTGACCATACTTGACTCTACCACCATCCAGCTATGCACAGGAGCTTCTCACAAGATTTTCAATGAGGCATTCAGAAAGTTAGTCTGAAAAGTAGCCCAAGAGCCAAAGACTGCTCAAAAAGAGCTCCAGAAAGACCTGGAAGCAGTGGTCATCACAGAGAAAACACTAGACAGTGCACTCCAGCACCACAGTCTCTGCTTTTAATCATCCTGGAAGACTCCGTTTCTGAAGAAAAGGCATATTAAAGCTCATCTGAAGTTTGCTACAGAACATTTGGAGATGTCTGTAGATTACTGAGAGGATGTAGTGTGGTCAGACAAGACAAAATGCATGACTTGCCATGTTTGAAGGAGAAATGGCTTTGCATATGACCCTAAAAATGCCGTATCTACAATGAAGTCTGGAGGTGATAGCATCATGGTATGGTGCTGTTTCTTTCTCATGGTGCTAGTGGAATACCAAATTATTGAAGGGAAGATGAATAGGGCCATGTACTGAGAAATTGTTGTCAACCATCAGGACGATGAGGATGAGACACAGGTGGACCTTCCATCAGGACAGTGATCCAAGACATACTGCAAGGGAGACTCAATTGGTTCCATAGGAAGAAAATAAAGGTGTTGGAATGGCCCAGTCACCAAACTTAAACCCAATAGAACATTAGTAAAAGGAATTGAAGATCAGCCCCCCCAGTATCTTCAAAATTGAAAGACTGTAGGCAGAATGGGCCAAAATCCCACCTGAACACTGTGAGAGATTAGTTTCTTCCTACAGGAAGCATCTTGAAGCTGTTATTGCAAACAAAGGCTTTGCCACCAAGTACTAAATAAATAAGCGTGTAGCAATAATTGTTACCAAAACTGCGCTTAATTTGAAAGCTTGGTAACAAACACAAGACCAGAAAAGGGAACAGACTGAAATCCAATCTGAATAGCAAACACTGAGGAGTACTATGACTATGGCTGAAATTTGAATGATCAGATTGTAAAACCAAACACACTTCATTCATATTCATTCGCAGGAATTTGTTCACAGTCGTTATGTTATCAACGCAAATTAGAACCGTAGATACGTCTAAGCCAAGGTGATGTACCTTCACTTCTCTGTCTAAAGGTAAATAGTACATTTCTACCATGAATATCATTAACAACAGCGGTTTATCCAGTTTTGATTTTCATGCGATTTATCATATTTTAGTACTCAGAAATGTACTTTTACTTTGAATGACAGCTGAACAGCCTCTCACACAGTTAAAAGCACATAGAGAGAGGTTGTGTTTTGAGAGAGATTGATGGCTAGGGATGGATCATGGTCTTGCGAGGCCTCTGGGCACAAGATTCTTGTAACGTATAATAATAATCAAAACATTAAAATGTGAGATTAAACAATATACCATGTTTTTTTTGTTTATTTTGAACAACACTGAACAATACAGCCTTAATAATGTGCAATACTCTATGTACATCGTAAAACGTTTTGTGTAGGATATGAAGTTTTGTGTTTTCTCTTTTTTCTTTCAAGCCACACCGAATCATAATACAAGAACAGAAATTGTCTAACACACACAGAAGACTGAATGCTAACACCTCCTTGGGGTGGCAACAACATCCTATGATTGAATAATACAGAAAATTAGCCATTTGTACATTTCAAGGGCTGCCCGTTCATCTCATGTTTACAGGTCAACCTGCAGCTGATTGTCTCAAGTATTTGAACCACTTTGAGCCTTGTAGTCTGAAGCCCCACAAGGCCCCTGGCATTCAGAGGCTCCTGGGAGCTGGCCCAAAAGAGCTGGCCAGTAATCCATTCTTGCTGATGTGAGGCAATATTTGTTATATTTTTGTACAGCGCGTGTGAGAAACTTGCAACTCCACCACCTGCAGTGTGATCAGATAACTATTTAGGCTTGTAAGTAACTGGATTGGATTTCAGAACTGAATCTTTTGAATTTAACTAGGTCTTCTTCTGATTGGCTTGTGAGCTGAATTGCAAATTTATTTTTACACTGTAAAATCAAAGTAACTTATTAAAATAAAAGTACTGTGATTTAATTCTACTCAAAAAAGTACTGTTGCAGGGGAACAATGTACTCAAGTGCTTTAACAAGAGTAAAAGTAGTTCACCTCTGCTTATATGTTGTTCCTTGATGGCTTTGGGAGGGTTAAAGGTGATTCTCCTAAAATTCCTTAGGAGAGGTAGCATTAGAAATAATAAAGAGAGAAGTGAGATGACAGTTCAGTTTCTTGTCAAATGTGAGCACAATGTGTGATTATGAGATTTTACCTAGCATCACATCAAAGAGAAACACAGGCAAAATGTGTGTGACTTATAGCAGAGTTTTCTACCCTGGTTTAAAACAGGTTAGTGTTCTTCTACAGGACAGATTTCTACTGCAACGTTGCAATTTGTCTTAACTATTTCAACAGTATTCTTAAAACAGTTCACACTTTTAAAACAGGTGACTCATCCTGCATTATATTTTCCCAAACACATTTTGCCTATGAAATTACAATGTTTCAAAACCTTCGGTATTTCAATTATAACTGCAATCGGAGCAACGTGGGTATAGGTCTGGAATAAACCCATAAACTGTGTGACAACAGCCGTTGGTAATGTTTATTGCATATCTTCAGAGCAGCACTTACACTGCAGAATTTTGGACCAAAATTTCTGACACTGTTTTCGGTTGCAAACACACTAAATTGGTTGTCATAAAGCTCATAACATTAAATGTGCAAAGACCTCCAATTTTAACTATAGAATTCTTTAATGATTTGCTATTGTTTTCTGCGATAGCAAAAATAATAATGTAAACCTGCCTTTAGTTAGTGTTTAAAAAACATTTTCATGTTTTCATAGTTTTAAAAGAAAGCAGTTTTTAGACATAGTGTTTTATTTTACTTCTACATTAAGTCCCATTAGAACAGCTGTGCATGCATCCCACCAAAGAATACAATTTGTTGATGTGATTTACTTGTATGCAAGTAAATGCATGTGTCAGCTGCAGACAGTTGCATGGAAATTTTCAGAACTGGACTGTCATGAATTACATGTGTAAACAGTGTTTACTGTCTAAGCTTCATATAGTGTTTGGTGGTCTGTGCTACTAATAAAGGATCCTATGAGTAAAAGTGACTTTGCGAAACTTGTGTTTGGGCAACTGAAGGAAAAAAATAAAGTTAAACCTGGCAGTTAAAACTGACAGTGTATTAACTTACTCAAACTAAAAGTGCTGAAGATGAGGGGTTGATTCCTATGAAAGGTAGGATGAGGCTATCATTACATTATACAAAAGGCAAATTCCAAAGAACACTACAGCTGTGTATGAAATTGAAATGATCTGATAAAAGCACAAAGGCATTTAGGAATGCTTTTAGTCAAAATTATATCAATCTTATTATTTAAAGTTTGTGGCCTGCATGTGGCCTCGTGAGCTTTCAAATGAAGTAGAAAAAGAATCGTCAGAAGGTGCTTTCTACAATGCCCTCCAGAATGATGGCACCCTTGATACAGCAAAGTAAAATGTCCTTGTTGTTTATCAGCTATCTTTTATACTGAAAATATGATTAAAATCACAGGATCAATAGTTCAAGAAAAAACAATAAAGTCTCTTTAAAAAAAAGCAAAGCATAAAACACATTGTGGGGGGTCTTCCCTTCCACCAGTAAGTCATCTCACTGATGAACATGGAGAAGATCAGAGAATACAGCTCTAAAAACAGAACTTTTCGCAGTTTGGTGGTCTTGAGAATTCAGTGTTAACACCATGCCCAGGTGAAAAGACATCAGCAATGAACTCAGAGAAGCAGCGTTTGTCAGGGTTATCCAGCAATTCCCAAGTCCATTGTTCTTCACAGGGAATGAGTATTTGCAATTCTTTGCAAAGAATCCAGAAATTATAGGGATACACAGGCCCTTGAACAAGAACAATTTTCATGGAAGGGTTGTTACTCTTCTCAAAATAAAAAACAAACAAACAAACAAACAAAAAAAACAAAAACACAATCTGGAATAATCTCTTTTCAAAAGTCTAAAGTGAAATGTTTGTTTTCAAAACTTACTTTATTTATTTACTTAGTCCATAAAATCAGATTTTTTGTGAATAGTCCTTCATTTTTATGTGAGCCTTAATTCTGATGGTTTCTAATGAGCGACATTGTGGAGAACAAGAGAGTTTCAAAGAAGTGAGATAATAGTATTTGAGCAATGAAGGGAAAGTGTCAGTCACTACATTCCAGCTGAAACAAAAACCTGCTTATGATCCAAAGCATAACACTTCATCAGACAAGCATGGTGGAGGTAGTGTTATAGTGTTGGCATGTTTGGCTGCCAATGGAACTGGTTACCTTGTGCTTGTTGATGACGTAACTGCTGACAAAAAGCAGCAGAATGAATACTGAAATGTATACAGCTATATTACCTGTTCAGATTCTTCAAAATAGATTGGATGGTGCTTCACAGTGCAGATAGACAATGACCTGAAGAATACTGCAAAAGCAACCAAAGACTTTAAGTATAATGTTCTGCAATGCCCAAGTCAACAGGCTGGCCTCAGTCCAACCGAGTGTGTCATTCACTTACTGAAGGCAAAACTGAAGGTAAAACAGCCCCAAAACAAGCAGGAACTGAAGACAGCTGCAGGAAAGGCCTTGCAGAACATCACTAAGGGAAAGTAACAGCATCTGGTGATGTTTGTGTTCCAGGGCTTTGAACGGAAATGGCTGTAATTCCTACATTGTTATCTGATTTGGGTGTACGCTCAAATTTAAAGTGAAAGTTTGCACATTGAGCTCATATTCATTACTTAACTCCAGCATGCTATAGTAGACAGCTAAAATAACTATCATTTGGTCAACATCCAAATATTCATGTGCCTGACTATATAATATAGTCTAAGCTGGTCTGGTCATTTCTATTCTAAATTAGATATTTCTTTCTCTCACTCTCACCCACCTTTCTCACTCTATTTCACACTTTGGCACTCTGTACTTATAAGTGTGTGATGTTTATAATGTGCATGTGTAATCATTTTATTCATGTAGTGTTATATAGCATCTTTCATTCATTAAAAGCAGCTAAAACACCAAGGAAGCTTTACACCAAGGAAGGCAAATAAGAAAAAGAGAAAACCAAAATAAATAAGAAAAAAATGACTAAAATAAATTGAAAAACTGAATAAAAATAATACAAATGTAAATAAATAAATAAGCTTAAAAATATGAAATGAGAAAAAAAATAAGGAACTGAAGCTCAGAAAAAAAAATCTTAAAAAGTAAACCTAAAATAATTAAAATAATTTCACATAAAAATATTAAATGATACAAAAATTAAAGTAGAGAAAAACTAAATTACAATTATGTTTTAAGTTGCATTTTAAAACTGCTGTCTTGTGGGGGGGGTAGTTCCACAGTGAAGCACAGTGAGCAGCCTCATCACTTCTATTGTGTTTTGTTTTTGAACAGAAAATAAGAGTGGTCCTCAGTTAGGACTGAACTAGAACAGAGTAAAAAGACACTTTTCACTCTTCAACTCAGCTTAGCTGATTACATGCATTTCTGCTGTTCTTTATTTACAACGTACTTTGTGTGCGGTTTGATACATTGTTCACCTGTTCATCCGTTTTCTTATCTCTCTCTCTCTCACCTCAGGCAGGGCAGATGGGACAAAAAACCCTATAAAAGTGTGGAGTCGTGTCACTCAGACGTTATTGCGCTTAAATGTCCAGCAGGACTCTTCTTGGACACTGCACTAACAAATTAAGCAGAACTACACAATACTCCAGCGTGAGACTCTCCCACTCACAGCACTGCAACTTCTGAGCAGGTAAACTTTATTATCAGATTTGTGAAAGTTAGACTACAAAAGAAAACAAAGAGAAAATGGTTTCATTAGACCATGTTGGGGAATATGATCTATGTGCTATAGCTTTGTAGGTTGATACTGACAGAAATGTATTAGTTTATAACAGCCAGTTAATATCATACACACAAACCCAGACCAGCTTAGTGGCAGGTGAGTGCAGCATTTGGAGACCCAAGGAATTGTATTCCTCCATGGAAGTGCTACATGAATGGGGATCAACCCTCTTGTCTTCTGCTTTGCTTCTTTTACATGGCTATAAGACCTTTTGTTATCAAGTTGGTAGAATCTGTGTTTGACACAAGGTCTTACACCCATGGAAAAAAACTGCCTGCATATGTTACGGGCATGAAATCAGACAGCAGGTCCCTTCAGCAGTAGCATATTTATTGACGGGACACACACACACACACAGATTAACCAACACATTCTGTTTGGACAGAGCAGCATCATAAACCTTCTGACTGCAGCTGGAGGAGAACAGGGGAGAATAAGACTCCTCAAGCAGGATTTCACTCACATTGAAATTAAAACGGCCTTTTCTTCCTGCAAAATATTGCATGTTTGGCAAATCCTCCTCCTGTTTATGGAAAGCAGGTTTAGCTTGTAACCCTAATAAGTGGAAAGTATTTTGGCCTGCTTTTCAAGTTTCTAATTGCATCTTCAAGTTGATTTTAATGCAAGTAGTTTCAGCTTTTAATCTTATTTTTCAATGCACACATAAAAATTGTACTTTTACAAGTGAAAATTCATTTCTTACAAGTCAAAACTGATTTTTTTTTACTAGTTGATATTTAATTCTTACTTTTTCACATGTACAAATCAAATTCCTGATATCAATTATAAACAAATACAAATATTTACTTGGTGAAATTTAATTTTCACATGTATAAATTAAATTTCTGTGATGAAGAAAAAACAGGAACACCAAATATACTTATGTTAGTAAAAATGATTACTCTGATTAATTTATCCATTGGAAAAAGGCTTTTATTATTATTATTATTATTATTATTATTATTATTATTATTGGAATAATTAATTGAGAAATTAAATCCACTAAAAATTAAGATCTCATAATTAGATGATTTTTCTGTCAATTTGTATAATAACATTCTGATGAAGAAACTTTGTTACTTGAGTAAAAGTTTAAAGCCTCTTTATCAAACAATTTACTATTATTTGACAGCACTTCTTGCCTTAAAATTTATAGATAGGTTTCTAACAGTTTCAGTTTTCTTTATTTTTCGTTTCTTTTGGCAACCCACCAGAGTTTCACTTGGCGGTCGTTAATATGTACGAGCTCATTTACATATGGATTCTGATTGGGTCTTGTCTAGAACACAGGTGAAAATACCGCAGTGTTAAGAGATGCCTGAGTGCTGATCACCTTCACGGTGACTTTATGAATAGCTTTCATTTACCTGCCGCACATTTTCCATGTCCTAACACTGTTTTGTGAGTCTGACTCCATAATCAAGCATTGCTGCAGACTTAACACCAACACTCCATAAAGGGTATCATGTTTCGATGGAGAAAACAGCAAACAAATGTTAATAATAACTTGCTATTTAATAGAGTATTTTTGGTTATGCACAGGTGTTGGGACATTTCTTGTAAATCTTTTTTCCCTTAAAAATTGTGTGATGACCATGATAACAATACAGCTCAGCAAACAAAAGGTCTTTTCTTAGCAATGGTGATATCAGCTTCCTTATTCTTCATCCTAAAAGCTGGGCTTGGAATGGTTCCCTCGTTAACTTATTCACGATTCACTAAATACCATTTTCTTCATAGTGAACTGACCAGGGGAATGAGCAAAAGACTTCTCGGACACTACCTTCGGAAACACCATTTCATAAAAACAGTGACAGACATGTTTGACATAACTGTTGCACAAACAATTCAAACACATGTGAGAGCCCTGTGAACTGTTGAGCAGTACTATTGATTTTAAAAAGCTACCTGTAATTAAGATGTTTACACACCAAGTTGAAAATAAACATTTAACACTGAATCTTGTACACAGAGTTTTCAACACAGCCTTTTTATAAGTTGACATTCCCACAGTTTTAGTTTATAATTTCACCAACCTTACACAGCTGTGTGTCATAGCCATAGTATACATTAGAATTTGTACTGTACATTGTCTGTATACTATAATTTGAGATGCATTATGGGTATTTGATAGTGAACTATACAAGGAGTGAAATTTATAACTGCCCATCATTGTCAGTGAGTGCAAACCATTACTCAGCCGAGTTGTTCCACTCACCAACCGATTAGCACTCAGAAGCAATAGTTAGCCCTTCGGTTCAAAACCTGTTTGCTGTTGAAAAAAAAGAAATATACAAATAAGTTTTCATTGCTTTTTTTTGTGAAATACATCTTTCTACTTTCCAAAATTAAGGGAAAGTTTGGGGCAAGTGATTAGAAACTATTTTAGCTTTAAGTTTATAGCCATTTAGATCCATTCACCCCCATTCATTTAGGACTCACTCGTGGGCACCTTTGGAGTTTTGCAGGCATTTTTTTGATATAATGGGAGAAGTAAGAAATGACCAGACACCCCTTAAACTGGCTCTGGTGAAACCACAAACCGCCAGTGTGGACATTGGGACGGGCAGTCCCTAATGAAGTTTTAGTGGGAGCAGTTGTCTGTGTCTCTGTCTCTCTCTCTCTCTCACTCTCTCTGTATTTCAGGATGAAGCTTTCTGTTCTCCTACTGTTCCTCTCACCTCTGGGTCTCAGCTCTGGATTACGCTGCGAAAAAAAGTGGGCAAATGAGGATGGCTACAAAAACTTTAAAAAAAAACACATTCTTAAATGGAATTTTGATTTTAATTCAAAAGAAAAATGGAAAGAATACCTAGAAAACAACACATTCAAAGATGAAAGAGGTAAAGAGAGGAAGCTCTGTGAAAGGAAAACCCCGCAGACTTTCTTTGAAGAAACAAGCAAATCTGATGTTAAACGTATCTGTACTGGTGAAGGCTATGAAAAGGAAGGAGGCAAAGGTAACCTGTGCATTAGTAAGTTTGGGTTCACTGTTCATACAGTCAGAAGCAAAATAAAGAACGGAAGGTGCAAAATAGATATTGACCGTGATAACTCTGGTGTCAAGTATGTGGTTATTGGCTGTGGAAAGGTTAATAACAATTGTCTGCCTGTACACTTTCATCCTCAGACCAATCCCGCACCAAACCAAAATGCTGCACCCTGTAACAAGCCATAACTCAGCTCATTCATTACATATAAAAACAAAACCTCTATTTCTGAAATACAAATATAACTTTGAGTGTTGAGTACTGATTGTTTTGGCTTTGTAATTGTGTGTACTCTTCATGCATGTACTGTTCTGCAATGTAAATGCTACAGAGTGTTCGTCTGTATTCTTCTTATTTACACCAGAGAAGTCTGTGCCCCATGCTTCACTGCTACTAAATTCATGTGTTAATTATAATCTTTTAAGAAAGTATAACCTATTAAATAGTAAAATCAGAGTTTAGTACACTATAAAAATGTATAAATGTATAAAAGAATTGAATATGTTTTAAGTTATGATGCAGAGAAAGCAGCTACTGAATGTCTGTACTCAAAATATATTCAAAAAAATATTTTGTACTCCAACCTGGTGAAAGATTTTCTTCACTGTGTGTTTTCTTTCTTTATGGTGTATCATTAAAATATTAATCAACATGATTAATACAAAAAATGTCTGTGTCTTGTTTGGTTGGTTATGATCATTAACACAGAAGAAAGTATCTTTACTACAAGCATGCAGTGAAGTGTGGACCAAATGTACAGAACAGAGTTATGACTTTACTAAAGCGTAGGAGGAGGACTACATCTACAACTCCTTCTCCCTCCTCTCTAACCTCCCACCACCTTTCCTACCTCTGCATCTCCCACTTCATCAGAGCTGTGTTTAATGGCTTGTAGTGTAAAGTATAAGCTGCCAGAACTCCAGCACAAATCCTCTAAGTCTTCTCTGCTTCTACAGTCACACAATCGCTTCTCATGCTGCAAATACATTGAGTGAATGGTTTGAACTTGACAAATGGTGATTGCACTATGAAACTAGTAGCCAGTAGTTAGCATGCATGTTTTTGTGTGTTTTCTGTACATGGAGCCAGGTTGACCCCAGCTTGATGCCCTTGCAGAACTTGCAGATGTACAGCCAATCGCTTCCTCCTATGTTTTTTTCTCAAAGTTCATTTTCTTTGTCAGAGTTATGAGGAAGAGGAATCTGTTGAAAAATCTATATTAATGTAACAGTGGCTGGCTCACCACACTGAGGATATGATCCCAGGCTGTCCGAGTTATATTTCAGGGCCAACCAAGTGAGCCACCACTGGTTTTAGGGACACAGGACCCAAGTGCCAAGCTTAGGTACAGCAGATTGATGAGCTGAGCTAAAGAACTTCAGGACCTGATGAGTCCAGGGAGCAAACCCAGGCCCTATTGGTGCTGCGCGAGCACTCTACAGCTACACCACCGCCAGAGGAAAACTGGCTTTCTCAGAAATCGAGAGAAAAAGGAGTAATTGTAAAAAACACAAATGACTTTCCCAAAAGAAACAGAACCAAAGCAGAACAGAATTAAGGTTTTTTTTTTTTGTTGTTTTTTTTTTCAGAGAGCAGAGAAGGAAATCTCAAGAGGAGGCTGGAGAAACTCAAAAAAAGTGAGAGAGAGTGCAAAACTCTCAGCCCTCTTACTAAAATCACCAGCCGTTTCTGTTGACTCACGGTGAGACAAAGACACAGCAACTTCTCTACACTTATAAAGCCCTCTGCCTAGGTGTAGGACGTTGGGATTGACTGGACCTGGGAGGTGTGCGTCGTCTCCCTCTGGTGGCCGGGAGTGCTGCAGCCCTGGAGCCAGCCCCAACAATTAAGACAACAATTTTTTTTTGTTCTGCATACAAAAACAGTTTGAATTTAACAGTAGAATATAATGTATGTTATATACACTGTAGCGTATGCATGAAGAAATGGACAACATATGCATATAGGTGAATGTTCTTTTATTTTGAATAGTAGCAAGAGAAAATTGCCCAGCCCAGCACTACTCCAACACGATACCAGGGAGGGGGACTGTGGGAGGATACCACACACACATGGAGAGTGGGCAAACTCACATACAAAGCCCACTCTCTATGGACGCACAAGCCCAGCAGCAGGATTAATTTGGTAGGGGTGCAAAAGAAACGACCACTGAATCGCATGAAAACAGGTCTCTCTTTTTGTAATAACCAACAAACAATAGCTGATTTTCTTCAGCATCATCATTACAACACAACACCATAGAACAACACACTGTTGTTTTTGAACAACTGGACAGTGACATGGCAAATAAGTAGCTATTTCTACTGGGCTCACTTCAGACAATTCTGAATCTGAGCAGGTGGCTCAGCTAGAAAATCCCTGTAATACAGTTTGAAAAGATTACTTTGCAGAATAAAGTAATAAAACTAAAGTACAAGTTGAAAGACTAATCACACAAACACAAAACTGGAGGGAACAGTACTCCATCAGAGGGAGCACTGCCCCCTCATGACCCCTCATGGCACCCTAGCCACGTTTACATGCAGCAATCCATTAATAATCCGACTAATAGCTCAATCGGAATAGAATACGTCCATGTAAACACCTTAATCGGAAAAGACTCATCCGATTGAGGCCATTCGGATTACAATTCCTATCCGATTGAGCGAGGTGGGTAAACCTGTAAATAATCCGTTAAATAGAAGAATAATGTAAACGCCTGAATCTGATTACACCAGAGAACTTGTAGAGAGGAGAATTCCCACTCTGCAATGTCTTCCGGTTTTCTCAAACGCTAGAGGGCGCTCCCGAGTGAGTCCAAAATGAATGGGTTGATATGGAGCATTTGAGCAAAATCATAGTTTATAAATACTTAAACATTTTTAATGTAAAAGAATACAATCATTTCCTGAACACAGAACAACATAAACCATTTTAACACCGCTGTTATGTTTTTAAGAGCTTTTAAACTCGAGTTATAGGAGTTTAAAACGGCGTCTCATGTGCGTTCATGACGTCAGTGAGCGCGAACAGCCAATGAGCTGCTCCGGTCGCCAACCAATCACCACGCTCTAGGACTAAGGCCCGCTTTCTGCTGCCCAAAACCCGTTTGCTGTGGAAAAAGGGAAACATATAGGTGAGTTTTCTTTTCTTTGTTAGTGAAATACATCCTTTTACTTTCTAAAATTAAAGAAACGTTCTGGGCGAACGATTAGAAACTATTATAACTTTTCGTTTTTAGTCGTTGAGCTCCATTCACTCCCATTCATTGAGGACTCCCTCGCGGGCGCCCTTTGCTGTTTAGCCGTCCTGTTTTTGGTATAACGGGGTGAATAGGGAGCGGCCAGGCTCCTCATAAACCGGCTCGGTTATCACTTCCAGTCGGAACGTGTAAGTACGTTCTGCGCATGTGCACTTGCGTCATAGCGGAAGTTTCAACATGGCGGGAGTTAGGAACTGGTCTTCAGGAGAGTTTATGCTTCAAACTTTAAAAGATTTGAAAATAGTCAGCAGGATGGATGGCCGTAAAGCTCGTAATAACGAGCTGTTCAGACAAGTATATGAGCAAATGAACGACAGCGGGTTTAGAAGAACTATAGAGCAAATTAAAAACAGATGGAAGTTTCTCAAATCGGCGTATCACAAAGCTAAACGCGGCTCCGATCCGTCCACTTTTCCGTTTTACGATATTGGATGAATTCATGGGAGATCGACCCCTTGCTAACACGAATGACAACGGTGTTGATGTTGGGTTTGCTGATTTGCCCGCCGAGGAGGATACGCTGGAAAACGTTAGTTAACAAGGGTAAGTGCATCTCTAGGTAACCTAGGTTATATGATTAACTAGCCATAATGAGCATAACGGCATTCCGTACACTTGCAACTTCTCCTGTTCGTGTAATAAAAGCTACTTTCTTGACATTTGTCAAAGATACATCTGAGACATTGTCATATATCTTTTTTCCATCACATCAGTTGGAAAGACCATCTAAGATGGGTTTGGACATCAAATCTGTGCAAATACTGACCGCCCCCCAGCGCGACCCGAACATGGCGGGTGGGGAAACCCAGGGATGCGAATGCAAATGGGGTGGGGAAACTTTCACGGCCAGTTAAAATGCGTTTAAGCAAGTTTAAGCCTCACATTTAACGCTTAAACGAATATTAAACAATGGATCTTCCCCATGAAACAGCGTGTTTAGCACTGAGCTAGCGTTACCTTAGTTACCTTAGCAGACTCCTTTCAGCTGCGCAGCTTCACAGCACTGACTCACTTTACTGGGCTTTTTTCATGGTAGGCTCATTCACTGCACATATTGTTTATAATAATTCACTTTTATAATCAGTTAATGTCTGTTTTTATGCAATTAGATTTCATAAAACTTCAAATAAAATGCAGGGAAAACACTGTACGGAAAACCGCTCCCTCTGTGGAAGCTGGTGAACACTTTGCGACTTGTAATACCAATCAGTCATCACTTGAATGCCACAGCCTATTTGAGTGTTGTTGCTGACCGTGTGCATCCCTTCACGGCCACAATTTACAATCTTCTAATGGCTACTTCCAGCATGATAAAGCACCATATCACAAAGCAAAAGTCATCTAAAACTGGTTTCGTAAACATGACAGTGAGCTTAGTGTTCTTAAGTGACCTTCCCAGTCACCAGATCTGAATCCAGTAGAACACCTTGGGATGTGGTAAAACAGGAGCATCAAAGTGCTTTTGAAAAATCTGCAGGAATTCCATAATGCAGTCACGTCAACATGGTCTATAATCTCAAAGGAAAAACATCTTGTGGAAGAAAGCAATTTAGATCGTTTTTTAGAGCAAAAGGATGCCCTGCCCAGTATTAGTATTAGTGTTCCTAAGTGCTCGGTGAGTGTATAACACGTCTGGTTATAAGCACTGTCACATGCCAAACACAGCAATGAAAGAAGTGTGTTTATTGTTTGAGGTTTTAGTACTTCAAGCCATGTTACACTTAGTTTTTAAAATATGTGAAAGTAGAGAGGGAAGAACTTATAACAATTATTACTTTTAAATTTGAACGTACATACTTTGTATTTTGTCTTTTTGGTAATAGTGTCTGTTTGACCGGTAATATGTGGGAAACATTTAGTGATTCTAGGTGGCTGCTATAGCTCATTTAAGCCAATCACATTCACAAGTATTTTAGAATTTCCCTGTAATAAAACACAAAATAAAAGTCTTAATCTCATGAAAAAAAGAGAATAGTGTTCAGGGTGTTTTCTATATGTAGTTAAAGAAAAGGCTGCTGGTAATTGATTTGTACTTTCTATTTTAAAAAAATTGCTTATAGTCCACTACATGTCTTTGCAGGACCTGGAACAAGAGTTTCCTCTTGTTACGACAAGGCCATGCGCACTTGGTCAACTGAGCAGCAATCATTCCTGGAAAAGATGCAGGAGGCGCAAAATTTTGGATGGAAAAACAACTGGAGAGAAGCCAACAATGTGAAGAGAGGCTCCTTGCTAAACTGGTCGAGGAAACTTCACAATCAAATGAGCGTCTTGCAGGGCAACTACTATCAGGTCTTAGTAGCATCTTTTCCCAAACAACGAGCATGCCACCATTTACCCAGGAACCGCACAATTCCAATACTCCCATCTCCAACCACATCATCCATACCCTGACAGCCAAAATGTTCACCGCTCACAGAACACCCCTACAGTGACACTGACAGTTACATTTTCATGAACATATAGGTAAAAAAAAACAAAACACAAACACCATTTTGGTACTGCTTAATATTTGTTTATTTTAGTAAGTAATTTCATGTTTACATCCAGATTTGTTAGGTTAGTAAAACATGTTCTAAACAACAGTGGCAATAACACTAAGAATATTGTTCTGTACAGTTCTTAAAGCAAACTACCGAGGTTTTTGTTGCATTGCTATTTGTTGTATTTTGTCTTTATTTGCTGCTGGTATTTGTTACGTTCATGTAACTGAAGTTTTTGCTTTATGTTTAATGAACTAAATTTGAGTTGTTCGCGCAGAACGTATTTACAGTTTTATTTGTGTCTTTAGTTGAAAAAAAATCAAAAACAAATTGTTTGCCACGTTGTACTGTGGTTAGCATAACTGTGACTTAATAGATTGAACTAAGATCTATAGCAAACAGTAAACTTATGTTGCACAAAATTGCTTTGCATTAAAACATGCAAAGCAATTTGGTGTAACTACTTATTATTTAAACTGAACTAAAGGTTTACACAATGTATATACAGTTTTTATTTATTTGTTGCTGCTGACATTTTTTACATTCAAAACCAAAAATTGTTCACCACACTGTTCTCCTATAGTTAAAGAGCATGACTGTGCCTTAATAGTTCAAATTAACGTATAGTATGTTGCACAAAAATTGCTATACAATAAAATGGGCTTTTACTTAAATGTTTTCTTTTTGTTTTTTGGATACTTTGTATGTCCAGAGTATGCTAAAGAGTAGTATGTACAGTCATATGCAAAGGTTTAGACAACCCCCATTCAAGTGACGTTTTAATCGCTGAACTTAAAATATCGAAAAATAAAACAATGTCCCTGTACCTTTGATACATGCCATTTTTTTTTTCCACAATATAT
This sequence comes from Colossoma macropomum, assembly GCF_904425465.1. NCBI lineage: Eukaryota > Metazoa > Chordata > Actinopteri > Characiformes > Serrasalmidae > Colossoma > Colossoma macropomum. The sequence continues at coordinate 16,115,294 of NW_023494794.1, read as the reverse complement.
TAACTTCAAGATTTTTTTTTTCTCTGTAGTTATTTTAACCTAAAGTTTTAACAGAACATGTGATTTGACCAAGGGGTGTTGTAACATTTACATAGGACTGTACATAGTATGTTGATTTAAAATCTGCAGTTACTCTGAATTGTTTAGTGTAAGTGGCCCTGTCGAAGGGGAAATTCACTGGCTAAATACTTGGTCAGTACCTCCCTTGCATTGATGCCACTGATTTCATTACTTTCACTAAACTCTTCCAGCCAGTTAGTACTGGCTCCATCTTTCTGCTTCTCACAAAAAATTGTGCAAAGCACAGCATGTGGCAATCATCGTAGGTTTGAATGAGAAGTGAAAGTCACTTCTTTTTAGCCGTACTCGCCACCTTGATTTTAACTTGCCAAAAGCCATCTCTACCCCATCCCCAAGTGAGCTAAGGTAAACATTGAATGACTCCTGCTCTGGTGTAATGTTGGGGGAGTTTGTGTACCTTTAATTACCAGTCAAGTAAGGGGAAAGCAGGGTCACCAACAACCTGGAGTAGGAATTCTTCTCCCTCAATGTTTTTCACACCCTATAAAGTAAGAAGATGTATATTATGTACCATGACCATGAACAAGCTTTAAGAATACTCTGTCTTACATAACACATTACCTTGGGCAGGAGGTGAGCCTTCTGAAAGGGCTCAAACTGACGAAGCACAGTGGCATCATGTGCGCTCCCAGGCATTTTGCAGCTGATATTCCAGAAGCTAGAAAAGACAAAAAATAAAAACAGATTTTAGAAACAAAGATTAACTGATCTACATTTTATTGTCATAACCATAAAAAATAGAATGTTTTTACAATATACATACACAGTGTATCTAATAATGTTACTATTTAATAATGCTTAGTATTTAGCTTAACATAGACTCTGATTTAAGTTTTCTGTTATCTGATTTTAAAATACAAATGTAGAAAATAAAAATGTTATGCTGTGAAACTGACTTACCAGCCTTTGTCATCTACTACTCCTTGAACCACGTAGGAAGGGCCAGACTTTTCTATTTACAAAATCCTTGTACCCATCTGTGGGGGGAAGAAGTGGAATGTGTGTTCTATATGGGAAGTTGCTTCAAATCTGTGAGCCAGCTCCAAAGCTGCTTCTTCATTTGGAACCTTTATAAGTTGTTTATTGGCGACTGTACCATTCCTTTGCAGAACTGATACACAAATTTCTTGACGGCTCTTTTGGATGCCAAACTGGTTGGAGATAACACGGTAGCCTGTACAAGGCAACAGCAACGCACATTATTACTGGTATGGGGGCTCTTACGGTATGTTCTGCGGGGGCCATATAATCTGACATTAAGTCGCATAAAATCATAAATGACTGCCGTGTCATTGGAAAATTTAGCTTCCACTCAAAATCTGTGAATTCCTTCAGTACGACTCCCTCCCACCAGTCCTTACTGCACACTTTCATCCAGAGGTTTCGTGTCATCGGTGGTGGGATTGGCATCCAGTTTATGTGTCTCAGAATGTTGCAGGACACGACGTCTTCCTCTCGCCCCTTCTTTAAAAAGTACCTGTGAACTACGTTTTCGTGAGCCTGCTATAATTTTAAAGCAACTCACTCTGACTGGACTCACGAGAAGCTTGTTGTCATAGTAATGTTTACACTAAGTTGTAGTCCACGCATGTGCGTAATTTTGGATTGGCTTACGTGTAGTGTGCATGTAAACGGAGATTTAAATCAGATTGTTGAATACAATGTGCATATAAATCTCAGTCTGAATCTGTAATCGGAATGTATTCAATCGGATTGGCGAAAATCTTTGCATGTAAACGTAGCCTGTGATGCTGGGAGCATTGAATTCCTCATATGGACATTTCTACCACATTTTGTAGATTTTGTTTAATAATGTAATCTTATAAATGATTTTCAAGCACATCATTTTATTAATGATAATATTTCTAATGTATCTTATGAAGGGTGTCTGCAGGGGAAAGAAGACTAAAGGTGGTGCTGAAGCTGCTCCTCCTCCTGCTGACGCTGCTCCTCCTCCTGCTGAAGAGGCTCCTCCTCCTGCAGAAGGAGCTGCTGCATGAGAGCCTCACCATCATCACAGCATCCTCTTCCTCCTCTTCCTCACTCTATCAGATCTTAATAAAGGCAAAAGAATAGCGTGAATTCTGCTCTCTGTCTTTCATTACACAACGTCCCCACTAAATGATCTTAATTTATATTTTGTTTTTCACCAATTTAACAATTTAAACTGAAACAAAATATTAATCAGAAACTGTCAGAATCAGAAAAACTTTTATTACATAAAAACGCAATACAGTAAGACGTGCACGGGTTCAGGGTTACATTCACTTGGATACACAATATACAGGATTATGACTGATTACAAATGATGAAATATACAGTTTAAGTAGATGCAACAGCCTTTGTGGTGTGCAAATGACATATTTTGTTGATTTATGAAGGGCTGACCATGACCAGTACATCATGAAGAAGACAAGAAGACAGCTCTGTTATTCAAAGGACATAATAAAGTTGTGTTCTCATTCAGTGATAACAAAAGACACAAACATTGAAAGATTCACCCTTTACCCAAAAAGATGAAGTTCTGTTGCTTATCAAAATAAGAATCACAAGGAATTAATCTGATATGACATGTAACATACTGAACAGACCAGACTAGTAACAACTATTTTGGAACAGATAAAATAAAAATACAATAGATAGGATAAAGAATATAAAAGAATAATGAAGTGTTAATGTAAATTTAGCTAAAGAGATGTGTGAATATCTATACATATTCAGGTGAATCCAAATGAAGGGTACAGATGATCTGACCCTATAATAGACTGATCTAAGCAGTTACAAACCTTCATTCACTCTACAGCCATCAAACTATATCCTTACCACTACCAGTTTAACTGGTAATTACAGCTACAAAGCTAATGATACGCCTTTAAACTGCAATTATTTCTTCAGATTGAAAGACAAACCCAACAAACAACTGGTACACTGTTAAACCGAAGAACAGATCTGCCTTTTAAAACTTTGAAATAACCCTGAGTTGGTGAATACATTACATACACTGTGGGCATAACATCCGGTCCGAGAATATCGAGAAAGTACTACACCAGGCCTGACTGGACGTGACAGTGACAAACATTGGACCGTTAAGTAGTATCAACAGCAGACAGGTAACTGTTTTTTATGATTATAGACAATGCCTCCTCAATTTCTACCATTCCCCTCTTTGTCTGCTGTCATAATACTAAAGCTTCTGCTGGCTATGAAGGGAGAAAGATGCCTAAAGTGGTCATCAGAGACAGTACAACCAATTACCGTGATACTGAGATAGATAAAACACAAAGTTATCAAAAAATTGCTTGTCATCAAACGACTTTTAAAGAAAATTAAACGAAAATGAAAGAAAAATGTGAGGTCAAAATCCCAATTATTTATGTATAGCTAAATACACACACACAGATTTTCTTATGCTTATCTTTCTGGGTTGCAGGGGTCAGGGGCAGGGGGTGCTGGAGCCTATCCCAGCAGTCATTAGGCAGAAGGCAGGATGCACCCTGGACAGGTTGCCAGTCCATTGCACCACTTTTAGTGAATTTATGTCTTTTCACTAAGTTGTAATCAACCTTTTTAGTGGTACTTCTGTGTGACTAATTGCAATACATAGCATACACAAAATAGTATTTGTTTGGCAAAAATTATGGAATTAATATCAATTGTATCCACAAACTATGACAAAATTCTTCTCTCTGGGGACGTATTGATGACCTATCAGACAGTAATGCAACAGAATTCATTATCATTCTTTTCATTATTTCCCACCCACCACCTACAAAAAAGCCATTGTTTTAGGTGCTTTTTTCCACCATAGACTGACTAATTAACACTGACCTTTCTGCTAGTGTGTCTCATTAGGATTTATCATCTAAAGTTTGCAATTCATTTTCAAAATAAAATAGACCTGATAAGACAGAACATAGCTCAGACATCTGAAACAAGCTCCTCTAACTTTCATGATAAACCACCTACATCAGTAATGACATCTTTCTCTTTTATCAATTATCAGGAGCTTACAACTGTTATAAACAAACTAAGTTCATCAATGTGATCTTGACCCTGTTCCTACTTCACTCCTTAAAATCGTTTATGAGTCCCACAAGGTTCAGTCTTAGGGCCTTTGCTTTTCTCTTTGTACATGCTACATACGGGTGATGTAATTAGAAAACTTTAGCTAAAAAGCAATTTTCATAGCTATGCTGACAACACACAATTATACATTTCTATTCCTTCTGATAATCAAGACTCTTTAGACAGGCTTTTCACCTGTGTGACAGATATTTCTCACTGGATGGCAGTAATTTTCTATGACAAAATCATGAAAAAAATGAAATAATGATACGTCATATGAAATTTCAGAGAAAGCTGCTTTATGACAAGCTCGCTTCTTTAGCTTCATATACCAGACCTGAAGTACGAAACCTGGGCGTGATCTTAGACTGTGAGCTCTGACTGTGTGTTTTATCCCGCATGTAAATGCAGTCACTAAAGTAGCTTTTTATCAATTGAGAAATATTGCTAAAGTTCGGCCTTTTCTCTCTCAGAGCGACGCAGAGAAACTTGTTCTTGCATTTGTAACAGTTGATGGCTGTAATGCTCTTCTTACTGGACTTCTAAGAAAACAATACATCTTCTACAACTTGTACAACGTGCAGTAGCTTGGATCCTTAATAAAACAAAAAAGAGAGATCAGATGAGTCTCTTTTAAAAGAACTGCACTGGCTGCCTGTATCATTCAGGATAGATCTGAAAGTTCTGCTACTACTTTTTAAGACTCTAAATGACCTTAAAGCACCACTTACATCACAAAGTGTCTGTCTGTTTATGTTCCAACACGTGATCTTAGATCTGCAGATACTGGCCTTCAGAAACGAGGAGAGACTCTTTTAGTTATTCTGCTTCTAAACTGTGGAACTCAATTTTAGTACACGGTCAAGCTCAGTACTCACTTCTAAGAAACATTTTAAAAAGTATGTCTTTAATTTAGTGTTTAATTAAACTCTATGTCTCTTGGTTTTTATCTTTTTCATTTGATGTCATTTTCTTAAATGATTTTAAATTAGTACTCATAATTTCTTCTATTACTGTTAAGCTTTATTACCTGTCTCTAAAGCACTTTGAGCTGCCACTGGCAAAACCCAAATAACTGGTTTTTTTTATTTATTTTTATTGCTGCATTCATGGCAGAGAGGTACGTGCAGGGTGTTATAATGCAAAACAGCTCTCAAAGAAAACGTTCAGCACTTTTTTCGGATTTACCATCATTTTACCATCATGAACATTACATATACAAACTCATAAGACTCATGAAGGTTCACTGGTGGTTGTGAATAGTAAATTAAAAGGCTAGGCTACATTTGCATTGTAGACATGATGACCCCTGGTTCCCATCACCACCACTGTAAAAAAATAATTTCACTATTTGATATCAAACCACTCTGATTGATTTTGTTAACAACTCAGCTGCTGAATTGTGTAGACATTTTAAACATTGGTGGAGTTCCTAATTAAATGCTAATGTAAAGCTCCTCTTTTCTCCTATATCAGCGGGACTACAATGAACTGAAGTCCAATGTGAATATCAAACTGAAGAGTACTACAGTTAGGTCTGAAATTTGAATGATCAGATTGGAGAAGTAGACACTTCATGCGTATTCCTTCTTAAGAACTCATTCAGAGTAGTTCTTTTATCGATGCAAATTGGAACGGCAGTGAAACCATTGTGCTGCTCTGTCTGACGTGAGGTAATAAGATCAGAATGAGTTTAGAATGCATTATTTATCATTTGTATACTGTAGCATTCAGTTTTACAGTAGCACATACTACACATCAATTAGTACTTAGTTTAAGGATCAAATTCAAATGTTGAGATGTAAAGTTATTCAGAGTGGCTTAAATTGAAATAAACCAGTGACCCTACATGTTTTCAGAATTTTTATGTGTAATATTGATGGTGAAATTGTTGTAAATAAAAAAATTGTGGGATTATTTTACCTTACAGCTGTATGTGCCTCTCTCCCATCAATGTGTTTTAAGAATGGGTTTTAGGATAAAACTTTTTCTCTGAATCTTTTCTCAGTTTTATCATAAAACAACATCTCAGACATCAGGAAGCGTATTAACCACTTAGTGTAATAACTTTTGGTGAGGAAGCTTTAGAAGCATTAATGCTTCAGACATCTGGTTCCTATCACCGCCACTCAATTAAAAAAAAAAATAAAATAAAATAAATAAATAAATACATACATGTTGTGTGAACTTGCAACCCATTTTGCAAAAAAGTTGAGATGCTGGGCAAAATGTAAATAAAAACAAATTGCAATGATGTGCAAATCATTTAAACCCTATATTTCATTGAATATAGTACAAAGACAACATATCAAATGATATAAGTAAAAAAAAAAAAATGTTTTTTGAAAAATATTTGTCCATTTCGAATTTGATGCCAACAACACATTCCTAAAAAGTTGGGACAGGGGCCTGTTTAACTGTTTTCATCACTTCTTCATTTAAAAACTTACACTCTGTAAGCATTTGGGACCTGAGGAGACACTGCTGTAGTTTTGAAAGTGAAATGTTTTCCTGTTGGTTGATGTAGGATTTCAGCTGCTTAACAGTTCGGGGTCTCCTTTATCTCATTTTTCATTTCATAATGCACCAAACCTTTTCAGTGGTGACTGGTCTGGACTGCAGGCAGGTCAGTTTAGCACCCAGACTATTTTAATATGGAGCCATACTGTTGTAATACATGCAGAATGGGGTTTGACATTGTCTTGCTGAAATAAGCAAGGCCTTGCCTGAAAAGCCATCATCTGGATGGCAGCATATGTTGCCAAAACATGTATATATTGCTCAGCATTAATGGTGCCTTCACAGATGTGCATGTCACCCATGCCATGTGCACTAATGCCCCCCTGTACCATCATGAATACTGGCTTTGAACTGTGCACTGATAACAAGCTGAGAGGTCTTTAGCCCGGAGGACACAGTGTCCACGATTTCCAAAATAAATTTCAAATTTTGATTTGTCGGACTACAGGACACTGTTCCACTTCCCCTCAATCTATTTTAAATGAGCTCAGGCCCAGAGAAGGTGGCAGTGTTTCTGAATCCTGTTTCTATATGATTTCTTCTTTGCGTTTTAAAGTTTTAACTTGCATTTGTGTATGCAGCAACAAACTGTTTTCACAGACAGTGGTTTTCAGAAGTGTTCCTGAGCCCATGCAGTGATTTCCACTAGAAAATCATGTCTGTTTTTAAAGCAGTGCCGTCTGAGGGCCCAAAGATCACAGCCAGCAAATACTGTTTTTTGGCCTTGTCCCTTGCATACAGAGATTTCTTCAGATTTTCTGAATCTTTTAATAATATTATTTACTGCAGATGATGAAAAGCAAAAGTTCTTTGCTATTTTACGTTGAGAAACATTATTCTTGAATTGTTGCACTATTTGATTGTGTAGTCTTTCACACAACTTTATCCATCTTTTGTTGCCCCTGTCCCAACTTTTTTGGAACATGTTATTGGCATCAAATTCAAAATGGGCAAATATTTTTCAAATTTAATCAAACTGAGTAAAACCAGTGTACAAAGACTTTAACATAAAGTTGAACTGTTGATGGGACAAAATTTAAACATTTCATAGCAATTTATTTGGCTTTCATTGAAATGGAATCTTTAAATCAGAATAAAGGTTTTAATTAAGTATTTAATAATAAATAATCATAAACACAACACAAATAATGTATTTAATGTTGAAATATTTTCAATTTGTAGGTCAAATTGAATGAAGCAAATCTCATGTTTCATTCACATCAAACACATTTTACATTAAACTGTTCTAAATGACAAATTTAAAACTGATGAATGACTGAATGACTTAACATTGAATTATATAGTAATTTTGCAGAATCAGGGAAATCAAGAATTACCAATAGATGCCATAGATGTTCTGAGAGCAGAGCCTATTCACTGAGAACACAGTATGTTCTCTAATGTACATGAGGTGCAGGTGGCTAATACGCATGCACTGAGTTACTTTATTTGCGTTAACCCAATAACTGGTATCATTACACACAGCAGAGGTCTAAAGACAGGCAGAAAGAGTTAGCACAAGTAAATCTATTCTTGATATTCAAATCAAAAGCAAATGCTAAACTCCAGAGAAACCAACATTCAAGTATCTGAGAGGTGCGCTGGCAGAGCCAGGATGGAGACACTGAAGAGTTATGTTTAGCAATCTTTACTGCTGCTTGCAGCATCTCAGTTTTCCCTCAACTGCAATTATAAAATAAAACCAAATATTCTTGAAACAGAGCTCACATTTTCATAACCTGCAAAAAACCTTCATTCAGTTGCATAGAAACAGATGTTCTTGACGAAAGAGTTTTGTACATGATGAGTGGCAATGCAACTATAGGTGTAGATTTGGAGAGGCACAAAGGGGTCATGTTCACCCCAATA
>NW_023494794.1:15831786-16106659 GCF_904425465.1 Colossoma macropomum | reverse complement strand
AACTACTATGAATTATGAATAAATTGTGAATAACTAATTACAGCTTGCTACTCAGTAATTAATAAGACTTAAGAAATACCATAAATTACTTCTGCATATGAATTGTGGGCTCCAAATGGGTCTTTAGGGTTAACGATATTTTGATAAATATTTACCACAGAGATAGAACGTATTAACCATGCATGCTGCAGAATATACATTTTAATTTGTCCTAGTCATTGAGTTTTGGAGGCCCATTCTTAGAGGCCAGTGCCTTATCTTTAGGGATTTGTAATGTTTTTTGTGAGACGGCTTGGACCTTCATCACCAACTACTGTCTAATAATTTTGCCAGTCGCAGTTTTCATTCCACATAGGAGAATTGTTACAGGCTGCTGGCTTAAACAATTGCACAGTTGTAAGAGGAAGTAACAAATTCAATAGGCTGATTATGTTTTCAAATAGACCAGGCTATATTACATCCCTTATTTATAAACAGGAAGCGGGATACAACATCCTATACAATCATCTTTGCATTGATAGTTATTCAAACATAATCTTACGTAATCATGCATTTGTATGTGTATATGCTTATAGATATTGGGAGGCACTCTTCGTATACATTATGCCACTGTTATAACACACACACATGCTAATATACCTATCATTTTATTTTCTAGGGTATTTCCATGCCACCCTTTGGGGGTCTGCTACCATATCCATACACCTACATGGCAGCCGCCGCAGCAGCTGCAGCAGCCTCGTCTCTCCCGGCCAGCGGTGTGGCCTCCCCCCTCAGCAGGAACCCCTTCCTGACCAGTGCCCGACAGCGACTGCGGTTCAACCCTTATCAGATCCCCCAGAGCCCCAGTTTGCTCACCACCGGACTTCAAAGTGCTCCCAGTGGAGAATCTGGATCCTCCAAATCGGGCAGCAGAGAGAGCAGTCCGGCAGCTGAGCCCCACGGCCACAGGGCCAGCAGCAGCCAGCGGACGGCATCCCCCAAAACGTCCACGAAAGACTCCATAAACGAGCTGCAGAATATACAAAGACTGGTCAGTGGACTGGAAAAACAGAGGGACATGTCCCCGGGCAGAGAGTCCCCCAAGTGACCAATCAGGACCCACTAAAAGTCCACTGCTGTGCAAATGAGCAGAACATGGTGTTTGAATGCAAATGACAAAAAAAAATAAATAAATATTAGATGTGTTTCTTAGGAAGCTGAGAAAAACAGGCTTACTGCGGAGAACCTGGAGAAAACGTCCATCAAACTGCTCCATTTCTGAAGGACCTGGACGAGGCTCAAATAAGGCTTAACCTAGTTTTACTCAGCAAGAATGGAAAGAGGAAAAAAATTCAATCAAAGGAGTTTTTCTTCATTAAAACATGATCTGACCCCGGACTGGCCACAACACTACATTAAAAAAGGGGGCACAATGCTCCCATGAAACCAAACCAACAGCCCACAATGGATGGTCCACATTTACATTGCTTGTCTGGGACCTGTTTTTATTTTGAATTATTTATATAAAATATAAAAAAAAAACTGAAAAAAACATTCAAAATAACTATGTAAATATGCTGAATGGATCTAAGGAGATGCATCTTAATTTATTCAACCTGTACATTGGTGTGTAAATACTATTTAGGTTTCAATTTGTTACCTTTATATATATTTTTCCCATTTACATGACTGTATATGAATACTATCTAGCGCTTGCTCGTATGAAAATGAATGTGTTTCGATGTTTGTTTGTTTTATTTTTGGTTTGTGATGCTGTTTTTAAGCCAGAAGGAGGGTGAAGGAAAGGGCGTGCCACCACAAAAAATCGCAAAATCTCGCTTTTCTGCTCCATTTCGTACATATGCAGCGTTGCAGCGGTGAACTCAGCGCTGCGCTCCAGGCAGGAAAATCTCAGGTTTCTTTTTTCACTTTTATTTTAATCAGTCTCGGAGGAAAAGTGTTTAGAACAGCTTCCCGGCTGTTTTAACTCCCTCTCCGAGCTGGATATTCGGGTAAAAAAAAAAAATTGAAAGACAGCGGGGTTTTTGTTGCATTCTTTACATTTCAATAAACGAAGGAAGCGTTGCACAGTGGTTGACATGCATGTTTATTCTTTATTATTTACTGCTTACTTGTCTGTTTACGTGCCTTTAACCTTCCACGTGATCTGGTATTGGCCTAATTAAACTGTGGATCCAATATATATATATAAGTCCTGTTTAAAAAATATATATTTTTACCATCTTAAAAAGAACAGAATTAGAAACTTTTATTATTATTATTATTATTATTATTATTATTATTACATTCGAATGAGGCCCACTCATTTATACTCCACTGTAATTTTTATATATTTATAACGATTTTTTTTCTCATCATTCAACTTTTCAGATTGTTCTTGTTTGGCCAGCATAATTATCTATATGTTGCAATGTTTATTTATTTACTTACATCTGGAGTTTAAATTAAATTCTTAAAGCATTTGCTTAAAAAAAGGAATGAAAGGGAAAAAAGCGGCCACATTCCTTTTTACTTAAAGCTGAAGGACAGATCGTTTTAGCATTTTAGCGTTTTTTACGTTAGTTTTCAATGCATTCTTTAACACTGTGTTCATTTCCAAAGCCGTGACCGAACTTGGCAAATCCACAAACCGAAGGTCGCAGAATGTTTATAACAGATTCATACAGATTTATAATGTTAGAGTCCTGTCATATCAGCCCGTTCAGTCAGTGCAGTAAGCAGATTTGCATTTCTACAATCAGCACTGTAAAGCGCTCTGAGTGGCCTCAGTGTGCGCTGCGCCCCCTGCTGCTCACCGACTCCAGCTCCGAACAGCGCAGCCCGCTCAGCTGATTCATCTCTCTCTCTCTCTCTCTCTCTCTCTCTCTCTCTCTCTCTCTCTCTCTCTCTCTCTCTCCTGATGTTTCTGCAGGGGTTCATGAAAACGCAAACCTGTTCGGGGGGTTTAGATATTTATTTAAAATGATAATACATCTGTGACGTAGAAAAGTGGTCATTTAACAACTGTAATTACCAATAAATGGTGCTGGACTGAACACAGACTAAAGAACAGAAGAAGAAAGTCAGAGGTTGAAACGCGTTGCTACAGTAAAAGCTCTTTAATAGAATCGCATTTAATAGAAATGCCCAGTTCCCGGTGAGATTTGTGTTGCCTCGTTTTTGTTTTTGGTTCGTTCTCGTCCTGTTTACCACCAGCTGGTCCGACAGTCTGTAGAAGCCTCTTCACACTCAGTGTCTGATGTGTTTAGCACGTCTGTGCATTATTACGAGCCCATCATTACGAGAACCCCCCCACCCCACCCCCGAATAACACAACAGAATGATTTATTTGTGGTTGGAGGGAAAAAGACGCTCCGTCAACAGAACAGGGGCTTCTCTTCTCTTCTCTTCTCTTCTCATTTCTTTGTTCTTTTCTTTTCTTCTCTTTTTGTTTAGTTATCTTTTCTTCTGTTCTCTTTTTTTTCTCTTCTCTTCTCCTTTCTTTCTCTTGTCTTGTCTTTTTTCTCATCTTTTTCTCTTCTCTTCTCTTCTCTTCTCTTCTCTTCTCTTCTGTTCTCCGCCTTCCCCCTCTCTCCCTCTCTCTCTGTAACACTGCTCAGTTTATTCAGAGGTCTCTGCTGAAGCCCCTTCTGTCCAATTAACAGAGCGAGAGTTCCGAGAACAACAATAAAACACTGTCTGTCTAAAGCAGTTAGAGGCGCAGAGGCTGACAGACTCCACAGTGAATCCACACTGACTGCAGTGCAGCTTCAAGGCGCGCAGACTGAATCCCTGCGACTAATCAGTGCAAACATAATGTTGATGAATAGAAAAGTATTATTATTATTACTATTACTATTATTATTGTTATTATTATTTTTATTTTTATTTTTATTTTATTATTATTATTATTATTATTATCATTGAAAAGTCACATATGTTTCACATGTGAAGTGTCCAAAAAAGCACAGATTTATTCACACGTGGTGTTCATGTGTTTGTCAGTAAGGGTACCATCATCAGTCTTTATATTCTCATTCTTCGTTTTATAACTATCATTATTAGTAATACAATGGATGGGGATTAATAGGAACCGACACATTATTATTATTATTGTTATTATTATTGTTATTCTAATAATATTATTATTATTATTATTATTATTATTATTATTATCAGTTTTAATAGATTGGGACATACAAAGTGTTATATTTACACGGTATTTTGATGTTTTTAGCACATCTGTTTTGATGTATTATCTTTTTTTAATTCTTTACTTTTCATTATTGTTGATAATTACGTGAAATAATATGAATAGTTGCCATATAGCAAAAAATGCAACAAAGAGGAAAACACTAATGCAGATTAATAAAAGTTTATTATTATTATTATTATTATTATTATTATTATTATTGAGACTAAAATTAAGTTAAACAGCTCAATTAGACCTAATTATTATACAGCAAACATAAACTAAATATAGGTTATGATTTAATTGTGTCAGTTGCACACAACGAAAATATGTTGCATCAACACAGTTGCCCTTGATTCCTTGTTTGGGCAGCTCTTGTGTTTCTCTAACACATTTTATTGATGTGCAGCTCATATTTTAGTCAGAGCACCACTGTTTCAGTGTCTGACCACAGAATGGAAAAAGTGTGAAACAGATCTAGATTTAGATGAACTGAAGAGCTGATCCGTATTTACTTGTTTGTTTCCACACTCTCAGTTATGTATCATAATCCATTAATATTATATTTTCTAAGTTGTATTGACTCCACACACCCAGTCTCGTCTCCAGGCTTTTATTTTATTGCCCTGTTTTAAAACGTTAGGTTATAATAAGGTACAAATATGTCCTTTTCACCTGGAAAAACTTATTTAAGGTTCACAACTGGACCTTAAAGCCACTGTTGTACCTTTGTGGACACATTTACGCTGTCTGTACCTTGATGAACTAAAAATGTATCTGCACAGAACCTTTATTTCTAACAGTGTGAAGCAAGTTAAGATTAGTTCATTTGGATAGGTCCTACAGACTGAAGAGTGTTGCCCAGAAAAGCTTCCCAGCATTCTTAGCAGGTTTGATAGTTTGTTAATTTATTCCTATTTTCCTCATTTTTCATCAGTTCTCTTCTCAAAAATGTAGAGCAGATTCTCGTGCTGAAATCTGAAGATGTGTTTTACATGTTTTTGTTTTCCTCGCCTTGCCGGTGTTTCGTGTTGAAGTTTGTCAGTTCAGAGCTATAAATGTTATCAGATGGTAAATATCAGACTTCAGTTTCTGAGCACTGTAGCAGAGAAATACAAGAACTGAACTCAGTCTGGTGATGAACATTGAGCTCCAGGTTATCTGTACTGGTCATGTTTACTTCCAAAGGCAAGGAAGGATAATAGATGAGTAACCAGCAGGGCAATTTGGCCAGAGCAGTCCAGAATGCTGTGCCCCCTCTCGATCTCTCTTTCTCTGTATCTCAGAAGGGGAACAAATTCTACCACCAAGGTTTTCTGATTAACCTGCAGCATGACTGAGTAGAACCATCAGTCAGTTGTGTTTACCATCTTACAGAGGAAAGTAGGAACAAATCATATTTCAGAAGGAAATTAAGCACCAGTCATCTTTCGGGTAGACAGAGGGGTGCAGTCCAACATCTAGATTTCCTGAGTGAACCACAAAATCACTTGAAAGTTGATATTATATTATGGAAAAACAAATTATCCTCACTTTTCTGGTTACAGTTTCCACAATGTACCATCCTCTCCCCAGTCCATACACTTCATATATGGAAACTAAGCTGCAAAAACAAGTTCACTGTTGTGATGTCACCAAATCCATTACACTCATATATCTATTCAGCCTTTAGCTGTTTAGCTCCACCCACACAAGTTGAGGTTATAAGCAGTGTTTCAGTCTTTACTCAGCATTAAGGACACAGTAACACACAGTAGGCCTGTTAAAGAGGGGGTGGGAAATGCCAATGTAAAAAGAATTGATACTGTTTTCTATGCATAAAACAGCACAAACACAGTGAATGGAGCAGATTTCAGCTGTTAAACTGCAACTGCTGAAAACAGAGACAGAGAAATGAAAAAAGAACAACTTTAAATATGCACAGCAAACAGCAACATGTGCTTTTTGTTAGGTGATGTTTTGGGTTGTTTATCTATGTTTAAGATTTCCAATAGCTGAGCACTGTTTAAAGGGGAATTCCACCAATTTTTTAAAAAATGCATGCATCACTCATGTGTTGGCATGTAAACAAAGTCATTCAGAGTGGTTTTATGTCAAACGGTGCATGGTGGAGAAACTTGCTGACTCTGATTTCTTTAATGTGGTGATGATAGGAACCAGGGGGTCGCCATGTCTGCAACATAAATAAACATTTTATTTACTATCCAAACCACCAGTGAACATACATATCGCTGCTGTCAGAAGAAAACCTCATATCTCCATTTTTATTGTTTTTTCAGTTTTTGACATCATTTGAAAATGCCCGTTGCTCTTTACATTGTGTGTAAATTTCATAAAGAAAAATGACTTGGAAAAAAGTCTGGTTCCACTGACTTACATTAAAAGTAAAGTAGGTTTTTTAATTCTCCAGTAAAGTTACAATTTTGGACATACAAGGGTTTCCTCCATATGTTTTATATATAATATTGTAATGTTGTGCATGGTATAATTTTGGTAAATCTGAATATATATGTATATATATATATATATATATATATCAAATAAATCATATATATATGTATAATATATATATATATATATATATATATATATATATATATATATATGTTTTTCGTTTTTTTGAAAAAGAAGGAAAAAAAGATGTGAGGGAGCTTAAACAGGCATTAAATGCTTCAGACATCTGGTTCCCATCACCACCATTGTGAACAATTCTGACTCGGTTAGTTTCTCTGCAGTGGAGCATTTCACCTCAAACCACTCTGAATGACATTTGTTACTGTGCTACCGCTTTAATGATGAAGAATTTTAGATACGTCGGTGGAGTTCCCCTTTAAGTTGACACTGACTTTACTAGATCGAATCGCTTCCCTTGCCAACGGGTCACTTTGGGGGCGTGTCGATAAAACACGAGCGCAGTTACAGGCCATTTCTGTGTCCAGATGCGGCCAGATATTGTTTTAAAAACTACTAAAAACGAACTATTTGTTCGACACTCAGCTCATTTGCATAAAGCTGCTCCAATAAGAGAGCAGAGAGAGCAGGCAGCGCATCAGCGGCTGCTGTGTGAGTCAGATGTGCATATAGAGTCGTTTCTCTCTTTTTTTAAATAATAAACTATATAAGCTGATAAAAATAATAAACCATGAGGATAAAATTTATACCAGATATTTTAAAGGGACCATGAGGACCACTAATGGAAATGTGTGGCCTTATGTACCAAACCACTGTCCAGCATCTCCTCATCCCACAGAAATAAACAGGCTGTGCCTTTAAGACTGATACAGTGACCTGACTTCTGATTGGCTGTTGTGCCTCATTCAGGCTGAAACACTCTTTATAACCTCAATGTAAAGGAGTGGAGCTAAACTGTTGTAGGCTGATAGGTGGTTACACACAAATGTGCAGAGTTCAAAATGGGCCATTTTGCAGCTTAATTTGTTTACATGGACTGCATGGAGTAAAAAGTTAATGGTGCACATTGGAGTTGACCAGTTTTCACTTGAATGATATAGGCCCTTTAATAAGATGAGGCTTGTTCACTATAAAGCATACGAGTCTGAACAGTGAGGCTTCCCTTTAAGAACTGAATTGTACTTTTATGACTGTTCTAAGAAGATAATATTATTTCTGGGAAGTCAAGTTTGTCGTAGCTTTTAGAACGAAACCTTGTGTGTCCAAACTGGAGAAGGAAAAGAACATTCAGATTTTTTATAGCATTTTTTTTTAATGACACACATAGAGATAGTTTAGTCCTGGTAGTGATGTTCTTTTTCCTCAGTTCTACTTTAGGCCTTCATATTAGCTTAGAATTGTTTTTGTTATTTTTGTTTTTTTTTTTTGTTTTTTTCTGTTAGTTTCATGCTGTTGTATTGATTGAGCACCTAGACTTCCTTGCTATTGCTAACATTGCTTACTTTTGAGCTTTAATAGTTTATTTTATACTACAATGGAGAAGAATAGAGCCTAATAAGCTTCAGTTGCTATGATAATGCTGGATGCTAAAGAGTTTGACTGCGGTTTTATAGATAGTTCAGAAGTCGAGGAGTTATTTGACTTGATGCTTTTTACTCTTATTCAGATTACCTTGTTTTACTAACGTACTTCTACTTGAGTCATTATTTTGCTGAAGTAACAATGCTCCTACCGGTGTATGGGTTCAGGTAGGGGTGGGTGATATGGCAAAAATATTATATCACAATACTTCAAGACTTTTCACTATACATGATACACGTCATGATATTATTTTTTTCTTGAAATTTGTTGGAACAGCAACATAGAACCTGTTAATAAAAATAAATATAATACAAATAAATAATAAATGAATTAAATAATACATAATACACACATTTTCTAAACGGTGTATCCTTCTGGTTCACTGGGTAATGCATAATAATAATTATTAAACGAATACTAATAAATAATATTAATATATTAGATGAAATGTAAAATATTAAATAATAATAATAATAATAATAATTTTAAGAAATACTATTATATTTTTCCCTATGTTTTACAAACTACACTGCATTAAATCCAATTAAACAGGTCTCACTCACTTTGTAATGGAACAAAGTTAGTCAGAGTTCTTTAAATACTGACGACATCCATGATATTCTTAGAAAAGCATATTGTGACATAACTTATCATGATAACAATAAAATATCATCATATTGCCCACCCTTAGGATCAGACCCCTGTACCTACGTCTGCTCTCGTAGCAGACAATGCAGCCAGACACATGATTGCTTTGGGAAAGCCAAAGAACCGTAACTGTGTCCAGCAATAACAAGCAGATATTGCACTGCCTTTGTTACCTTTGGCATTACTTTTTTCTTCAACAATGGATGTGTTGTCTTTCTGCTCAACATGGCTGGCTCCAGCTTGGGAATTCTACATCGCCCTCTATTGGCAGGAGATGTTAGTCTTATTCATGTTTGCAGTGGTCTGAGTTTGAATGATAACTGTGGGTGATGTGAGTTTTTCTGAGAGAACAGTTGTGTAATACTGCTTCAGAAACTACCCCTGAGAGGAGGAGAACCACTAGGCTATTACAATAACTCTCTTGCTTTACTGAGGTTAGACTGCAATTAGAATGTGTCTATTGATGTGTTTATTCTGTTACATTGCAAAACATTACGTAAAAGCACATTAGTAGATTTCATTGCGTGGCTGAGCACATCACACAAATACAGCATGTGGGCCTGCACAGTCTTTCATTCACAATGGGAGAAAGATCATTAGCAGCTCTTATGAAGTTATGCCTTCATGATGCTATCCACTAAACACCTACTGTGTATGATAGCAGTACTGTGGGGAAAAAAAAATTTTCTATAGAAAAAAAAACCTTTACTACAGATCTATACATCTGTGAATCCAACCACAGTAAAAATCCTATAAATTCAAGATATTTGCATTTTTTCAAGAGCAGAATATTATATTTTATTCTTATTATCAAGAATATTATATTTTATAAGTAACCTTTTTTTAACTGTTCCCTTTATCCATTGGGAAAAATGTATTTAGGAAAATATAAAGGTTTTCCAAAAGATAAAGTTTTGATTACTAAAATGGAAAAACACACAAACACACACACAAACATACACACAAATGTACATAGTTATAATTGAAATTGTACATTTGTTTAATTTCTTAAACTAAATAACAATTGCACTATATTATATGTGAAAAAAAATATTTTTTATGTATATTTTAATATATATAGCAATTGCACTTACTGCCAAGATAAATGGTTTGAAACAATATCTTTAGATGGCTAAAATATATGCTATACAGTACATGTGTAGCTTATGCAATCCTACCCATAATCTACCTAACTGCCTATGTACCAGACACGACAGCCAATAAAATATGTCTATTAAAACACCAATAATTAATAGAAAATTAGTCAATTTTACATTTACAGTGCATTGCCACTCTTTTCCAGGCTGAAATGCCTTTTCTGCAATTTCACCCACAGTAGAACAGGTAGAACCTGCAGCTCTTTCAGTGGTTCGTTTTGGCATTTGATAAAGAGTACTAGTTGTTAATAAAAAAGCAGAGCCCTGGACAGTGAGCTGACCCTACTCCATCCTCTCTGTACTAACTTTAAAGATAAGACAGGCGGAGTCTCACTGTGGCCTGGAGCTGCTCTCCTCCAGCCCATTACGAGTACACAGAGGAGTAGAAAAGGACGCAGTGTTACAGCCAAGCTGAAGTTGACACAGTGATGGAGCAGACAGATTGCTGTCTTGTGCAAGTCAAAATGAGCTTGACCCAAACGTAAATGAACAGTGAGATGATGCTTTGGAGTATTAAATGCAATTACAGTGAAAGTAATAAGTAACTACTTAAAAATTATTACTGCTGAAATGGTAACCAATAAGAAACTAATACATTAAATTGAATTGTGGACCCTCATATGGATCCTTTTCATATATTTCACATATTGGTCAAATATGATCTGCCAGTTCAACATTAAAAACATTGCTTCATGTGGTAACAAGCAATTGAGCTAGGATTATTCTACCCAAATAAATATTTTGGATAACTATTCTTTAAACAAAAGTATTTTTTTTTAATTGAATCAAACTAGTTCAGTTGCTTGTTACCAAATTAAGTCATTTTTTATGTTGAACTGACAAACTGACCATGGTTTGCATTGCAGTGCTATACAACAATCCCAGTGATTCACAAACATTGTTTAAAATTTCATTTTTCACCCCAGAAACGTGGTATATATGGGGGATGGGGGGTTGTCATTTCTTTTGGTCCATTCTTCATGAAATTTACACACAAAGTTAAGAGCAACAGGCATTTTCAAAAAATGTCAAAAACTGAAAAACAACAAAAATGGAGGTATGATGCATTTGTATTCTAATATTCATAACTATTTTAACAGCAGAAAATCATATGATGTAGTCCTTTACGTATACATATATACTGTAGTACATAACATTTTTTTTTGCTTTTTTACACCACCAAAACTGTCTCCATCAGATAAACAGCACTTTGAGAGAGAGGAGAAAATCAAGCTCTACTCTTTCTTCAAATCTAAAAAACCCAGAAGTGTTTCTGTCCATCCTTCCACTGTGAGAAGACAACTCAACACTATGGGTCTGAAAGGATGTGTAGCTGTCAAAGAGCTCTTACTGAGAAAAGGAAACAGACAAACAAAAAGAACATTTCCAAATCAAACAAAGAAGCTGCTGGTGTTCTCAGAACAATCGCCTGACAACCTCAGAGTCCAGACCTCAACATCACTGAATTACTTTAGGAGAAATTAGATCAGGAGAGGCAGAAATTTACAACTTCTAAGATGAACTTTGAAGGTGTGGAAAATCCCTCCAGATTTCTTTGAAAAACTGAAAGCAAGTGTCTAAAAAAGAATGGAAGCTGTAATCAAGGTAAAGACTGGACACACTAAATACTGAAAAATTGGATATTTTGTTTAGTTGCTGAGGCTGTTCTGTAATCTCCTGTTAAATACACAGCAGCGTATTTACTGTATATAGAATTTCATTTAAAATAATTCATTGTAACTCCCCACATTCAAAATAATAATATAGAGATCAAGAGATAACACACATGCTGAGTCTTAGTGCAGCCTTGAGCTGGCCTCCTCCAGCCCTTTACCACTGAATACAGGAGTAGAAAAGGACATGCTGTTCGAGTCATGCTAAAGTTATCCCCATTCAAGCATGCAGGATGAAAAATCAGCCGAATTGCTCTCATTTGCTTGAGATCGGAGCCCAAAGAAGTCCTGTCCAAACCTCAACCAGCAGCGAGATGTTCGTTTCGGAGGAATAAACTGTGGTCAGTTTCCATTTTCAGGTTCGTACGGCAAACAAGACTTGCGTTCCTCCACCACGTACCGTCTCGGCCCGAAGGCAGGCTCGTACAGTTCGTTGGTCGGGGTCAGGAAAGGTAGCCTCTGCTGCTGCGTTTGATCATCCTAATATGCTGTATCAGAACACTCTGTTATTCGAACCTTTTTAAGTGCGACATTTACTGAGTGATACCATATTTTGCCAAAAAAATCAAGGCTTTCAATATGACACAAAGTAGAGTTGAAAGCATATGTCTTTCTCTCTTTTTTTTTGAAGACTTAAATTTGTAGCAGACGTAGGCCCGAGGTTTATGAGAGCCGTCTCAGGGTAACATGCCAGCAGCTGAGATGAAACAAGGAAACATGTCTGCCTTGGTTAAGCGTGAGGTTGGGGAGCTGTAACAGTTTCAAAAAGAACCTGTGATCAGAATTTATTCAGACATTTGCCTGTGATGGTCAATAAGGGAAATCGTCGTCGTTTAGCCGTCCCAGTGGGATTAGTTGAATGCTAGGGGGATCTACACACGTGTCAAAGCCATTTAAAAAATGACTCTTGGGCCACTAGAAATGGCCTGAATTGAATAAACTAATGCCACATTTACATAAATTAAAGGGGAATTCAACTGATTGGTTTTCTTATTTTTGCATGATTAAATGATTAAGATGTAAAGTCTAAGTGGTTTGATATGAAATGCTTTAAAATACCCTGTTGTAGAGAAACTTACCAATTTAGAATTGTTCACAGTAAGTGGTGATAGGAACCAGACATCCAAAGCTTTTAATGCCTCTAAATAATCCCTCACAGAAAGCTATTAAGTGGCGTGGCTAATGCTAGTTATGTCATGCCTGAAAAATTGATTTATAATAGTTTTGAGGTAATATTTTGACATTTTTTTTCATTTTAAAATGCACTGACAGTGGAGAGGTACATGTAGGATGCTAGAAGGCAAAATAGCAACCAGAGAAAACTTACTTTTCAAATTTCCCACTTGTTTATATGTACTATACTCTTGGAAAAAAATGGGCCAAGGCCATGGCAAAACTTTGGCAAAACTTTAAGGTTTTAATGGTCTTAAAAACAAATCATTAAACAGATAGATAAAGTAACTTAATATAGGACAGCTTTTCCCTTTGATTTCTTTAAATGTTGAACAACATTTCAAACAACATTGCCGAGCTAGTTTGTGTTTTAGGTGAGACCAAATATTCTCTGTATGGTTTAAACCTGGACTCTGACCAGGCCAAAACCATTAGTAAAAACCATTATGGTTTTGGGCTTGGCCCATTTTTTTACCCAAGAGTGTACACTCAACTTATTTTGGGAAGTAAATAAAATGGCTACAGGCACTGTGACCCCTGGTTCCTATCGCCATCACTCTAAAGATTCACATTAAACCACTCTGCATAACTATGTTTACATCCTATTTTGAAAAATTGACAAAATTTCTTGATGAAAATTTTGTTTCTTCCTGGTTATCGTTTAGAAAAATTACATTTTGTTATGATAGCGATGACGCAGAAGGTTACACCAAGATACAAATTTACACTGTGGTCCCAAAACATATTTGGACATTTGAGCCATCCTTGAAAATGTATTAGGTTCATGATGTTAGGAAACAAGTGGTGTTCATTCTAAAAAGGCCATTCGAAAACTGTAATTTTCTTTTTGGCACTGTATTCCTTCAAAGGCGGCTTGAGATTGTTATCATTTGAACAGTTTCATTTGCAGACTTCTGCCTCCAAAATGGCTGGAGCTCTTGAAAGTTCACCAACATCACTGTAAGAAAAACAGCCCCAGACTTTCACATCTTATTGCATTTTTATTGCAGTCTGGATGGAATCCTTCTCCAGGCTTTCTCCACACAAAATGCCCTCCATTAGTTTGATATTGTACTAAGTGTTTTCTCTGAAATGGAATTTCATGACATGGCCTAAAGAACTTAGCAAGAGTTGAATTGTCCAAATAGTTTTTGGGACCACTATATACAACATTGCTGAGGTTCCCACCTACATTTACCTTCCACTCACTTTATGAGGTCCACAGCTCCACTATATATGTGCCCGGTTACAGACTGTAGCCCATCTGTTGCCGTGAACTATTTGTCAGCCACCCTCTACCCTGTTTCGAGCCATAGGAGTGTTGTTGACCAGATATCATTTGGACGATTCTCAGCACAGCAGCTTTTCGGTGGTGTTATAACACTAGCCAAGACAGTCTTATTTCAAGGCCCTGCTTTCTGAATGAGCTGGTGCTAAGGGATTAGCTGGAGGAACGAGTGAGGTCGTGAGAAGGTCTTTTAGTCCATGATTGTGTTGCTGCATCTGTGTTTCATTCCAACATGCTATCCTTGCTATGACAGCCATTTTACAATGTGGATAAAGGCCGCTGCTACTGTTTCAGGGATACAAGATCTTCTTACAACACTGACATTATGTAGCTGCACTCTATGCAGTGTAGCAAAGTCATGGTAGCAGCATCGTGCATCCACATTGTAAAACAGCTTTTATAGCAAGAACGGCATGTTGGAATGAAACACAGATGCAGCGACGCGAACCTGCCCTAAAAGACCTTCTCGTGACCTCGCTTTTTGCTCAAGCTAACCCCTTAGCACCAGCTTGTTCTGACGCTCATTTCACAAAAGCAGATCCAACACCAGCGCCTCAAAATAAGCCTGTCTCGGCTAGCGTTATAACACCACACATCACATTTTGCCAGGGAAAGCCACCGGGTCGGGCAAACGGCCCAAGGAGTTTCACGCAAGAGCCTTCATTTCCCCTTCCACGTTAGCTAGTCCATTTCAGCCTTTGCCAACATTAGCTCTGAGTTTCCTCAGCGCCACCTTGGTGAACAGAATGATCAAAAGCAAAGCTAATGTCAAGGCACCCCAACCCACCAGCCAATCCCCAAACCCGCTCCCCTGTAATCATTCCCACAATGCCGTCGGGCCGCCAAAACCGCGCGTGCTCTGCGTCTGTCATTAATGGACATGTGTTCCATATAAAACGAACCTGACTCACAATAGCCTGCCGTTGAACCTTGCTGGAGGTTGCGTGACAGGGAAGGCCGACTCCATGTGGATCCACTACTGCAGCGCTGCAATAATGATGATGATCATGATGATGATGATGATGATGATGAGGGATGGAGTGTGAGGGACAGTCACGATGGACGCTGGGGCTAGGCTATTGCTGTGGCGAGTTTCTAACTGCTAGGGGCTATTCAGAAAATGCCTTCCTAGAAATGTTCCCTCAAAGCGAAAACTCAATTGTGCAGTTTTTTAAATCAGCTAAGACACGTTTGAAGCATAAAGTCAGCTTCCTTAGTTTTATACTGAAGCTATGAGGTTAATATAGCTAACAAGTAATAGAAGCACAGGCTGTATATATATTAGCATTGTGCAAACTGCATGACTAACTGATCGCATATTTGCTTCGAACCATGTTGAGCTGCGTAAGTCCAAATAATCTTGCTAATGTGGTTTCCCACAGTTTGACATACTGTTAGCTTTATAATGGGCAAAAATATGTTGCTTAGCTATATGCTGGTGTATTTATTGTATAGTCTGTATTCTGACATTTAGTTCCAATGTATACAGGTTGTACTGAGGAGTGATAATAAAGAACACTTGATTTAAAAAAGCTTAAAAAGGCCTGGATTGTCTTGTTTGATTAACTACAGTTCAAGTAAGTGGAAAATGAATGAACTATGGCTTTAACAAATACATCAACATCTAAGATCAAGGCAGCTGCTAAACCTTGTCGCAACACCCTGCCATCACTTTTTGCATACTTTCAGCCTGTTCCAGACATCCAGACATACCCCCACAAACATCACATGTACGCCAACTTGGCTCACCAAGCCTCCTCTCCGCAAAAATGAGCGCATATGCCCCATTAGGCTCCACATGGCAAACAGAGGCCATGCCCATACAGGCAAGTCTGGGCCACAGAGCTCATTAGCTCATTGGCTGCTCCACCCTGCAGTAGAAAGGACCTTCTGCTCCAGTCCAGAGCCTGGGAACCAAGGACAAAGAAGGAGGTGGAGAAGAACCTTCATGGAGCCCATTCTGGGGGATAATCAATCACCTGAAAGCGCAATCAGTCAGACATTTCCCCAAGAAGTGATTGTGCTGGCAGTGTCTAGAGTTCAGCAAGGAGTCGTTTATTACAAAACAACAGGGTAGTTAACGAACCAGAGGAAATAGCTGGTCTTTCAAGAGGCGGCTCTTGTAGGAGACTTTTATTTTGTAAAGTGACATTTAAAGGCTAAACAGATTAGTTGCGTATGTGGGAAAAGCACACAAGGAAACAATCCTTTGCCCACTTGTTGCTACATTTTACTTGTTATGTTCATTGTGTAATCTTCTGTCAAGCATGTTGTGTTTGCATTTGTAGACCTTCGTTCAACTGTGATGAGGCCGTTCCACAATGAAGAAAGAAAAAGGTGGGTCAACGGGGCTCAACATTAACGCTCGTCCACTTGTCCAGACAATTGGAAGTTTGTGCTGGACAAGTGGATGATGAATTTACTTATCCAAACTAACAGGCTAGCAAATTATTTTACAAACTAAAAGCAGAGTATACTCTTAAAAAAGAAGGTTTCTTTAGTACAGGGAAGTGGTTCTATTTAGAACCATGAGTTCTATATAGAACTGAAATGGTTCTTCAAATTGATGGACAATCTGTCGTATATTGTTCTGTATAGAACCTTTTTGATATATTGCACCAAAAAGGGTTCTTCTATCATTACATGCTTGACCTTGTAACAACAGCGGAATCTTTTCGGTGCTATGTAGAACCATATACAACACATTCTCCATCAGTCTGAAGAACTATTTTACTATGCAAAGAACCATTAAATACAGAGCCCTGCTGGTGATAAATTAAAATAATGAGTGGCCACAACTTAGTAAGGCATAGGGATGAGATCCTAATGTGTGGCCACGACTTACTAAGGCATGGGAATGAGATAATTAAGTCATGGCCACGACTTAGCAAGGCGTGGGAACGAGATCATGCCTTGCTGAGTCGTGGTCATGCATTAGGATCTCATTCCCACACCTTGCTAAGACATGGCCATGACTTAATTATCTTGTTCACAGAAGGCCTACTGATTTCTGGAGCTGAAAACTACTTTACTACTTATTCTTAACCCCTTAAAATCCCAGGCATATTACATACCAAGGCTTATTATTCAGTGACTACAGGAACTTCAGTGCAAACTGTCTGAGTTATTGTTAGGTTATAGAAGTGTGTAATAAAACTTTAGGGCCTTTTAAGGGGTTAATTTTTAGTTTCTTTTCTTTCAGTCTCTGCAAGTAATACAGTCCCACTTTGTTTCGTTGTTAAGTTTTAGATGGAAACAGAAGGATTAAATTCTTGAAATGTCCAGTAGAAAATTGGCCAAGGAATTGTTTTTCTTAGTGGTATATAAGTAGATATAGCTAAGCAATCTCTCCTATTGGTTAGGGCTTTGAGAGCTGAAGGTTTAAATATATTACTGTCTGTGAATAAGAGCAGCAGCCAAATCGATGGGTTGTTAGAAATGGAAAACAGTGTCAGCAGCCTCTCTATTGAAAGAGTCACTGTATGCACAATATGCTAATACGTCAGTCACAAGCTTCAAGTAAAACATGCAAAATGGAATGCCTCTTAGAAGCTTCACATGTCTGAGTTTAAACTAGAATGACCAAAAATGTTTACGCGAATTGCCGTTAGCTTAGCGCTAACAACTACTCGAATCCCATAGAGATGCTAGCAGAAAATAGCATTATCATGGAGGTGTTTTTCCCTCATGTTTACCAAGTTTTGACATTTATGGCTCTAATTGAAGGCCCAGCTCTAATAGTCATTGTTCTTCAGTAATCAGTACTGAATGTAATTTTATGGCTATTTGTATGTATTTATTTTTGATGGAGATGCAAATTTTATAGGTTGTATGGATTTTTTGGATCATGTGTTATGAAAAACCTGTGTATGAAAAGAATGTAAAAAATATATATATATATATATATATATTATATATATATATATATATATATATATATATAAAGGGGAACTGGCATTTTGGGGGATTTTTGGGGCTTTTCTTACATTAGTGACAACCAGCTAGCTCATATCAATCTTTATATTATCCCTTAGGTGTAATGTATTTTTCCACCAGCCCTTTTCATAAATCTATATCCAAACTGTAAGTCATTTTCAGCTCCATCCTGCACTGCTGTATGGTGCATGTCCAGCCATCAGAGGTACAAACATGAGATAAGAAAGAGTTGTAGACCCCTGGAGGAGCACTTCTGCCCTCTGATGCTGAGCTCCTCTCTTGCCTTCATAACTCATCATTGACTGAGGGGGCTGCTGTCAGCCCCCCTCAGATAAGACAAGACATAATCACCTGGCTGGATCAAAGGTTCTGCACAGCCCTGGACAAAGAACTCACATGTACCAAAGCTGACATACCTACAGCAGGAATGACGAAGACAGGCAGAAACTGATGAGTATCAACGGGACTTAGCCAGAGGCTCTCGTGTCCAGCCACTGGCCTGAAGCTCTGGAAGACCACGGCGTGGCTGAACAGTGGTACAAGAGTGCAGGAATGGGAGCTATGCCGTTAAAGCAAGGTCACGCCTGTGCTTTCTCCAGTGGCTCCAGGCACTTTGCTTAAGAGTGTCATGATCAGATAACCCCAACGAAAGGCTGCAGGGCGAGATGGGCAGGCCAGTCCAGACAGCTCATCCTGGCTTGCTTTTCTCAGCAGCATCAGTTAAAGGGAAAGTTTAGTGAGAGTTTTACACAATTTTAACCTTATTCCAAATGTAGCTGTTCAGCTAAGACATGTTCAGTGTTTGAAGGTTGTTTCTTTAGAGTTACAAGGCTAATGTAGCTAACAAGTGATGGAAGCTAATCTTTGATTAGCATCACATATGAATCATGCATCTAAATTGTATATTATGTTGTTAAATAATCTCAGACTTGCTTATGTGGTTTCTGGTATAAAAATGGACAAAACTATAGACAAAGTTCAGGCTTAAGGTCAAGATATCCACTACTACTATTTTTAGCAGTGGTGGACCATGACTATCAGAGCTAGGCCTTCAGTTCAGGCCATAAATGTCAAAACCTGGTCAAAAAACAAGGATCTATAATAATGCTAATTTCTGCTAGCACCCATTTGGGACTCTAGTAGTATGTTATTGCTAAGCTAACAGCACTGTATGTTAACATTTTCTGGTTGTTCTAGATTAAACATGGAAATTTCAAGTTTATGAAGACATTCCATGTTTTATTAGAAGCCTGTAACAAATATATTAACATATATTTTACTCAAGAAACTGACAATAAATAACACATTTTTTATGTAGCAGTTTTAAAGAGACTCTTTCAGTAAAGAGCCTGAGCTTCTGCTGTTTACCTTCTGACTGAAACCCATTTGTTGGGCTGCTGCTCGTACTGGCACTCATCAATGGTGATCAGTAATCTAGGACTACCAAAAGGCTTAGAATAATATTCTTTCTCAAATTTCTCACAAAATTCGGCCCAACCATTGTAAATCAAAATGTGATTTGTTGATTTTGCTGTCACGTTTTAGTTATGCTTGTGGCTAATCTGTCACTTTAGGCCTTCAGCTTAGCTCCTAAAGTCCTATCCAATGGGAGAGCTGGCTTAGCTGTGTCTACCCCAAAACTGTGGAGAAAAGGATTTTAACCCTGTTGTTTTCAATTAAAATGTGATAAACAAACAAGAGCAGTACTACAGTACTTAGTTTAGTTTTCAGCATGAATATATTGTATCATATACAGACATTTATTTATGTATTTATTTTGGTCTCCACAAATCATGAGGTCTTCTCTGAAGGACTGGAAGGCACTGAGGGTTCTTTGGTTTTAGCTAACATTTCAAAGACAACAGTACATCACACAGTGTCAGACACTACATAAGCCAGTCTAGCAGCGATTATGTAACTGTCTGTGGTTCGAGGCAAGTGTGAAATGATTTAGGTATTCAGTTAGCCTTGTAGCTCTAATGCAAAACTAAAGAAGCAAACAAGACACCAAACGTCTCTTGGCTGATCATTTGGGATAAACTGTGTATTTTTTTTTACAAACTATTCCATTAGGCACCAGTTTGTGTGTGTGTGTGTGTGTGTGTGTGTGTTTGAGTCCAGACAGCTCGACCTTCCACGCTGTGCCACTTGACATAGGTTAAACACACCGTGTGTGTGTGTTTTTTAAGAGTGTGTTTGTTTGTTTAGGGTGTAGAAGTTAAGCATGTAGGCTCATGTCATTGTAACAGTTGATGGTGATTGGTGGACCTCAGCAAAACATGAAAGAGCTAAAGAGCACACACACACACTCTCACACGCACAGACACAGTGAAACTGTGTGTCTCTGACACGTCTGGACCTGCATTAAATTTGACACTGAGAGTCCAACACTTCTATTAGTCCACTAAACCAGTTTTAACACTGCAGTTAAGCTCTAATTAGCCTGACATGACACTTTAATGACACCAGCAGTCTGAAAATGGAAAGCCATTTGTGTGCGTGTGTGTGTGGGGGGGGGATGGTGGGGCAAGCTTTGGGATGTGTTTACTTGCTTGTTATAGAGATTACAACATTTATCTGTTATCTCTTAGATTACACTGACAGGGTGGACACAGCGAGAGCCCACCATTGTTATCCAGTGAAGACACACTTATCTAGCGGCCGGACAAACCTGCAAAGCCGAGACATTCAGTCTAGAAGGTGTTGAGGGGTGTCGTGTTATCAACAGTAACTGGTGGTGCCAGTGGTGTGTGAGTGTGTGTGTGTGTCTCATATCACAAGCTACTAGACTTTAGCACTTGTTTTGGCCTCATGTTAAACTTTTTTAACTATTGTGTAATTAAGCCAGACAGTGCAGGGACAGATATTGCATGTAGTCAAATACCTGTGAGGAGCAGACTGGACAGCGCAGATTATCCACTCTAATCCAGAATACTGTCATGCACCTGCATTGAGCCTTCGTAATCTCATTCCAATTTGAACAGGCTAAACATTAGCAATCTGCTACGGATAACACAAAACCTGTACGGGGGACGACAAAAAAGAATGTTGAGTGTTAATTCATCATTGGATTGTTATTAAGACAAGCATTCCCTTATTCCACAGTCACCGAGTTGTATGACTGATAATGCACTGACCAACTGGCTGTACATTTGCAAACCACATGTAATTACTGCCTTGTAAATAATCCTATAATTAGAAGAACTACTCATTTATTTCTATGTATTTGATGCTGAACATTTACATTAGTCAACTGAATGTGCTGTGTGAAGGCAAGACACTACAGTCAGAAAGATGCTGCATCTATAACATGCTTTCTCTTAATGTGTCTATATCTTTCATACATTCTTAAAAAAAGATGGTTCTTCAAGGCTTCTTTAGTAAAGAAAATGGTTCTACATAGAACCGTGAATGCTCAAAGAACCCTTTCGATGATTAACCCCTCAACAAGCCAACAAACAAATGCTGACAGGCCCAAAGTTTTATTATACACTACTATAACCTAAGAATAGCTCAATTAGTTTGTATTGGAGTCCCTGTAGTTACTGAATAATAAGCCTTTGTATGAATGCTAAGGGGTTAAAGGGTTCTTTGCATCATGAAAGGGTTCTTCAGAATGATGGAGAATGTGTTGAAAAGGGTTCTATATAGCACCAAAAGGGTTCTTCTATTGTTACGATATCAAGCTGTTACAACAGAAGAACCCTTTTTGATGCTATATAGAACTATTTTCAAAAGGTTCTATATAGAACTCATAGCCCCTTAACTAAAGAACCCTTGAAAAATCGTCTGTTTTAACAGTGTAAGGAAAGAATTCTGTGCTGGGTCTACAATGATCACAACAAAGAAAAAGCATGACATGCAGTGCACCAAAGTTTTGGCGTAAAACCTGGTATGCATCCATGGCGGAGAGGTACGTGCAGGTTGTTACAGGCAAAAAAGTCCCAGAAGAAAACTTTATGAGTATTTTTTTTACCATCTACATTGCATGTTAAACCTCATAAGACACAAGTAGGTTCACTGGTTACTTTGGATGAGAAATAAAATGGCTATATTTGCATCATAGACATCACAACTTGTGGTTCCTATGACCACCACTGTAAATAAATCTGATTGTGCATGAATGTGAGTTTCGCTCCAATGAAACCATTTTACACCAAACCACTCCGAATGATTTTGTTTACATCTTGACAACTAAATTATGCAGCAATTTTGAATTCCCTTTAAAATCTAGCAAAGAATCCTCTCCATACTCTCGCACCTCTATTGCCTAAAAGAGGCTGTTAACAGTGACGTTTCACACAAGATGGTGTTTTGATGTCTATTTGATCCGGTGCATGCTCAAAGCCAGACGCTAAAGCAAACACCCCGAATGCAGACACTAGGACTCCAAGTGAGGCATAAAGTAAAAGAAGGAAAGAAGGGGGAGTCCAGCCCTCGCTATAACAAACAGCTCCAAACAAAAGGCGGCCGCAGGCCCGTGTGTTTAGGCCTCTCACACATAGACACTCTCAAGTGGCACACAGAACAGCGAGCACACAGCGCCGTCGAAGGCGCTGAAAGGGCCTCTGCGGGAGGCAAACAGGGAACACAAGGCAGAGTGCATTAGTGCTGTTTAACCATCTCTCTCTCTACATCTCCAGTGGGGAGAGGCCTAGGCTAATTGTCTGGCTATTGTTTCTACCTCGCCTGAACAAGGGAACCTTCCTGAAAGCACAGCTGGAGAGAGTGAAAGACAGAGTGGGAGAGCCATGTTTGTTTTGTGGCCATTTTCTCTCGTTTCCCATACACTGTCATTGTGCACTGGGAGGGCCTTGTTGCCTTATTGTCCACTGGCACGGGAAGCCCCAAAGCCTGCAAGGCCGCAAGGCCAGGAGTCAGAGGTTTTGTTGGGACTCCACCTGCGCCGATACTGCCTCACATTCAAAAACAAATAATCCCTGTGCCCGAGGAGACAAAAGGAGGTGCACTAGGCTCTTTGCAAAGCTTTCATCCAAGCTACTGCTTAATGAAGTGCTGCATTTTTTGGCTCAAGTGTGAGCTGTTGTGGGTTTTTTACCTCCTGGGATACAATAATGAAGCGGCTCATTGTCATAATAGTACTGCACGAATTATACAAATATATATGTATACAATACCATATACAACAAGAACAACCAGTGGGTACACTGGAGGCTTGTTGCACTAGCTGTATCTAAGTTCAAACATAGGGTAGTTCTTGTAACATAATGTCTTTCTCTGTCTTTGTCTTTTTCTGTTTGTTTTGTTGTTTCTTTGTGCCGTGTGCTTTTGTTGTTGTTGTTGTTGTTGTTGTTGTTTTGTTCAGTGTCTCCTCCCTGGTCCGGCCCCCTTGTCATCTGCTCCACCTGTCTTTAGTCTGTAGCCCATGCCCTCTCATTTGTCCCAGGTGTTTCTTGTTTCCCCTCATTATATTTATACCCCTGTGTTTGCTCAGTCTTGCATTGTCTATGTTACCCTATTGCTGTTGCCTGTTTTCACTGGTCTACTTGTTAGGTTTGGTTCTAGTTTAGTTTTGTTTTCCTCTGTTTTGTTTCAATAAAATGATTTCAGTGAATTAAATAAAAGGAACTCACGCTTGCAGCCAGCCTCATCAGCTCTTATGTCACAGTTATAATGTAAGTTCAGGTTGACATATTACTTAAGCTAAGTAATGGCTAAATATGTATGCCTTCACCTAAACAGGTGTATGGTTGTATGCAAATGTTTGGGCACCCTGGGTGAAACTACACGTTTTATTCATTTTCTAGATGAAAATAAGTCAACACATTCTCTATACAGAACGCATGTTTTAAAATGCACATTTGCTATTTATTGCTGAATTTAACATATAGGGAAAAAAATAGTCATAAAATACAATGGCTGACACATCAAATGTAGTCTGTGTTTGTTTAAATATACATACAATTTTGAAAACATACATGCATTTGAAGGATAATGCTGATTTCCTCCTTTTCAATGGTGCCCACAAAAACTACTTTAAACTACTAATTGCTCCTCCTTGTGGAGAATCTTCAGCCTGCTAAACTGAAGTGAGTGTGAGTGTGTTGAGCTATTTTTATTATTACTTAATTTCATTTTTTTTTAAAAAATCAGAATTCAGTAATTTTGACAAAAATCCATTATAATATGAGCTGAAAATTAGTTCATGAAAAGATCATTTGTCTGTCAGAATAATGACATTCATTGAAGAATGTTTGACATCTTGATGCACCCTTTAAGCATGCAAATGGTTCTCTGAGTGTTCGTGGTTCCATATAGAACCATTGTCTTTACTAAAAACCCTCTTTTTTAAGAATGTAGTTTTAGTTTTATTTTTTATTTCCAAAAAGTCAGGTTTTAGTCAAGTTTAATTAGTTTTTAGTTTTAGTTAGCTTCTGTTTTTAGTTGGTTTTAAGTATTATAATATACTAATATTACTAATAGTATATATACTAATATTAATATTGTGTCAGAAATCAGAGCATAAATAGCAGGTGAAATAGGACTCCACTTGATATCCACTTTTAGACTATGCTTCATGCACCAAAAACACAAAAACATTTATTTCCCAAAAACATAGCAATAAAGGTACTAAAAACAGAACCAATTTTTTGTTCCCCAAAGGACATTTTAGTTAAATAGCTAAAACTGACCTTTTTAAAAGAACCATCTCTTGAAAAGTTCTTTATAGAACCAAAAGTGGTTTCCCCTATGGCAGTGCTCCCAAGAACCCTTTTTTGTTACCTTTCTTTTTAAGAATGGACTACAATTCACAATACGGCTTGATGTGCTAAATCCCCGTTTGGAGTATATAGTGCATTTTACTCCCAGCTTGTTTACCACTATTTGGCACAACCTTTCACATGCAGCCGCACTGACCATCTCCAACTGCATGCTTCAGTGCAGCTGTCAGCGATGACAGACCTGAACCATCAGCATCACTAACGCTAGAAGACAGTTCCAATAGCCCAGCTTAGCCTTGTAGGGAATGGAATGGTGTATATTCTGGCTCTTCCTTGTTAGGGACCCTAATCTAGGACCCATAGGGGGTGGCTCCAGAGCTGTTAAGAGGGTGCCCCACTACAATACACTGAAATAGGGGCTGCTATGGACCCATGTCTGTGAGTTAAACTGGGGTGAGCAATCCAAACAAATAGAGACTGAAGTTGTTAAAAAGTGCTTGGCCTCCTCATGGCTATGCTAGCTAACTGTAGTTTTATTGAACTTTTGATGAAAAACACAATACTTTTTATACTTGTATAAACAAGATTTAAAGAATAAATACAAAAGTTTGAACACCCCTGGTCAAATGACATGTTTTGTTGCTTTTCTGAGTGAAAAAAAGTTGATGCATCCCTACATATGGCAATAAATTAAGCTGTTAAGGGCATTTATTGGCACAAAATTAGGTTATTTGAAGTGAAACATTTTGTGTATTGTTGCATTTATACCAAGTTAACATTTCAGCTTAGTTCAACTGTTTTATAAGTTGTTAAACTCCATATTTAAGGTGTGTTTTAGACCCTTAGAGGGCAAACATAATAAAAATCATAACTGAAAAAGTAATTGTGACACAGCTCTGAAATTTTACATGGACGCATTAGCTAAAGTGAGGTTTTTGCTTGAATTTATTCTGACATTAATAAAAAAATTAAGTCGATGTTAATATTTAAACATTTAAACATTACATTGTATTTATTCATTTATTTATTTTTAAATGTTACTGGAACTGCGTATCTCATAAATAAACAAACAAAAAAAATACATTTCACACTCACCCACTGATTGAAGCCAAGCGATTTCAGAACTAAAACGGAATGGAAAGTGAGAATAAGCCACACACCCACAAATTGATTTCTTCTTTGTCCTTGTATAATTTGGCATTATTAACATTAAGTCCATTCACCTATTGTATAATCAATATTTCACCGCACGTGACCTGAAAGGCCTCATTCTGTTGTTTTTAACACATACACATGCACACCACCACTGTACAGGATGCTTGATTCTTATTATTACTAATAGTAAATATCCCTCAAACCCCCTGTTAGCGTATTAGTGGAGAGTATTACAAAAAAAAACACTGTGTTTTCTTATCAGCTACAGGGAAGCGCATTGCATGTCTATTGACCCCCCTAATCTTTTAATTAATCTTTAGGATTAAGCTTCCGAGGGGGTTCTAGAATCCCTAGTCAAGCCAAAAACTCTCAGTTCGCCCCCACAGACTGATTTACTCTAATGACTGGCCACTTTAAGTGCCGTTGTGGTGACCACAGTGGTCCCCCCCTGCTGAGCTAGTCCACCCTGACACCATCCGATCTAGGTTAGATCATTAGGTACTGTTTGGCTGATGATACTCCCTCAGTGTAACTACAGCTTATCACTTACTTAAAACAAAATAAGTCAGCATATAGTATAATATTCTACTAAATAGCTATAATTGCATATTATAACAGAAGTGGACTGCAGATTTGGTAGTGTTCTCTGAAGTCTGAAGTGAACCCCAACCTACATTTCTTGGGGGGTTATGGCTCAAGAAAGTTGAGAATCGATGCCATGATTAAGGCAGAACTGATGTTTTACAAATATTTTCTGCAAAGCCTTTTGATTTCTTTATTATATCTCTGTTAAAGTTATATACCTGCAAACTGTAGTATACTATTCTGAGGTTTGTGAAAATATCATGCTTATGTCAGATGTTATTATAATTAAAAGTGGGATATTATGATGTCCTCCCCACCCCCCTAAAAATACCAAGGCCTGCCCTTCAATAATTCTGCCAGCAGGTCTGATATCTGTGTATAAGTATATAAAATAACCATGGACACTGTTCAGCCATCTTTTAGCCCAACTATGCCTTGCCCTGAATGCTTTTCATGATACTATATGTAAATATTGTACATCCATAGATACTGTAGGTCAGAATAACTAGCTGAACTAGTGAAAGTGTTGAATTACAGTAAAATTCACTATTTATAAGAAATCAAAAGACTCATTTTACAGATTTTTACCATCATTGAGAAAAATATACTTTTACTGTTAATTTACAGATTTTGTCTGGTACATCATTCCTGGTATTACTATGGCAATGTTTGTGATTACTTTATGGAAGTATGTTTGTTCAAATGCTGCATATGCAGCTGACTTCAGCAGCACTTTGGTAACATTTGTGTAAGCAGTATAAACATTCTCTGTAAAAACTGTACCTCTCAGAGTACAAATGCTGTCACTGGGGTGGTCTGCCCAAGGGTACATCTTCACCTTTAGTTAGGGGACATTATTCCATAGTACCATAATCCATTGCAGTTATTTTTTAACTTTTCTACTAAAAAAGTTATGAAATTATAGAAATACGCACCTCTCTGCTTTGAAAGTGAATGAGTGTCGAGAGACACAATTGTCCATTTTCTAATTCTGTTAAAGCACTGCCCCAATCCATACGCTGACCCAAAATGTGGAACTAGACACAACCATATAATTTAAATACTGATTTTGATGTCTCTGTCACAATAATTACATATGGTATGCCATACAGGACAGGATGTTACATTGAAAAATAAAGAGAAGAAATGGAGAAAAGGAATCTGTGTCTATAGTCGTTATTTATGTCTATATTATTCTATTGACAGATAGGGCTGGGATCCAGTCTCCAGAACTGACAGCTTGGACAGCTACTTTGTCTGAATTGCTTTAAGTGATGTCAGCAGCCACAACAGCCAATCTATCCAACCTCATTTTTAAATATCCCTTCTACAGATTGCTGGAGACCTTATATGCCAGAACTTCTCTGAATAGAGAAATTCTGCTCTTTGCATAATCCAACCTGGCCGGCAAGGCTGGCCTGTTAATGTTGACGTTTAGGCCATGGTTACTTTGTGTCAAACCTGGGTCACTGTTGGGTTTAACACACAGCAGGCTCGATGGATATATACAATAACAGTGGTCTTTGTCAGCTCAACTTAATCCTAAACCTGCAAAAGGCAATCCTACAATTTGGCATGGCGGCTGGTTTTTGCGGTGTAGCTTCTCAGGATTAATTTCCTGATCAGGGATTAGCAAGGAGAGGCTCCTTGAAGGAATTAGACGCTTAAAAATCTGTTACTCAGTCTGGTACCAAATCCAATTAACATGAGCATAATGGTAAATGCCTCAGTGTTATATAGTTTTGTTTTGTCCTTTTCTTCATAAAATACAGCGTATAAATTTGACAATGTGGAGAATGTGATTTCAACATGATTACCAAGAATTTGTGGCTGTCATTTGTTTATAAGACAGTTTTGAATGAAAATGAAATAATAAACTGAATTCCTAAATGTTTCTAAGCTGGACTCTGGGCCTACAGTGAAATGAACAATGCTATTAGACGGGCATACGGTCATCAGTGGCTCCCAGCAGGCTGCTAAACTCTGCTGGATTAGCAGGACTTTGGGCCTGGGCCGGCTCATCCCTGGTCCGATCAGCTCATCTGTGCGTTTGTCTGCACTTAGGCCGTATAAAGGGGAAGTTCAGATGGCTAACATATACACATACAGTCTAGAAGATCCCTTACTTTGGCTAATTCTCTATCTGCCAAACTCAAGCCATGGCTATCAGATATGCTCAGTAACAGACAGATTAAGAAGATCAGATTAGAGTTAGGCTGCTCTGACTCCTGCAGTGCTACTGTATTCACCCTGTACTTGTTGCAGGCATCACTCCAGGGAACCAAGTTAAGACAATGTAATTGATCCCACAGGCCGGCTGGCGATGGCAGGCTTCCATGGCATAAATGTATTAGCTTCTGATTTGAAGAACGACACGTTGTGGAGTCAAAACACAGCAGCATTTGAAAATAAATAAAAAATGATAGCACACTGTCGATTAATATGCTAGATGTGGCCAGTAATGCAGTATTAAAACATTGCATTTGTGGCAAAAATCATGAAGGCTCAAGTATTAAGTGACGATGTATTAACATCACACAACATTAACCCAAGTGACACACAATAAAAGTGCTCCGGGCCACTTTAGCTATGTTGATTGCTGGACACAGAGGGCCTGGCCAGGGACAAACATTTGGTCTGACAAGTGTAGGGAACCAACATCGAAAGCCTGTAGTGTACATACAATACAGCACAACATTTATGGCCAGGAATATGTAGACACCTAAAAAAATCATACCTATATGAGCTTGTTGGGCATCTCATTATAAAACCATGGGTTTAATATGGAGTTGCCCCTCCCCCCTTTTATAGGAGGCTATAACATCATCCACACTTTTGCAAAGACTTTCCAAAAGAGCATTTGTGAGATCAGGCACTGATGTTGGATGAAAAGGCCTGGCTCACAATTGACATTCCAGTTCATCCCAAAGGTATTCAATAGGTTAAAGTCAGTGCTCTGTGCGGGCCACTGGAGCTCCTCCTCACCAAACTAGTCAAACCATGTCTTTATGGACCTCGCTTTGTGTTTCACAGTCATGCTGGAACAGGAAAGGGTCTTCCCCAAACTGTTGCCACAAAGTTGGAAACATATGATTGTCTAAAATGTCTTTGTATGCTGTAACACTGGAATTCAGGGGACCAGACCAAACCCAGAAAAAAACAGCCCTAGACCATTATCCCTCCTCCACCAAACTTTACTGTTGAATCTATGCATTCTGGTAGGAAGTGTTCTCCAGGCGTCCACCAAACTTAGATTTGTCCCTCAAATTGCCAAATACTAAAGTGTGATTCATCACCCTGGAGTCCAGTGGCAGTGTGTTTTACACCACTCAAGTCACCTCTTGGCATTGTGCAC
Source organism: Colossoma macropomum (assembly GCF_904425465.1). NCBI lineage: Eukaryota > Metazoa > Chordata > Actinopteri > Characiformes > Serrasalmidae > Colossoma > Colossoma macropomum. The sequence goes on along the minus strand of NW_023494794.1, from coordinate 16,076,839 downwards.
AGTGATCTTAGGCTTACATACAGCTTATGTACAGCTCATTGGCAATGGAAACCTATAACCTCCCAACGCACAGTTCTTGTGCTGATGTTGCTTCCAGAGGTAGTTTGTTGCTCTTAAATGCATTCATATTACAGTAGTAGCACTTACAGATGACCAGGGAAGATCTAGCAGGACAGAAATTTCATGGCTCCCTATGACAGTGCCACATTTAACACCAGCAGAACCCAAAAGTAAGATGTGAATGAAAAGAAAAAGAGGTAAGAATGAAAAACAAACTATTAGTAATTTACATTTTGACATCACATACTGTCAATAATCTTTTGTCTGTCTAATGTCCCAAACTAGATTTTTCAGTGGGATTCTTTCTAAAGCAAGTTTTTCCACATTACTCCATCACAGTTGGCTAGCTATGCTACTCTGGGATTCATCATGACTCTGTGGGCCAGCATAAATACACACACAGAAATAATACAAATTTCGAGATAGTTACTAAATACAGACTAATGCACAGTGTTTCCAGCCTTAGAGGAAGCTCTGCACCACAAATGTTCATATCAGCTTTCAAACACTGGCAGTCTTCAAAAATATTCCTTCACTGAGCACATAGCTGTGTGTATTACTGGAAGTGACCCAAAATGGTGCAAAAGCAATAACAGCTGTGTCCTTTTTTCTCTGAAATACAGCAAAATAGAGCTGCTAAAGTCAACCATTGCACAGCTATCCTAAGTGCTTTCTGTAGCACTCAGGGAGGGGAAACAAGAATTCAGTTATTATTCACTTATTATTGCATATATCCACTTCATATTTACACACATAATGCCTTTTGACTTCATACATATGAGCAAAAAGTATGTATTAATAAGCATAAACAAGGATGTTCATAAGCATAAATAAAGATAGGGAAAAGTATTTAGACACTATGTCACACATACACGCTGTGAAAATAACACACATCCTCTACAGAGAACACACTTCTGCACCTTTAAAGGCACAATCACTGTTTATTTTCTGAGTTTAACTTATCGGAGTGAAAATTAAACATAAAATAAAAAATGTACAATAATGTTTGCACAGCCTACACTTTGTGTTTTGTGTAATTTGACCAGGGGTCAATTAGGCTCTTAAATGTCAAACAGGTAATTGTCACTGTTAGCCATTGTCAATCCGAATCTTATAAACTTCAGGGTATTTATGCAAATACGCTTAAGCACGCGTCACTGTAGCATCTACTACCTACCATATTAGTGGCTCAGTGACAAGAGGGCAAGGCCATGGGCCTTTGACCTTTTATTTTATTATCTGAGCATGCTAGCTGGGCCTGCGGAAATCAAAACATTGCTCCGTGTTACTTGGCCAGATTCCAAGCAACTTCGGGACACGATATTAAGAAATAACAGAATGTCACAAGTTGATCTGATGTGTATGTTGTGAGTTAACACAACCAGCTTTTGCCACAAGAATGGCAGGACGGTGTCCTTAAAACCTGCCTATCATGCTGGATCAGCAGCGTGGCACTGTGGATTTTGGGCACTGACAGGTGAAAAGTTCAAAGCTATTCAGCTTGACAGGCTGGGATCCTGAAGGATCCTGCTGACTGGTATTCCTGAAATACACATAGTCCTGCTTGTAAGACATGAGGCCTTCGCACACCAAATTGCTTGAGTTTTCTTCCCATTTATGATTATGTTTAAAATATGTCTTATTTGGCAGTCTAGATAGTCTAGGCCTGCTACTTTAACAAAGTCACTTATCTGGGGAACCATGTGGTATATAACTTTAATGGAGGGGTGGGGGGCTGAGTGGACTTCTGGGGGTATTATTTTTTCCTTTTTTTCCTTTGTTTTACCATTTTTTTGCCCCAATAAAGTTATTTTACACTTGTAACAACAATAGCAACAAAATAAAACCAGAAGGGCAAAGTCTGTTGCTATAGTATCCCAGGTGGTTGCTAAGGTGTTACTAGGACATTGCTATGATATCCCAGGTGGTTGCTAAGGTGTTGCTAGGGCACTGGTATATGCCTTATAACTCCACTGTAAATAGGTGGAGTTAAACAGCTGTAGGCTGAATAGGTAGATATTTGTAAATATGATAAAATAAAGTCATTTGATTGCCAAGCTGCTGAGCGACAAGCGTATTTAACAAAAACCTCGTTATTGCACTGACTTCAGCAAAACCGAGACGTGAGTCCCGACACATTAACCGGAGGTGACGGCTGGCATATGCCACACAGCATCATTTACCCACACCCCACTAGATCCATGTCATTCCTGATGTCTATCCAGTCTCCAATCACCACATTGCTGTGGGTGTGGAGGGGCAAATGAAGCTCGACGTGCGTCAGTGCCCTGCCTCGCACGCCCAGGCCTGAATGTGCACCCGGGCGGAAATGCCCATCGCTCAAGCAGCCAAACGGTGGGACATTAAAGGCCAGTGCTTCCCTGACAGGAGCCCATCCATCTCACCACCGGGCACCAGGGGCTGGCAGTGACTGGTGTGAGAGAGGCCGTCACCGAAAGGAAAAGGCCAGTAGCCCCAGGGAGCATGTCATTCGAATCCTATCAGAAAGTGCCACTCGATTCAGTTTGACAGCTTACATATGTGCAAAAGGCAAACCTGGCCGCTAGCGAGGATCCTGTAAAAGCACGTGAGAGCACCAGCTAAAGGGGTGAGCTGAAATGTCAGAAAACGGATGCATTTCTTGTGTTTTTTATTTGTTCTTCCTCTACCTGTTCAAGACTGTAAGATCAAGGCATGCTTTGCAGTCAAATGGTTTTCATCAAGCTGCGTGTCGTGTGAGTGTTTGAGAAAGACTGCAGCAATCTTGTTTCTGTCAAGGACATTAAGCCTCATCTGAAAGTCTCTCTAGCACCACAATCCATCTGGCCAGTGTGCAGAGTCAGTTCTGATACAGAACAAAACCGATTGTACATCTAGAGCTTTTTCAACATAATTTAATCAACATGGTGAGGACTGTTGTGGACTTTAACACAACAACTCAATTATTAGATTTATTTACAGCACTGTGCAAAAGTCAGAGATCATCCTTCAAGTTTAGTCCATAAAGTACAAGTTATGTCATATGATATTTCTTAGAAGATGAAATGAAAGAAAATGAAAAAACAAGATTTTCCAAAATGGATTTCAAAAAAGAAAGAAAGAAAATGAGACCTCTAACAACCCTACAGTGCAACACCCGGTAGACCACCAAAACTGTCCCCATCAGATAAAAATGCAAAGCTTTCATCTTTGAAAGAGAGGAGAAAATCAAACTCCACTCTTGCTTCAGATCTGAAAAATCCACAGATGTTTCTGTCTTTAAAAAAGTGTTAAAATAGATTCAAACACGAAACAACTGACTTAAATGTGTCACAAGAACTCTCTAGCCCAAATGTTCAGAAGTCGCTCTTATTCAGTGATTTGACACCACCTTTTGCTAACGCCAACATTTACCAAAATGTCAGTACACTTTTAATAAACTTCTGACATAAAAGCTGGATCACTTCCTTTTTTAACAGGGGTAATTGAATCACACACACACATTTAGCTGCATATCCTTCTGGGTCGCGGGGGGAGCTGGAGCCTATCCCAGCAGTCATCGGGCAGAAGGCAGGATACACCCTGGACAGGCCGCCAGGGCCAATTGAATCATTATTTCTCTAAAAAATCAGCTAGTTGAAAATAACACACAGCTTGGCAGTTATGTGACGCCACTTCACATTTTTTTATTCTATTATATTACAGGTTGTCCATCTGACTGGACAGTTATTAATACTGAGATGGGTCTGGAGGTTCATAGCTTTGTGCCAACAGATTGATACATCTTTATCAAATGGATATTCATTCATTCCAAAAGTGCAAAAGTCAGAGACCACCCTTCATTTATTTTTTTTCTGTGAAAACGGACATTAGGTACAAGTTATTCATTTTTCCTAAAGGTGTTCTAGCACTGAACTGTTTCCTTGAACACCTTACCTAAATCATTAAGAGCTGAATATTTCAATGCGTTTGAAAAGTAGAGCACGTCTGTGGCTTTGACCTTCCTGCTGCTGCTCACCCAGCACTGTTGTCAGAGTGCTCAGGCTTTCTTTCTGGACACTATCAGTGTCCTTTACCTGACCTTCGTCTGCTGAAAGTACAAGCTCCACCACATTCCCCTGACACTCTCCAAAGCCCATGCAAAAGCACTAGGGTGAACATCATAGAAATCAATTCTATTGTGATTCCTTTCCACCATGGGATGAAATGTAATGGAGTTGAAGGTGAGACTCATCATGTCTTCTTGTTGGAAGAATAAGGTTTTGTATGTGTGCTTTGTAGTACCTGCCCTCTGTTTTTTGGCCTCAGTGGTGGTCACTTCTTTGACGAGGGCGAGCTGTCAAATGTAAATGTGATGCAGTCTGAGTGTCCTGGCCTAGATTCACTGAGGTGGAAGAACAGGGTGTTCCCCCTCAGGTCCTCCTGTCGCACCAAACGAGGCCCACTGAGGAGAGCGGTAGACCTGTTCTTTCTACTCTGACAAGTGGGTGGGGACACCTGAAGTAATCATTACCAGAAAACAATTCATATTCCAATGAATTGTCTCTGTGAAGACATACTGTACTACAAAATGATGTACTAATATGAACATTCTTGTCCAAAACTGAAATTCAGGACGCACTTTAATTATTTATAAAAATCAATCCAATTAGTTTCATGGGGCAAAACTGGGCATACAATTGAACAGTTAACATAAAATAAACTTTTCTAAAATGATTACAGTATGCACAGTATATGCATATGAAATCCAGCATCCTTGACAACTGGGAATTGTTGGTCATCCAAGGCGATGAAATCCATAGTTATACTTTGCACTTTCATTGATGTTTTTGTTTTTTTAGTAATTTTATAAACTGTGGCTACAGATAGTGTCAGTGCGATAGAAGGAATTTTCCTTTTTGCTTCTGTTGTTTTCCTGTATATTGAGGAGATTGTTGTGCTTTCAGATGGTGCATCAAACCTTCAGTGGAGAAGTTCTTGAGGGTACTCCCTCCTGTTACGAACAGGGATTACAAATCAGTTGTCTAACGTCCCTTGTAGAAACTGTAACATGGTTTCACATGGTTGATATTTTCACCATTAATTTTCTGCTGTTCACACATCCTGACTGGTGGGGGAGAGCTAAGGAAACAAACAGCGTTTTAATATTTTTATTTTCATTTGCGTTAAAATGATCCGATTTTGACACTTTGCAATAAGCCTAATGTTTTTAACTAAAATATTTTCAGTAGCCAAAATTTGAGGCGCATCTATGGAACTACAAGGAGCTAAGATTGTTTTTTCCCACTGTTTTTCACATTGTTAGCACTGTTTAAACCATTCTATTGATGTTATGTTCTATGTTCCACACTAGTGGTTCCTAATCCTGTTTGGAGTACTCCTGTTCAGCATATGTTGGTGTTTTCTTTGCTTTAACACACCTGATCCAACAAATCAAATAATAAACAAATCTTCCCTGAGTTAATGTGGGAAAACGGATTTATAACACGACAAAATGAGAGCATCACTGCAAAATGGAATGTGGCACAATGACCATTTTATCTTGATTATTTTGTTTTCATAATCGCTGGAAGCCAAAATCGTAATTGAAAATAAAATTTGATTAATCGCTCAGCCCTATTACTGTTAGCTCTACAGATTTCCCCGCTAAGCTCAAATATAATTAACATCATACAATTTTTGCCAGATGTCCTTCTTTATATCTTGGGTTTTGGAATTGCAACTATTTATTCTTGGAATCAACAATGGATTCCCATCACTTGGAAACTTGGAATTCCAAAATTTCTGTAGTCTAATAACCGTAACGAAGGGTATTCCAAGATCAGGACTGGGAGCCACTGCTATGTGCACAAATCCAAGAACTCTTGCATTCAAAGTCTGAAATGCATTGGCATTAACCCCATACTTGCTTGAGGGTCTATTCTCAGCTTTCCACACTAACAGCAGAACCTCCAACCTCCAGCAGGGCAATCAAGGACTTTCAGCAGTGTGAGCATTCAGCACTGTGCACCCCCCTCCCTCCTTCTAGAAATGGGGTGCGTTTGCTCTTTCCCCCTTTATAAAATCACTGCGGTTTTCCTCTTGTTGCAAGGGGCAGAGAAGACGGCAGCTCTCCAGAGACGGCACTGATCTAAAAGCCGTCGGATTCTGCCGAGCTTCCCCTCCTGTTCCTGCTGCGTGAATTTTCCCCTCCACTGAGCGTGGTCCAGGCACAATCTTCACTGGCTTGGAAACACGGTGAGAGGGTCAAGTACAAGTTCTTCTCACAGTCAGCAGGAAACTTCTCAAGGCAGTGAGTTGAGGGCTGGGCCAAGCATATACAGGCAAAGTGAAATCACAACTATGTCCTATTCCAGTCAGTGCGAGGCATAGGGATCTTACCTAAATGGTCAGCACAGTCCCTCACTATTCAGCTTTCAAACTTCTTGAGTGGAAAAATATGACTGAGGAAGTATATCATGATCTTTGCACATGATTAGAAATCAGCTCTTGCTCTTGTCAAAGCATCCAATATCCATCCCTCCTTCCTTTTGTTGCTCTGTCACCCAGTCACTTGAAACCAAGAGATACCCAAACACAAGGAGAATTTTGTACTAAGAGAATGGCAGCTGGAAAGAAAGTGAATAATTGATGGTGAACATTGTGGGATGCAGTATTTATCAGTGTGGAGCTTGAGGCCTAGTGTGCAGGGAGGCTGTAAGCGGATCTTTGGGGGAAAGTGCAGCGGCCATTGTCCTCAGAGCGCGGGTGCTCTTGGGTGCGCGATACCTTGCCGTGTCTTATCGCTGCTCCAGTGAAAGCAATATGCTAGACACAGTGTTGCCGACACTGTGCTCATTCACAACGACTTAATGGGGGTTTTGAAGAGGGACTGGAGAATGCTGACATGGTGTCATAGAGCAATCAACAAGCAAACATGTCAAGAACTTCCTCTAGATTTCAAGCATCTCACATATTTCTTTTTCATGTGTAATAAAGTCACTGAAATCTGAACAACTGAAAAAATGTTTTTAGATCTGTCTTATCTCTCTTTTATTAAGTACCTTTCAAATTGCACATGATGTATTTCAAAAGAAATTTTGAGGTACTAAATCACTGTCGTTTGTTGCTCTCAGTAACACTGTATTGACCTGTGGAAGATCTCCAGGGTCCTCTTGTCCTGAATTGTAGACAGGCACGTTGAGAATAACACTAACTTGCACGCACACCAAGGCCCTCCATTCATCTGTTAACTCGGTACCGATCTTTGTAATGGATCAAAAACTTTCCACGGCTAGGTGCCATTGAGTCTTTTTTGACACTTTACTTTGGTACAACAGCAAGTGCCATTGCACTATGGCTCCTTATCTCAGACTGCTGATCCATTCTATTTAGTGGGCTGTAACAGACCTTTGCCTTGCAACACAATGCTAACAAAACTTCCTAAAGGTAAAAGCTGCTATCGCAAATCCTCAAGTAACAAACCTTTAGGTCTTTTAGCCCTCCTTTCCCTATCTCACTTTCTTTATTTCGTTTGCGAAAGTGAAAGCCTATATCCGCCAAAACAAACGTTAAGCTATGGCGTGTGCTTGGCCTACAATAGGCAGGGATCAAGCTGCCTTCTTAGCCCACATTTCTCGGTGGAAAGCCGCGGCTCTGGTTACTCCCTGTGCTCCTTCTTGTTTGCCATTAAATATTCCGATGCGATATAGAGCGGAGGTGAACAGGCTGCCACTCACGCGGGATAAAGCAGTGGGCCCAATGTGACAGGTAAACAGAGAGAGCGAGAGGCACGGCTAGGGTTACGGCTGTGCTGAAGCCGTGCCACCCTCCGTCTCCGGTTCCCCACAAACGACATGGGGAGGGATCGCTTTACCCGCGGCTGCCACATGAAATGGTCCGGTCCAAGTGCCCTGCCTGCCTCCGTGATGGAATGATTACTTATTCATGGAAAGTTGTGGGGAGGGGGCAATGTGTTGTGAATGGGGGTCCTTGTTGTCGGTGGCGGTGCAAGCCACGGCTGACATAAGGGTATCTATTACCTGCCCATTCTAGGGCCCTGGCCCCTCTATTGCCTGAAATACCTGAGCTGGGCTCAGCCCTGCCTATGAGTGGGAAACAGGCCTGGAATGCAGATAGTCGATCTCCGTCGCACCCTTCGCTCTCGGCGTCGGTTTCCATCACAAACATACCAGACTGGACACAAATTTTCGCAAGACCGCCCTACTTCAGAGCACCACTGTGGTGGTAGCAAGGAGGTGAGGAGAGACCTGCTCCTGTTCCAGAGCTCTGGGGCTGTGGCCAGCAGGTAGATGGACGGTAAGATGACTTTATCACACTCTCTCCAGCCCGCCCAGGTAGCCTGACACCCCACTATCAGCCTGGGAGGATAGAAAGTTCCTCTGTGCTCTCTCTTGCTCTCTCTCCTCTGTTGCTCCAAACACTGCCACCCTGACACCAGAGAGTCTGTGCCATGTTTCGACCGTGTGAAATCTCACACTGCCTGCTACTCAGAGGGCACAGGGCCTCGGCCGTGCTGGCACAGGCAACCGTGTCCAAGCTGCCCTGTTCGAGCACCATCTTATTCCAAACCTGAATGTTAATCAGTATACAAGACACCTCAAAACTGACCTCAGGCTAGCATAAGGACACCTTCCACCAACACCCACATGAGCAGCCTTCATCATCCAGGTCCCAGAGCTACCATTCCACAAAGCACCTGTCTGTAATTTCCCCTCCATTCAGTATTTATCAGCCAGCCCCCTCTCTCTTTGCACCACTGCGAAGTCGGACGAACGCTTTAATTAAACTGGAGCCGCACATCAAAAGCCACATTCAGGCATGTCAATCAGCGTCTGCGGGACAGGGTTGAAACCGGAGTCTCGGTCACTCCCCCCCCTCCTCTTCTTATCGCAGCACAGCAGGACCGGCACCCTCTGCTCCCACTGTAACAGTCCGCCAGTCGGCAGGAACGTGTAACCGAAGTCACCCAGGAGTCATTGTGCTGGTTGTAAGCAATATGTTCCACTGTGTGACGGCCGAGTACATTAACACAGATTCTTTTCACTCTTGCGCCCTCGTTCCCCTACCGGTGCTTGTGTTATGAGCCGTTTGATTTCCAGGAACTCCTAGCCAAAAGCTGGTGGAGGTGTGATACGGGTTCTTTGGCCACACCAGGGCCAAGTGCAGGCCTAACGTTACTGCTGCCTAATCCATCTCGAATGCTAATCATGAATCAAGACTAGCAACGGCTGCAGGCGCTGGAATATAGCCATGACAAAAGTTTTCACCAAGGTCTTCTACAAAGTCACCTGAACTTACCATGGTGCTTTCATCAAAAATGTAAGACAATTAAATTATGAAATTATCAAATATAAAGCTATTTTTGACACATTTATTGCAGACACCACATGTGGAAAAAGCCAAACAGGGTTCATAATTACCAATATAACACCAGGTATAGGTTGTGGTTGGCATTTGATTTATATTTAAAAGCAAATGTGTAGTTGTACACTTTAAAATCCAAAGTAGTAAATTAAACCTATTAAATAATGAAGGTTTGCACAGGTCAGATTACCTAAAGCTATTATTACAGGCGCAGTGGACTTTGCTGACCTCTAGTGGTCAAAATTATTAATTGAATGGAGTTTTTAAATGTGTTGTGCCAGTAATGGTTCTGGAGCAGCCCTCCTACTGCATATTTTAATTTTTTCCATGCACTAAGACACATTTTAATCTCGTTAATGTCTTGTTGATTGCCTGATGATTTGAATCAGGTGTGTTTAAAGCAGGGAAAATACTAAAATCTGCAAGGGATGATGACTTCAACACCCGGAATTGTGTTCTATATAGAACCATGAGCACTCAAAGAACTATTTAAATGCATACAGGGTTCTCTGCATGGTCAAATTGTTTTTCATTATCATTTTTTGTTTTATATAATTCTTTAAAATCCTTTAAAAAATGGTTCTATATAGCACCAAAATGGTTTCCTATTGTTGTGAGTCGAAGAACCCTTTTTACTAATAGTTTAGCTACAAGCAAAATTCCATACTTCTGCTCTACACAGCACACCAAAATAATCAACCAGATGTTTTACAGTGTAAAAACCTGTTGAACAGTAGACAAAAAATATCCAGATGTCATATTACATCCTGTCAAAATCACTGGCCAGTAATATCCAGCTGCTGTCCTGCAGCGAGCCACAGGCTGGGCAAAAGCTCAACTTCGGTGGAAGAAGCTCATTATTTGTTAGCTTGTTGGCTAACTAGCTAGTGAGCTACTCAAGTTAACTTGCTAGCTAATGTGTTGATGAAGTAGCTTACACTAACATTAGAAATATGCTTGGTTAAGTGGGTGTTAGCCAACATGCTATCCAGCTACCTGAAGTGTTGCTGAGGTAGCTTTCACATATGTTAGGTAAACACAAGGTTAAGGACAGAGTTATTAGCTTCTTCGTCACCCACACAAGCTAGCGTAATTCCTCCGTAATAATAAAATGGTTAGTTTAGGGTTACTTACTCAGCCACGTTAGCATGGGTTAGGGTCCCAAATAGCAAGAGGATGAAGGGCCACATGTTGGCCTACTGATGCCGGCCCACTAGCTTTTTGCTTAGTGTTTTCCAGGAAGCTTGCGGTTAAGCAGATTATTAGACAAAATGACACTTTTCATCACTCATTTTGCACTTACAGTCCAATTTACTTCCTATCTTTCTTTCATTATCCTTTGTAAATTAGTTTAGTAAATAATTTTAATCTAGCACAGCGTCAGCAACAATACTTTCAACAAAATGGTTTTATGTTACGCCTAGTTATTCAGTTTTTTCTCTTAATTGTTTTTGTCTTAGTTTTTCTCTAAATTAGATTTGTCTTAGTTTATTTTCCAAAATAAAAGTCTCTGTGCATTTAAAATCTGTTTGAGAAGATTAAACACTAGATGTTGTACGCAGGACATTTTGGTGGTCTGAGGGTGGACCAGCAGTGGCACAGAGTCAGCAGGGTGCCAGCCTCATCAAGCCAGCAGACTGATAAATACTTGCTATCTGGGGATAACATTTTAGGTTTTGAAGTTATGATTAAGATTTGAAGATTGAAGATTTAAAGATATTAAGATTTTAAGTTTTAAACTGTGTAAGTGTAATTATGCATGCATACCTATTTGTACTAACTCAGGTAAAGTTAATACAAACTGCCTTACCAAAGCTTTAGCTCGCTAGCTAACTTAGGTCGCTTGCTAGATAGCTGGGGCTTCTTCAGGCAGTGTTCAGTTGTTGCCCATCCTGGGGCTTGGTTTTCAGGGCTGCAGCCACTGGACCAAGCAGGTTTCAAGTAAGTTTAATAGATTATTATAATTTATTTTTGTCATAATTCTTTCAAAATGTAAAATACATTTTTTCACATATGTCCAAAACTTTCCACACTTGCTTGAACTCCACATTAAGTAAGCAGGAGAATAGTCTACAGCTTTGAATGAATGTGTAGTAAATAGTGCTTAACTGTAATGTTTTATATAGCATCTACTGCTACTTTGTCGTCGTCATAATTTACTGACCTATTCATACAAGTTGGTGTGTACATTTAAAAAAAGGTATAGAAAGCAGTTTGATGCTGAGGAGCTACAGAATCATAAGCGGCCACTGGATGTCAGTGTTGGTCTATTATTCTCCTTTGAATTCAGGGAAAATTCTACTGCTGTTGCTGGATGGTGGTCCCTCTAACTGCTCTGAGTTTAAATAAATGTGTAAACATATTACTAAATCATGGGCTTTGGATATACAAAGTAAACACCCATGCTGATGAAATGTTACCCAATCAGAGTTTCTAAATTCAGAGACCATTCTGTCTACAGCATCTAATCCAGGGGTATCCAGTTTTATCCGCAGAGGGCCGGTATGGCTGCAGGTTTTCACTCCAACAAAGCAGGAGGTCACCTCATGAAATGTTTGAAGAGCAACTGATTAAACAAGTTATTAAACGTGTGCTTCAGCTTGTTTGGAGTGAAAACCTGCAAGCTGACCCTTTGCGGGTGAAGACTGGACACCCCTGAAAAACCCTGCTGAAAAAACCCAGAGGAACCATTAAGTGTTTCTGTTGTTTCAGGAGATATTGTGATAAATTACAGCAGGATATACTTTATTTAGTATGTCAGTATACTGACCAGGCGCGACCCAGAAGGATAAGCGGTTTAGATGTGTGTGTGTGAGTATACTGACCAGTATTTCTAGGACACTAAACAACTGCATGCATTGTAAAAAGACAGATTTAGACCACTTATAGAGACCCTGTGAACAACAACAAAGTGTATGGTAACTAAATAAACAGCATAGTAAGAGTTTAACAGCTTCTCTTATATCCTCTTATTGTCTTATTTAATCATGTATTTTTTATAAAATGAATAACAATAATAATAAGTAAACTGCAGTTGTGCTGTCTGTTTTACCTCGGTGTTCTAACCCCTCCCCTTTCACCCCTCGTTGCTCGCTAACAGCTCACAGAATCACAATAACCACAGAGAAAAGAAATATAGCTGCTTTTCCAACGCATGGTACAGAACGACTCGACTCTACTTGCTTTTTTTACCAGCTACTTTGTTTTCCACTGCAGATTAGTACTCCCTCAATGTAGCTGGTCATCATAGCGATGCTGCATGAAACTGCCACGGCTTGAAGGCCAAGTTCAGAAGAGGCTGATGGCAGCAAGACAAAAGACTGCTGAAAAACCAGGGGAGTTTGGGAAATACAACATCAGAGCTCAGATGATGAGACTCTGGTTGCTCAAAGGCAAAGCAAGAGGGTACACTAACCTGGTAGCTAGCGTTAGCATATGTGTTTAGCGATTCTCTCTGACCAATCAGTGGTCTGCAGTGTTTATATGTCAGGTATCAACTCAGCTCACTTGGAACCTCAATGGATGTGATACCAAAGTACCCAGTACCAGAAACCTAATTTGCCTAATGGAAAACTAAAAAAGGCGAGTAGAGTCGAGTCAAGTCAAGTCAAGCTGGTACCATGTATCTCCATATATTTGTTTTTCTTATGGGCATTTTACACAAGGAACAGTCAACAGTGCCCTAGTAAATCTGACAACAGATTTACTAGGACACATTTAGTAGATGCTACAAAATCACTGTACTCATTGTTTTCAATGGCCTGTTTAAAATGTGGTATGACTGTTTAACTGGTGAATTCTGTCCATTCCAACTCAAAACGGTGAAATTCAATGATACATGTAGTGTTTCATGAAAATGTATTTATATACTATGGTGTTATACAGTACTTTTTGCCATATTGCCCATCCATCATTGGTGTAGCTCATAGATCAGTGTACCAGCATGTCTCAGACAGTATGTCAGATCATCAATAGAAACTACAGTTCCTACCAGTCCAGTTCTTATTTTCACTTAACTCATTCTTCTCTCTACTCTCAGCTGTTTCACTATGGGCGCGTTGAGTCATCTAGCTGTTCTGATAGACGCAGGTTGTAGCATGTACCATAACGTAATACCTGCAATCATAGCACGTTCAGGTTACACAGGCTCCACCGGCTTTCCAGCTTAGCTTCTTCAGGGGCCAACTATGAGCTCTCTGCTGCCTCCTCTCTGTTTTGAATCATGGCTAATCTGTTTAAAAGAAAATAGTATTTTTTATCTGTTCCCAGTTTTATCTGCAGAACAGGTGGTGTCTGGCTGATTGCTGACCTTTAAACTGAGCTGTACCTGAACTCAAAACTGATGTTGCACAAATGCAGACTGATATTTCATGATACTTCATCAAACCATTTACCCAACAGTTGGATCTGAGCGTGCTGTCTGCATGGCAGGTCAGTGTGGACTCAGGTCAAGGTTGATTGCAGTTTACTAAATAATCTTATTCCAGTGAGTGACATTAGCCTTGCATGAAAGATGTTGTCAGTAAAAGGTTAGAAATGTCATTTCATAAGTTGCATATTCATTAACCCTTTAAAATCCCAGGCTTATTGTATACTAAGGCTTATTTTTCAGTAAGGGACTTCAATGCAAACTAACTAAGCTATTCTTAGGATGTAGAAATACGTAATAAAACTTTGGGCCTGCGGGCAGGGCCTGGACATTGAAGGGGTTAAAGAAATTTGTATCTGGATGTCTGAAAAACAATGTATCTAAGGTATTTAAGGGAGTTGTTAAGAAATGTATCTGCCATGTAGCTCGATTAAAGAGAAAACACAATCTGTGGGCTAATTTAAAGGAAAAACTAATGTTAACGATGAATACAAATGAGTAGCAACTTCATGCTAATTGGTGCCTACTACCCTCCATTCATTGTTAGCCATGTTAGCATGCTGGGTGTGTCTGTTGTGTTAAAGATGCGCTGTTCACAATTAAATGGCTGATGTGCATCTTCATTATTATCTCAATGCTCAATACTATTACTCAATTCTGAATGTAGGAATGTTTAAACTAACTTGTTTGATCACTCTGAGTAAATTCCTCATCACAGCCAAAAGCTCCACAAGAACAAAATCATCTTAAAACTCAGCTAACAATACTGTGCAAAAATCAGAGACCACTTTTTATTTATTTAATTTCCAAAATGGCCATTATGTACAAGTTATTTATTTTCCAGCTACAGGAAAAAGCAGAAACAACATTTAACAGATCTCTACACAGAAACTGCAACAACTAAATATAAGCATTTTTTTCAGTATTTATCCAGCCATGGTCTTTATAACAGCTTCCATTCTTCACAAGATTCTTGCTCTCAGTTTTTTCTAAGAAATCTGCAGGGATATTCTTCCACAGCTCCAAAGTTCAGTCTTAGAAGTTCTGCTTCTCACAATCCAAGTAATCTTAGACACATTCATGGACTCTGGGTTGGCCAGTCCATTGTCGTCTATGTCCTTTTCTCAGTAAGGGCTTCTTGACAGCTACACAACTTTCAGACCCATAGTGTTGAGTTGTCTTGTCACAGTGGAAGGATGGACAGAAACACCTGTTTCAGATCTGGAGCAAGAGAGGAGCTTGATATTCTTTCCAAAGACAGAAGCTTTAAGTGCTGTTTATCTGATGGGGACAGTTTTGGTGGTCTGCTCTACCAGGTCTTGCGTGGTTATTAGAAGTCCCATTTTTTCTGTATATTTTACTAATATTTATATAATTAATAAACTCCAGTTTTGGAAACTCGTGTTTTTTAAATAAATGAGGGGTGGTCTCGGACTTTTGCACGTCTGCAATGAGTGAATATCCATTTGAAAAGATGTATCAATCTGGTTTTCACAAAACTATGAACTTCCAGACCCATCTCAGTATTCATAGCTGTCCAGTCAGATGGAGGAACTGTAAAACTGGAATTATATTATATTATGTGTCACATAATAACTGCAAAGCTGTGTGTTGTTATCAACTAGCACCCATGTGTCAAACACGAAGCCCGCGGGCCAAGTCAGCCTCATGGCACAATCCTTTCTGGCCCGCAAAATAATTTTAATGTTCTATTAATAATAGCCCTTTTCACAATGAGCTGCACTACAACCCCCAGCATGCACTGCTACATAATGTGTGCTCTGACACCACTCCCCCAATAAAAATGTATAGGAAAGTGGTTACATCACCAAAGGAAAGATGGCAGGTGTGTAGTTCATGCAAATAGGCAGTTTTAAAAACCCTACCTCCTTTAAAGATGTTTAACCTTTATCTGTAGCTAATGTAGCCTATTGTTTTATATAAACTGCTTCTTTATATTTTTAAATGATTTTTAAATAGTTCAGGTATTCATGTAATATTTTTAACATGACCCTTTTAGTGGTTGAGTTTGACACCCCTAAACTAGCGGATACTTTTTTAGAGAAATAATGATACAGCTACCCATGTTAAAAAGGAAATGATCCAGATTTTATGTTAAGTTTATTAAAAGTGTACTGACATGTTGGTAAATGTAGCCGTTAGCAAAAGTGGTGTCAAATCACTGAATAAGAGACTTCTGAACATTTAGGGCTAGCGAGTTAATTACCTGTGTCTCCTTAAAAAAAGTTCGTAAAAAAACATTATGTGCTTCTGTGACACATTTAGGTCAGTAGTTTCGTGTTTGCATCTCTTTTACGACTTTTTTAAAGATAACGTGATGTACCTTTAATGCAAAACGCTTCTGCTGGGATCAGACCATACTGGGCATGAGCACGTGGACCCGGCGACTCCTCTATTCATTGGTCACACCTTCTTTCGTAATTTGCATGGATAAACCCGCCCCCCCCGACCGAGGCGTGCGATCTGATTGGCTCCCTCATGCGGCGTGAGTCCGTGCGGCCAAGGTCAGAGGTAGACGTCCAGAAGTAACCCCGCTTCTGTCTCGGCATCACGCCACCGTGATGTTGCTGTCAAAGGGGGCTGCGGAGTGAACGTCTCGGCCGACTGTGACAGACTAGTCGCCGTCGGAGGATTAGATATGCTATTAGCGCTTTAACCACATAGAAGAGAACCCCGTCGGGATCAGCACATCAGAATTGCTTGCCGACTCTTTTTGCACGGTAAGTGGATGAGGGGGCTGCGTTC
This sequence comes from Colossoma macropomum, assembly GCF_904425465.1. Lineage (NCBI taxonomy): Eukaryota > Metazoa > Chordata > Actinopteri > Characiformes > Serrasalmidae > Colossoma > Colossoma macropomum. The sequence goes on along the minus strand of NW_023494794.1, from coordinate 16,060,299 downwards.
CAATATGTGTACTTGTGTTCTAAGTAGATCACTAAGCCGGTGCCTGGAATTCGGTCCGGTCATTCGACCACTGGGTCCAGAAATGCGTACTGGTGTTCTAACTAGTGCTTAGCTATGGCGTAAACTATGGTTCCCATTGGGTCTTATTGGCTTCATACTAGTAATGCTATAATGCTCGTGCTGTAGTCGCGATTACGCTTCAACAAAGTGCTCTAATTAGAACACTAGCACGCATATTGGGACGCGCCCCAAGCGTATTACCGGTGCTAGCATGCTAGCTGGATGGTGGCTTTCCTCGCCCATCACCGGCGTTATGCGGCAGTGTTTAACACATGTAACTACAGAATGTCCGCCCACTGTGGCTTCTTTCATGTGTAGCAGTGGCTAGAAAGCAGGTTTTGGAGTGACCATGAAAGCTATGTGCTCCTTTAGTATCTCAGGAACGACATAAACGTGATTTCTAAACGTTTGACAGTGAACTCGCGCTTCTTTAAGACACATATCTGAATGTGCTGCCGTTGTCAGAGGCGCCAGATTGTAACTGCTGTACGAATTAAGGTGGAACGGGAAAATTCAGACAAGAGTCTGGTGAATAGGAAGCTGACATCGGCCTGGTCCGTAGCGAGGACACGCGTGTGTTCCTGCTGTGTCTGTGTGGACGAGTTTGTCAGGTTGAGCGAGCTGGTTTTAAGGTGTGTCCGGCGGTAAAGCAATTGTGTGTGCAGTGAGTTGGGAATACTGGTATCGGTAAGCAAGCAGAGGAGACTTTACTCAAAACTTAGCGCGGACACTGAGTTTGAACTGTCACCTCATCTGCTGTGATGTAGCAAAGAGCCAGGTGAGTTAGTGTTAGCTTAGTTAGTTAGTTAGCTGTGTTTGTTGTAGTGCTGGTAAGCAGAGTTGGCATAAACAACCCTGAGGTAAAAAGTGTTGTCAGTGCTGTGGAAAAATGTCTACCTGTAGAGCAAAAGTAGGTCCAAATAAGTGAAAACAAATGGAAATTAACAAATAAATAAATGAAAACTTTTTTCACTCAAGTATCAAGTAAGAAGACACTCCTGAAGTAGTTAGTTACTGAGTTCCCAGTAGAACTGCACTGGGATTTCTGAATCCATCCATCATCTGTTAGCATAGCAACTGAAGTTTGTCAGGCCTTAATCTTGTCTGTTTTGGATCTATAATAAAATGATAAAGCTCTAAAAGTGAGCAGTCTGAGCAACAGCAAAGCTGCTGAACCAACAGAACAATAAAATTAAACAAGAAAATTAAAAAAAGAAATTGGGAATTTAAAGTGAATGACTGACTAAAATGGAACTGAGGTAAAAGTACACGTAAAAGAAGGTTCTTCAAGGGTTCTTTAGTAAAGGCAATGGTTATATTTTGATCCATTAACTCTATATAGAACCATTTCATGCTTAAATCGTTCTTTGCGTGGTGAAATGGTTCCAGGTTGATGGACAATGTGTTGTATATGGTTCTGTAGAGCACTATTTTAAAAAAGGTTCTTCTGCTGTTGCAAGCTTAATATCGTAACAGTAGCAGAACCCTTTCTGGTGATATATAGAACCATTTTCAAAAAGGTTCCATATAGAACCATATACAGCACAGTCTCCATCCATCTGAAGAAGCATTTCACCAGGCAGAGAACCATTTAAGCATGAAATAGTTAAACATAAAACTCATGGATCCGAATAGAACCATTGCTGTTATCAGAGAACCCTTGAAGAACCATCTTTTTTAAGTGTGTGGAATTTATTCTGCTTAAACGCACTGCAGTTTAAATAAGTACTGTTATTTGAAAATAACCATGAAAATGAAATTTCTTTATAAATAATAAATAAACTGTACAGCCTGAGCAAAACTGGTGAAGTATAAAAATAGGTTAAAATAACACTCTCTTTTTCTCTCTCTCTCTCTCTTTCTCTCTCTCTCTCTCTTTCTCTCTCTCTCTCTCTCTCTCTTTCTCTCTTTCTCTCTCCGTCTTTCCAGTATTTGGAGCCTGCCAGTGTCGTCCGGCCATGGCAGAGCAGGACCCAGCTGTAGATAAGCCTCCGGCCTCTTTGGCCTCTCACTTCACCATCGGCTCCGTGTCGGAGGATAACTCTGAGGATGAGGCTCTGGGCAAGTCAGGGCTGCCCACGGAGGAGAAAGAGCGTTCCCTCTCTCCGTCCTCTATGAGCTCAGACAGCACTTACGAGATGGGATTTGAAAGCCTTGATGGACCGTTGCACAACATGAGGTCAGTGAAGTTTCAGATTTTGTGGCATGTTGCAAAATGGGGGCCAGATTACCAGAAAAAAACCCAAAACGTTCTTAAACTACGTTTTAGGATTACACTTACATGAATTTGGGTGGATTCAGATGTTTTGGGACACACGTCAAAGGCCTTGGATCATAGAGCTATTCTTACAGATGGAGATACAGATAGATATAGTGGCCCCGAAAAATATTTGGACACTAGTAAACTTTAATGAAGTTCAACAGATTGCCTAATCAAATGTTTAAGAAACTGATGGTAGATTGTTTGTGTGGAAGGAGCCTGGAGTACAGTTCAGACCAGACTGCATTAGGGATTCTGTAAAGCACAGAGGTGGAAACGTTAAAGTCTGGGACTGTTTATCTCACAGTGGTTTCACTGATGGCATCAAAGCATCAGTTGAAACTGTAATTAAAAAAAGAATTTCTTAAACGTTGGCCTCTTAGCTGATGGGACCGAATACATGAAGTCGACCCATAGAACGTGCATCAGAATGTTCCTAAATTATAAAATTTTTCCAGTTTTTTAGTATGAAAATATACATAACTGTTAAATGCACCAATGTGGGAATCGTGGGCCGTTACTGATATCCGATATTTGGCATGTACCCATCTGCCAATGCCGATACGTAAACAATTACAAAATGCAGGAATTGGGATCAGCTCCACCTGGATTACCATTATGGAGAAATGTAATATTTATTTGAGGGTTACAAATACGGTAAAATGAACAGCCCAGCGTTCACAGTCTGCCTAAACATGCTACTCAGGATAGAGTAATTATGTCATCAAAAATCGGTTTGAAATATCAGTCACACACTGATATTCACACACTGATATTCACACACTGATATTTCCACTGATGCTGGAAATATAAGCAAATATCTGATATCTAGTACCGATACAAGTATATTTCTGATATCGTTGTGCATGTCTTGTTAAATATCATTTGTTTTTGCAATGTTGGCCTTTTGTTTTTTCTCAAATGTGCTCTTAAGAACATTCCCAAGAAAAAAGAGCAACCTTCAGAACATTTTTCAGGAATAACAAACATTCTCAACTTTTATTCCTAATTTTAACTCAAAACATAAGAAGAGAACAGTGAAGAAAAAGCAGAGCATTGTTTTAAAAAATACTCTGTCCTTAGATGCCTGTCTGCATGTCATCACTGTTCTTGGCCGTCTGATTCAGATTCATTTAGATAACTTGCTTGGAATTTGGATTGGCATATCTGTGGTGTTTCATCAGGTTTAAATTGCATCGTAAAAGTTCACTGTAAAAGTTCACTGTAATTCAGTGCATAGTGAATAAGTGTAAGTCTCAATTCTGTTACGTTGTGTTGTTGATTTAAGCTGATCGGAGTCTCTGGAGCAGCACACAACCTGTCCTCTTTTGAAATGATTGATTTTCCTTGTATAGTATGGAAAAAATACCTGCAAATATGTCATTAGCTGATCTTATTATGAAGAGCGTAAATAATGACTGGATAGTTTTCTTCTCCACTTATTGATACCCTTTTGATCTAAATGCGGTTTAAACAAATGGCTGAAAGTTGAATTGTTTTTATATTAAAATTGCAATTTGAAATTGCAAGGGTTGCACTCTTAATTATAGCCTACATTATCAAGAAGTTTGTCTTAACAAGTTTGAATTGGGGCAATACAACCAAGACTTAACTAGCAGTCTGGCCCAGTATTGTTCAGCGTTCCTAAAAAAATGGCTGTTCTGGCCTTCTTGGCAATTTTGGGATTTTTCCCCAAATTTTCTCCCTAATTTAGTTGTATCCAGTTTCACCCACCAGCCTGAATCTATAATGTACCAAAAATGATCACATTTAAAATCACTATAACGATATTTCTCAGAAAAATCACAGTTACGTGTTTTCCTCACATCATTTAGCCTCGTTTAAACACTTAGAAAACACAAAGTTTGAGTGCTGACACCACAACAAGTGGTATAAAATAAATGGGCTTTAGTTTTTCTCCCTGGGTAACAGTCGTTACATTAGTTTTTTAATTTTACTAGCTTTCTGTTTAACACTATTTTAATTAATTTGCTTTATTTTAGACCGTAAAAGAAAACATGCTCCTTTATATTGAAAGCAGTTTGAAAATCTAGGTGTCCCTTAACATTTGCTGGGCACTGTATATGTCCAAGTGGAAACGTGGAGGGCGGCAGTGTAAAATGGAGGATTGAGAGTGGTGAGTTCATGGAGGTGAAGTCTCCCTCGTTAGCCCCCTCTCTGGTTCGCTGGTGTGTGTGAAAAGCCTTGGCTCAATGTTTCCGCCCACAATCACACAGGGCTTTTCTGTATGAGCAGAACTGCTGCAGCTGCAGCACCGCTCTTCCCCTCCCATTCACTACCATTCATCAGAGTTGAGCACAGTACAGTGCTCAACTCTGAGGAAACTGTGTACAGTGCCAGTCAAAGGTTTGTGTTTTTTAAAAATTCTTCACATTAAAACCGATCGTTCCGTTTAGCCCACCTTTGAGTTGATGCACTTTTGCACACTTGTTGTCTTCTCAGAACTGCTATATATAAAAATATAATACTGCGCACTATATTTAATATCAAGTCAAAATAGCCATTATGTACATGTTATTTACTTTAGGGAAGAAAGCAAAAAAAAAAAGCCTAACAGAAAATTCATTAGAAGCCTCAACAACTAAATGTGCTTTTCATTTTTCAGTAGTGTGTCCACCCTTTGTTTTATTACAGCTTCTGTCCTTTTCAGCAGACTTGCTCTCAGTTTTTCAAAGAAATCTGCAGGGATGTTTTTCAACACCTTCAAAGTTCAGTCTTAGAAGTTGGTTGTTTTTTCTGCTTCTCATGATCCAAATAAACCCAAACACATTCACTATGTTGAGATCTGGACTCTGGGGTGGTCAGTTGATTATTCTGAGAACACCAGCAGCTTTTTGTTTGATTTGCAAGTTTTTTTTTTTTCCTTTTCCTTTTCTTAGTAAGAGCTTCTTGACAGCTACACGTCCTTTCAGACCCATAGTGCTTGAGTTGCCTCACAGTGAAAGGATGGACAGAAACACCTGGGGATTTTTTTCATGTCTGATGAAAGAGTAGAACTCGATTTTCTCCTCTGTCTCACAAATAAAAGCTTTAGGTTTATCTGATAGTGATCGTTTTGTTGGCCTGCCAAGGTCTTGTGTGGTTGTTAGGAATCCCCCTTTTTTTGTTTTTTTTTGGACACACCTTCTTTTTTTCACTTATTTTTTTGCGTTTTCTCTTCTTTATGAAAGTGGATCTAATCTCTAATCTAAAAATTGAATTTTTACTGGAAGTTAAATAAACAAACCATAGTCTGTTGACTTTTGCACAGTACTCTACATTCCCCTATTGCAGTAGCTGTGATAAAGCTGATGGAACTTAAATCTTTATTTGTTGATAATCATTCGTGTTGTTTGTTATGTACTGACATTTCATCTTGTAAATATAATAGAAATTTTAGTCTGTGTGGCTCATAACAGATGGTTGTGCTGAGTGAAGAGAGACGAATGTATACATTGTGGGGGGCCAGCAAATGGTGCTGAAACTGCCACTGAGAGACAATAGGATCCGCCTCTCTCATGTGTTGCTTTCCTATTGGTTGGGAGGAGGAGCTGCTGTGAGGGATTGGAGGAAATATGTGGAGTTTTTTCCAAAAAGCGTGGTGGTGTGTATGGTGGGGGGAAGGCGTGTGCTAGTGGGCTGGTGATGATGTAACCACGCAGTGTCAGGCCATACAGAATTCAGCCAAACACACACATGCACACCACAGCGCCAGCTCACATTCCTAGCGGATCGGGAAGATTTTTCTGCCTCCTCTTCCCCTTCCTTGCTACGTGTGTGGTACAGGCTCCCCAACCACCCTGTAAAATGGTTTCTAGGAAGTGGCACTTTAGCGGCTATAATCAGAGCTGGGGTTAAAAATCATAGCGGCAGGCAAACGGATGCATTGGACCAGCAGAAGTGCTGCAATATTTGCTATGATGTGTAATATGCTGGATGGTTTGCACCAGTATAGACTAGTTTTTAAAACAATAGTTTGGAGAAAAATCTAATGTATACAGTTTTGTCCTACCCCAAATGTAGTCGTTTAACACTACATATAGCATCTGAGGTTTGCTGCTTTAGTGAAGCTGTGCAGCTAGCGTAGCTAAGAAGTAGAGCTGTAATACCAACATGCAGTGGTTAATGCCAAAACAAATTTACATCAATCAATATACCTGATATCATAACACTCCTTTTAACAAATTAATTAATTAGCACTGTGCAAACTACATGCCTAAATCAAAGTACAAAACTGACCACTCATTAAACTAAGCAGCAAAAACAGCCTGTTGTGAGTTCAGCCAACGCATTTACAGACAGTCATATGCAAAGATTTGAATACACCTGTTCAAATTACATGGTTTATTGATTTTCACTCACACTGGAGTTATAAAGAGTGTGACTGCTTTCTTAAAGAGGCATGATAAGGGGCAGCCAATCTGAACAGCTCATTTGCAGTCTTAAAGGCAGAGTAACAGCAACAGCCTGTTTAATTATAAGGAAAGAGGTTGAAAATGGCAGTGTAAAAATCTGTTATGCCTATCTTTCACACATAGACTCGCACAAACATCATAAGTGGACCTCAGGGGGGAAAAATGACATAAAACAAGAGAGGTGTAGGATATGAGCCTATGAACTAATCTCAGATAGACTTGTTTGTGTAGTTTCTGAGAACATTACTTTATAACTCGTGGCTTGACGCAAGTATGTGATGATGAAGGCAGTCAAGTTGCACAATACTAATTGGTGCAGTACAAGATTCCATCACTTGTTATCTACAGTATCGTAGCTCCAGTGAGTAGGTTAAGAAACACACTTCAGACACTCTTGGCTTGGTGTCATGACTGAGAGTTACCTGTTCAGCAGCGTTGGGCAGGAGTCCTTTTACAGTATCAGAACTCCATTAAATGCTATCTATAGCCCTCTGTATTGATTGTAACATTCTCATGGGGTAAAAAACAGGCCTACAGTAATGAAGTCTGTAGAAGTCTGTACAAGTGTTCCCAGCTGTGATGGATGTTGCCTTAATTATCACTCCGCTACATCTGAAGCCCTTATTGGAGTGGTCATCATTGAATCCTGCTGCACTGTAGCCCTGAAGTTATGAAATATATCGCTGCTGTTGGAACAAAACCTTACATCTCCAAAATGATAACTTTACAGGAGAAGGAAAAAACATACTTTTCTCTTAATGTAACTCAGTGGAGCCAGAATTGTTTCCAAGTCATTTTGGGCCGTTTTCTGCGGTCTATTCATCATGAAATTTCAACACAATGTGAAGGACAACAGGCATTTTCAAATTATGTCAAAAACTGAAAAACAACAAAAATGGAGATGTTTTGTTCTGACAGCAGCGATATACATATTTAATATGCACATGCTGCTTCCTCTATACAATGGAAAACATGGTTCCAGTTGTCTTGCTTCAATGGCAGGTCAGATCTTCTTGTCTAGTGGCCCTGCTGTAAATGTAAAGTAATGAAAATCAGTGTCTGACACCATGATTGGCTAGCTATGGACAAATAATGGATTTTTTGTTTTGCGTGACCTACCATGGAGCATCTAATAGAGAGCTTTGATTACGTCTGCAGGGCGTCGGTGTAAAGGGGTCACCACATTGCAGAAATCTCATGATAATAGCACAGTGTTAAGTTTTGTGAAATATACATTTGCAATTATTTATCATTATTTTATTTGACCAGTGCTTAGGGCCTAGAGGCAAATTTACTCTACATTATGTAAGAATGAGATTTTTCAGTGTTTTTAGAAAGCTTCATCTTTTAAATAACCCATGCTTTCTGTAGGTCATAGTTTTATTTAGAGTTACATAGAGTTTATTTTTTGAGTTTTACAAGGGAGAGTTAAGCTAAAAACTAAAAGATCAGGTTTCTGTCAGTGCTAACTAGGATAATTTTATGAAGACAATATCATTTTCTCAAATGAAGGCCTTCTGAACAGTTCAAATTTTTTGCTGTATTCCAACTCATGATATAGAATTATGGAGAAAAAAGGGGGCTTATAGCGAGTCCAGGACTGGTTTTAGAACCACTGTGCTAGGCTAAAGTAAATTGTGTTGAATTTCCTTTCTTCAAGGCCTAGTATGTCAGGGCTGCACCTGGTGAAGCAGGGCAGAGAGCGCAGACGTATAGACTTACAAAGGGACTTCACCGTGGCCTCCCCTGCTGAGTTTGTCACACGCTTTGGAGGAACTAAAGTCATCGAGAAGGTAAATCAGGCCACCACGTGTGTCCAATGAGCTTTCAGCATAAAAATCTGATGTTTACTTTTTCATTTTGCCCTGGACCTGTGTCGTTAATGTACAGGAAAAATGTGGGCTTTACAATTTCTGCCTCCAGAAGCAATCTCGAGACACTAAATATGTTTAGACTTATTGACTACATTGTAGGCATATTTTGTTACCTTTGAAATTGATATTTATTTATTTATGTAGTTAGTAAGTGAAACTATTCCTTTAAAGGAAGATGTGAACTAAAGGTGTTGTTGTGGCCAACAAATATAAAAGCTAATGGCGGCCAGTTGGTATAATCTTGGTTTAATTATGCTGACTGGCATCTGTTATCTTTTATTTTATTGTTAGCCATGTTAGTTCAGTAATACATAGTCCAGTTTTACAGATCTGAGGCCAGCTACATCCTGCTAAAGTGACATTGCTCAAAACTGGCTGTAAATTAGCACTTTTACTCTCAATAGATAATTAACATATCTGCATTTTTAACACCCTTAATTTAAACACGTATTTTGACATTGTAGGTGCTCATTGCCAACAATGGCATTGCTGCCGTCAAGTGTATGCGCTCTATCAGGCGCTGGGCTTATGAGATGTTCCGAAATGAGCGGGCCATCCGCTTCGTCGTCATGGTCACCCCCGAGGACCTAAAGGCCAATGCAGGTGATTTAAAAATTGGAACTGAAATATTTTGCCGTTCATAACACCATGATAAAGGATGTGGTTAAACAGGCAGCACTTCAGTGGAGACTGGCTTTGTTGTCGGCCTAATTAATAGAGAAAGGCTCTGCTCAGTGAGGTGGAAGCTGGATAAGTGCTTCCATGGATGAAAAGACGTTCAAATGTGTATAATTCTGTCACTGTTGTATAATCATCCTTAAAAAACAAAAAAAATCATCATTTGCACTTTATGCTCATTTCAAGTTAACCAATAGAAAGTGATGCTGATTACTTTGCATTAATGTACTACACATTTTAGAGCATTTCATTTTTCTCTTTCTCCTAATAAGTTACCGTTTTGGAGATATGAGATTTTGTTATGATAGAAGCAGCATATTACTGTTATAGAGAATATGAATTTTTGCCTTTAAAATGTTTTGAAATGTGGTGAAGTTATTTCATTTGTGATGTCCACAGAATACATTAAAATGGCTGATCATTATGTACCCGTTCCTGGAGGAACCAACAATAACAACTACGCCAATGTGGAGCTTATTTTAGACATTGCCAAGAGAATTCCAGTTCAGGTACTTAAGACATTTTTATTCAGTAAGACTGATTAGATACAAGCTCATTTACAGTACATTTACTTTTACTGTAAAATGCTGTGGAGTTGAAGTAACATGGCTGAAATATGTCAAGATTGATGAGATTTGATGTCTGCTTTGCTTGCAGATGTGTATTGCATGGTTAACATGTTTTAGTTCAATTCTCTTTTTAACCTTTTCTTCACTTTAGGCCGTGTGGGCTGGTTGGGGTCATGCATCGGAGAACCCAAAACTTCCTGAGCTGCTTCACAAGAACGGCATCGCCTTCATGGGTTCGGCTCCTCAAAATATAATTGTTTCACCTGTAGATGAGGTTTTTGTGTTATGTTGGTGTTAAAACATCCATTCTGGCTATTCTTAAATCTCAGGTCCTCCCAGCCAAGCAATGTGGGCTCTAGGAGACAAGATTGCATCTTCCATTGTGGCGCAAACTGCTGGCATCCCAACTTTACCATGGAGCGGAACAGGTCTGTCCAAGCTCCCCCTTACACACCCTGAATAAAAGCAAATGCCAGTCCACTTAATGGGGCTGCATGATATAGACAAAAATATTTGTGCTGTGATGCTTCTTTTAATCTATTTAAACCCAGTGGGGAATAATAATTATATAATGAATTAAAGATTGTTCAGCATTATTTTGACCAAAATGAAGACACTTAACATGAAGACATGTACAGAAACACTCATTTGGAGCTGTCACTGGTAAAACTCCTCACATCACAATGTACATAAGACACTGGTTAGAGGGCTCGTTTGCATACTGCAGCCCTCTTTAATATTAGTGTTCTTAAGGCCAGTATCATGATTATGATTAAATATCGATATATTGTTCTGCCCCATCACTTGCCCGAAAGTGCTTATGTAGCTAACAGACAAATAGAAGTGAGTGGAGAACTGTTAGCAAAATTAGCTATTTAAGCAATAGAACACGAGAGGGAGTGTGTTATCGCGAAATAACATCACGGCTGTGATTTGGTCGCAGAGATTATCACAGCCGTGATGTTATAGCGATAACGCACAACTTCGAGTGTTCTATTGCTTTTATACAACAGTTAAATAAATTAAGTAAGAAATACGATAAGATAAGAAATAAGATAAGAAATGTCATTTAATATGTTTTAATGTCAGCAGTTCCTTCCGCCTAATTATAGTTCCTTAACAAGCAGTTCGTTGCTACGTCAGAGTAACGAGCTCTGCTCTCTCGCTGAACATCTGGCAGGTCATTCTTCAACTCCATACACAGACCAACTGACAGTTTGGAAATTTAGTGTAGTCTCATCTTCAGAGTCTGACCAAATCGTCTGTCGGTCAAATGTGATCTTAAAAGTATCCGTTTTCTGTTTGTGGCAAAGTAACAAGTAAAAACGTTCAGATGGCTTGAGCGTCTCCTACAGCTGTCAAAGTCATTGCTTAGCAACAGCGTCTCAGCGGAGTGATACAGTGTTTGTGAAAAACCCATGATGTTATGGCGAAATAACAGCATGGTTAGAACAATTCTCAACCAATCAGCTTGCGTGGCTGGAACTAACTGTAATTAAGGCTAGTACTGATGAAAAACACTGCTGTCTAGTTCAGATCTAGCCATAATTGGATGTCCATAGGATGAATGCTGATGAGTGAATAGGTATTCATGTCTCCATGTGTTCTCCTACAGGGCTAACTGTGGAGTGGTCGGAAAATGACCAGAAGAAGCATATCATCAATGTTCCACATGAGCTCTATGAGCAGGGCTGCATCCAGGATGTGGAGGCTGGTCTCAAGGTAATAAACATTGTCACCAGCAGTGACCACTGCACAAGTAATTTACATCTTTGTGGTGTTCTACTCTTAGCCATTAGCTGCTAGCATATCTCAGTAGTTTGATCTTCCTGGCAGGCTGCAGAAAAGGTGGGCTACCCCGTGATGATCAAAGCCTCAGAAGGCGGAGGAGGAAAGGGCATCCGCAAGGTCAACAGTGCTGATGACTTCCCCAACCTCTTTAGACAGGTCAGTGGGCATCTGAAATCGAGATCTAATCAGGACAACAATGTTTGCATGAACCCAGCTGCTGTAATACCATATGCAATAAATCTTAAAATCTAATGTTTTCTTGGCTAATTGTCACATTCCAGGTGCAAACGGAAGTTCCCGGCTCCCCCATCTTCGTCATGCGTCTAGCTAAGCATGCGCGCCATCTGGAAGTGCAGATCCTGGCTGATCAGTACGGCAACGCCATCTCCCTGTTTGGCAGGGACTGCTCCGTACAGCGCCGACACCAGAAGATCATAGAGGAGGCACCTGCCACCATCGCCACCTCTGATGTGTTTGAGAATATGGAGAGGGTATGTGGCCACAAATCTTACCACAGTATATTTTTGTCTGTATGATTTTAATATTACGTTATCAATAAATATCCACACAGTAGCGGATACATAACCTTTTTTAGCTGTCTCGCTGGTTTATACTGTTGTAGGCGAATGGCTATTTACACGAGTAAAAGAAACGTCACCATCAACTGTACTGAAGTGGCATAAAAGTTATGGAATGTTTTGTATTTTATTTGTTAAAATACAGGTTTTCACTTAAAATCAACAAAACGTGCATTTTTGCAAACAACTGTATGTATCCATTGTAGCAAAATGAGTTTCTTTTAAATGGAAGGAAATGGTTTTAAATGAAAGGAAGTGGTCTTTATGGTTTGCTCCTACATTACTAGTTGATCATACTGCAAAGTACTTAAAGCAGCCAACAGGAATAAATGCCTTACTATTGTACCTTTATGCTGTTTTGTGTTTCTCTTAGTGTGCAGTGAAGCTGGCTAAGATGGTGGGCTATGTGAGTGCAGGCACAGTGGAGTATCTGTACAGTCAGGACGGCAGTTTCTACTTCCTGGAGCTGAACCCACGTCTGCAGGTGGAACATCCCTGCACCGAGATGGTGGCTGACGTCAACCTTCCTGCTGCCCAGCTGCAGGTGTGTGTGTGTCTGTTCTCTGTTCTGATCTGTTTTTTGGATGTTTTGTATGTTTAAGGTGTGTGTGTGTGTATGTGTATGTGTTATCGTGAAAAGTGACGCATACACAGCACTCAGACTTGCCACCTCATTTTTCAAGACACCTAGCATTAGCCTTAAATACCGCTGTCTCCACAGCAGCCATCAGAGCAGAAGCTTTCCCCATACACTCATACAGTCTGTGTAGTATGTAGGTCACTCGGGCCGCTGCTGAGGACAGTGGGCTACAGGGCCAGTCTGTGTGGGGGAAGGGTTAATGCTCTTATGCAACACACTTGGAGACTGCTGCAGTGCAGCAGAGGCAGAGAGAAAGGAATGATTGCATAATACAGTGAATGAGTAAGAAGGAAAAAAATACATGAGAGGAGTAGCCCATTGCATTTTATGTGTACACTACCATAAAATGTTTGAAGTCACTTATTGTATTAAAAACTATTTTATTGAGTAAGAGCTTTTACAGAGGTATTATAAACTAGAAAACAGAAGGTATTTTAAAGTACTTTAACATTTTAGGAGGTATTAAGTGATATATATTATACTGCAGTCGAGAATTTATGCTCATTACTGTCACATTTTCTGCCTTGAGATGTAATCACCATGTTTGAAGTATGAGGCGTTCTGGATAATCATTTTATTATAACTTAATTCTTGATGTTATACAGCTTTCTCAGTCATTTAGCATCATTCTGAATGCCTTTAAAATCTCTCAATTTTTACAGCTTCCTACTTATTATTATTATTATTATTATTATTATTATTATTATTTTAGATAAAAGAAATGCATTTCTGCATATTTACCCCACTTGGCAAGTGTTATCTAAAGCTTCTGTTTATGTTAATGTATATCAGATTGCCATGGGCATCCCTCTGCACCGCATCAAGGACATCCGCATGCTGTACGGTGTGCAGCCATGGGGAGACTCCCCCATTGACTTTGAAGCACTCTCTACCACCCCCTCCCCACGAGGACATGTCATTGCAGCACGCATCACCAGTGAAAACCCAGATGAGGTATGTTAGCGACAAGTCTTGGTCACACAAATTTGGCACTGAACACGCTATATAGTTTCTATAAGTATTTTGTGCATCCCGTAAGTAAAAAGCTGGATGTGGGAAATGATTCAAAGATTGAAGAGCTGTGTAATAATGTATATGTTGTTCTTCCTTGACTTCTTGTCCTCTGCTACAGGGATTCAAGCCCAGTTCAGGGACGGTGCAGGAGCTGAACTTCCGCAGCAACAAAAACGTGTGGGGCTACTTTAGCGTGGCAGCCGCTGGCGGACTGCACGAGTTTGCCGACTCTCAGTTCGGACACTGCTTCTCGTGGGGCGAGAATCGTGAGGAGGCCATCTCGTGAGTACACGCACACCTTCCAGCAACACCCTGGCGTCCAGAAACTTTTCTTACTGCTTCTGTCCTACCCCTCCCTTCCTACTGCTCCCCTCCTACCCTGGATAAACACAGAGGAATTAAGGAGAGGAAATTACATTCTAAATTCTAGTGCCATATTCTTTACTCTGTACACTGCAGTGTTACAGTGAATCCTTTAATTGTATCTCAAATAGATAATTACAAGCCTATGTGGATTTGTGGGATCCTGCTGGTGTGGCTTTCTTATTTCAGTGATGCACATAAAAGTGATCTGAGTTTTCATAGTTCTCTTTGTAGAGAATCAGCAAAAGACAGCTTTATAATGACCAGCAGAAACCCTGTTTATGATTTACATTGCGAACTAAGAACTTATTTATTTATTCATTCATTCATTCACTTATTCATTCATTCTCAGGAACATGGTGGTAGCTTTGAAAGAGCTGTCTATCAGAGGAGACTTCAGAACGACAGTGGAGTATCTGATCAAACTGCTGGAGACTGAGAGCTTTCAGCACAACAGCATTGACACAGGCTGGCTGGACAGACTCATCTCAGAGAAAAATGCAGGTGCAGATGGACTGGACAGTCCAGCACTTATTCTAAAATAACATTTGTCGTGTCATGGAGAGTCGTATTAAAAAAAAAAAAAAGTTTTTTTGAATTTGTGGTTTTTAATTATGAAATGTTGCTTCTTTGAATGTGGCATGTGAAGTAAAAGTCATGCACCATGATTGGTGCAGTAGGATGGCAGAGTAGGTTAATTTCTTTCTCTCTTTTCGCCAGTCTCACTCACTTCATTCCTTTTTTTTTTCCCTGTATCACTACAAGGCTGAGCGGCCGGACACTATGCTGGGCATAGTGAGTGGAGCACTGCATGTGGCGGATGTAAACTTCAGGAACAGCGTGTCTAATTTCCTCCATTCTCTGGAGAGGTGATTTATATACCTCTCACTATGAGGTTTACATCCCAAATAATATTTGCATCCCAAAAATTTATACAATCCCTTTTTAGAATCATGTTCCAACCCAGCAAAGCTTCCAAATTCATTCCTCCCCTTCTTTCTTACTGTAGGGGTCAAGTGTTACCTGCTAACACACTGTTGAACACAGTGGATGTGGAGTTGATCTATGAGGGAACTAAATACGTTCTGAAAGTGGCCCGTCAGTCTCCCACCTCTTACGTGGTCATCATGAACAACTCTTCATCGGAGGTGGATGTCCACCGACTGAGCGACGGCGGCCTGCTTCTGTCCTACGACGGTAGCAGCTACACCACATACATGAAGGAGGAAGTGGACAGGTATAGCAAATGTCCTGTAGTTATTTTTGCTTGATTATCCGGGATAGACAATTGGCAACGTTACCAACTATTGACAGGTGATAATTGATTAGTTATTAATACTTGTTAAACAATTTAAGATAAGCTGCCTGCATTACAAGTCACATGCATCTTTTCTCCTCTAACACTTGGTTAAGTGTTCAGCTTTGTACTTCCGAGCAGAACACAGCACGGACATTTCCACATTCCAGGTTAACAAATGCAATGTATCTGTATGTGACATGTTCAACAGACATGATGGAGCACTGAGACAGTTTGGCTGGCCAGTAAAATTACCAGACCTTAATCTCAGTTCACAGGAGCAGAAAGTGAAATGCAGGAATAGACACACATGCAAGCTCAGGCTGGAATATGTGGACAGTTAGTAGAAGAGTGGAGAGGGACTTTCTAGAGTCTAATCCTTTCCTGACAAAATTGATGCAGTCATTAAGGCAAGGGAACACATAACCAAATTTTAGAAAATAAATCATGCTTGTGACTAATTTTTGGTCTTATGAGCTAACTGTAATTAGTAATAATGCATAAATTGTCTCAGTGGTTTTCTGTGAAGTTTAGATGAGTGTTTTCAAGCCTGTACTTTCTGTTTCTTTAGGTACCGTATCACTATCGGTAATAAGACCTGTGTGTTCGAGAAGGAGAACGACCCATCCCTGCTGCGCTCGCCCTCTGCTGGCAAACTTATCCAGTACACCGTGGAGGATGGAGGCCATGTGTTCGCAGGACAGTGTTATGCTGAAATTGAGGTATGTGTGTGTATGTATGAGATATTTGTGGATACCTGCAATTTCTTGGAATTCCATATGACAGTTCTGGCAGTGAATTTGTGTGTGTATGTATTACAGGTGATGAAGATGGTGATGACACTGACTGCAGTGGAGTCTGGCTGCATCCACTATGTAAAGAGAGCAGGAGCCGTGCTGGAGCCTGGCTGTGTTATTGCTAAACTGCAGCTGGACGACCCCAGCAGAGTCCAACAGGTAGGCCAGTGTTTGTGAAGGAGACAGAAAAAGATTTGTGGCCCTATGAATTTAACTAGGGTCTTTGAACTTCCTGTTGAAAAATATATGATACTAAAATTAAGTAGAATTAAAACTAATCATGCACCAAAATAAAAGTCCTTGGCTGAAACTGAAATTCAGGATGTTGTGAGTCAGAAACCAAATCCCAAAACAGTGGGACCTTTCCTTTTATTCTGTATATCAAGCCATGCAAATGATCATGTTTTCAAGTGATCTCAGATCTGTAGTAGTGAACTTCTTGGGTGTTGTATCCCTGCTTGCCATGCACAGTGATTATAAAGCAAGTTGCTGCTGCTCAAATAGTTTAAACGTGTGTGCTGACTGGCACAGGAAAGTGAAGGGAACAGTGTTTATAATCGCTGTTTCCCCCCCCTTTTTTAATATTACAATTATTTGTGAAGTCTTAGATTTTGACCTTTCGTTGTAGATTATTTAGTCTTTGTTAATTTTGGTCAAATTTTTTTGTCCATTTTTCTTTTGGCTGAAAACCCAAAGTACTATTTTTAAAAACATCTTCAGGTGAAAGTTTTCAGTGACTAGAATGTCTGTGTATCCCCAGTTATAGTGACACACATTTTTTAGATGTATATGATTTTTGATTCTGTGGTCAAGATTTGTTTCGATTTCCATCTTTTTATGTTTAGACAATGTCTTGATTCTACAGAGCTCTACTTATGAACTACACAGACTGGTTTGGCTTATAAAACTTCACATTTTATTCTAAAACAAAAGATTGTAAAATATCGTTTTATAAAACTGAGCTTAACCAATAAAAACTAGTTAGGATGCAGTAGGAGTGGGTAACTACTGTTACACCCTTAACGTTAAGGACGTAATGTTTGACTCTTGGCCTCTTTCTGTAATCTGTTTATGAGGACAAGAATTTATATTACTGTCTATGAAGAAACATTAATTAATATATTGTGAATTCAAAATTGGCCATGACTGGCAACAGGAGAAAAACAAAGTCTACACTCGGTGATATGGGCATAAAGTCATAAAACGCTGTTGGATCATTGTGACAATGTGAGATGTGATTCCAAAAGTTACAAAAGAACCATTCAATGTTGTGCAAAAGAAAAGTAATAAAATACTAATAGCTAATTACATCACATCTACAAGCACATATTGTACACTGTAAGGCTGAAAATAGTCACTGTACTTAACTCCTTAAAAAGATCATTAAGGTAATGCAAGTTCATCGTAACAGTAGCCATTACTGCTTTGTACATTTTATACAAAACACAGAGAGTAAGAATAGTCATCACATTTAAAGCATTGTTTACAGGTTAGCAGCTCAAGCTGTGCTACCTTTCTGGCAATTTATGTATGTCATTGTGGTGCTGCACCTGCAGAAACTGCACCTGGTAATTTCATCTGTCATCACAGCCTTAATGATGTGTTTATCATTAAAACGCAAATAAAGATTTGATTTTTCATGCATCCCTAGTCTGTGCTTACTTTGTGTGTATGTTCCAGGCGGAGTTACACACAGGAGCTTTGCCCAGTGTCCAGGCTGTGGCTCTTAGAGGAGAGAAGCTACACAGAGTCTTTCACAACACTCTTCACCACCTGGTCCACATCATGAGTGGCTTCTGCCTGCCCGAACACTTCTTTAATGCCAGGGTAAAATACTCACACATCCCTGTAGACACACACATAATGACTGGCCATGAGAAGATTTACTCAGACTACAACTTCAGAGTCTCAATATAGTCTGCCTTCACACTTGCCTTCATGTTTACCTGTGCTAGTCTTAACAGTGAGCATTATTACTTACTGGGAAATAAAAAAGGCATTTTCCAAAAAACAAGCGATTTTTAGTACTGTGCCTTTACAACTGGTTTAAGATAAATGAATTCTGTTTGATAGGCTGCTCTGTATTGTGCCTCATTCTTAAAGCACTTTATTACTTCAGTATGAATGGGTGAGATTAAACTGCTGTAGGCAGAGTAGGTGGATGTATGTAAATGGGTTCGTTTTTGTGACATCACAAACAATAATTTCAAATTAATTCAAAATGTTTGCATTTTATTTTATTTTATTTTGCTACTGTGAAACATGAGTGCTATAATGTGCTATGAACATGACTGAGTGGTCTGAAGTAGGGCAGCTAGTCTATATACAACAGCAGAAGTTAGAAAAGATGTTTCTCCTTTTTCACTGTTACTAAGACAAGCCAGCATGTTTCCACATCATCCACTGAGCAGAAAAGAATTTACCTTGAGTATAAGACGAAGACCGCCTGTCATCTGAGGTTACTATGCTTTTAAATGCCTGAGGCGGGTTTTTTTTTATTTATTTTTTTTTGCATAAAAAAATATTTTTAAAATGTACCTCATTTACTACAGTTTTTTTCTATGGCACTATTCTATTAAAATAGATGACGGACAAAGTAATGTTACATCACTTCTCAAATAAAAAAAAATGAATCTTGGTGGTGGCAATTCAGAATGTAAACTACATGTAAAGCAGAGGTTCTCAAGGACTCCCAGACGGTCCGTACTGAGCTAAAACGTAGAACATGTGAATGTCCGATTTGGGCATCGCTGATCTAAAGAACTGAAGACTTACGAGGTTTCCTTTGACTGTGATATGATTCCGTGTGTATTCCCTCAGCTGAAGGAGTGGGTTGAGCGGCTGATGAAGACTCTGCGGGACCCCTCTCTGCCCCTGCTGGAGCTGCAGGACATCATGACCAGTGTGTCCGGCCGAATCCCCCCTGCAGTGGAGAAGGCCATTAAGAAAGAGATGGCTCAGTATGCCAGCAACATCACGTCTGTGCTTTGCCAATTCCCCAGCCAACAGGTACACACACATACACATTTTCATGTTGAAAACTCTTTGGCTGTGTTCACTACAATTGGCGTATTAGTATCAGTGAGTATCGATAATGGACAGATGTCAACAGAAAATGCTGTATTGGATATCAAAGGGGAAAAATGACTTATGAAAGTGGCACAAAACAGATCAGATTAGATTACAGATCAAACAGATCAAAATTAGATCTGTGTTGTGTGTTTTGTGCCACTTCAACACTGTAATGTGAACATAGCATTTCTCCTCTCGGCCAGTCGTTGACTGTAGGATGTTAACCTGAATTATGGAATTATCTATGAATTTTCCTGCTTACCTTTTTTAAATTGAGAAGAACATCATTTAAATTGCACACAGTTTATTATATTGTGTATATTTAGAGTCCGTAGTTGGTCTGTTGACGCACAGTTTGAGTTACCCATCCTCTAACCCAGTATTTCCCACCCCTTGTCCTGGAGGTAGCCTGCTCTGCACATTTTAGTGCTTTCCCTGCTTTAAAGGGAAAAGCTATGTTAAGGTAAGGGATTGTTAAAGAGCTATTTAGTGTCCTGGGACCAGGGAAACCATTAACATGTGCAGGGCAATGTGCCTCCCGGTCTTGGATTGGGAAACACTGCTTTAGCTCTTCATCAATGTTTAATTTCTGACCACTAAAAAAGAAGCAATCTGACCAATGATGAACTACTGATGGTTCAAAGGGTCAAAGTAGGAAAATGTGTTGATGCAAAAAAATAGAGGCATTAATCATTTGTAATAAAATGTTCAAGTGGCATCTTCAAAGGAGACACATGCTTGAATTGGACAGGCTCCCACAGCATTTGCCTCACTCAGTTGGTGCCAATGGAAAAAGAATAACATCTCTATGATCACCGAGACCCACCTCTTCCGAACGCTGGTCCTACCAATCCTTCTGTATTGATTGTGCTCTAGTGACTGACATTCTTCTGTTCTCTCTATTCATTGTCAGATTGCCAACATTCTGGACAGCCACGCTGCTACACTGAACAGGAAGTCAGAGCGTGAGGTTTTCTTTATGAACACCCAGAGCATCGTGCAGCTCGTCCAAAAGTCAGTGCACACACATACTCTTTTATTCCAACACATATTGATTAGCCATTTTCTTGAACCGATATTTAATGTTAGCACCATAATTTATTTAATATTGTGCACCATTCCTTTTTGGATATATTTGGATTTGTGTGTATGTCTGCACCTGTGACGACTTATGACTTATCTCTTCTCTTAAGGTATCGCAGTGGTATTCGGGGTCATATGAGGGCAGTGGTGATGGACTTGCTGAGGCAGTACTTGAAGGTGGAGGTGCAGTTCCAGCATGGTGAGATCACCTTCTTCAGTGGTTTTTAGTAGGCTTTCTTATCTGGGGAGATTTTAGGAATTTATCCTTGGGGGTGCTCAGCCCCCAAAGAAAGTGTGAGATTTGCACGATCAGAAATACTTCCACAACTGAATGCAACAGAGCACTAATATTGTGCACATTTGTGTGTGTGAGTCTATGCATGCATGTGCAGTACATCAACTGTCTTATAAAAGCATGTATTGTTTTCATGGTAGTTTGTAAATCCAATATATGAGAATTGATCAATCAGTTACTTGATCACCAATACTTCTGATTTGAACAACACAGGACAAATTCTGTGTGAACTTTATTCCCACTGACAATAAGAAAAGTTTTAGTTTTTTTTTTTTTTTTTTTCTATTCAGAAGTCAATTTTCCCTGACTGTCAAGGCCATTAAGGGTTATTTAGCATTAGAATGCTGTGGACTGTAATATCTTGCTATTGCCCATTATGAGCGATGAAGCAGTGTAACGAGCGATTTGCACAAACTAAACATTAGACTTATTGTCTTTAACAATGTAAATTTGAAATGTAAAGGCTACATGTCATCTAATATCAGCATCTGTAGGTTTATTCTTGGTTAAATGTCCTTTAAAACATCAGAATGCATAAATGCACACTCTTGACTTTTCGGCTTTACCTTTACCTTTTTGAATAATGCACATGCCATTCACGTGATTTGTATAGATTTTAAGTGTTTTGGAAATGGGGGAGCCTACTGCTAGTATGTTATCCTGCCTCTTCCCCAGACACAGCACAGCAGCAGATTATGGTCATTATTTGGCAATCCTATAGTTATCAATATCATTATGTAACAATCATTACCAATCAGGCTTTCATTTAGTTCATTTTGTCAGTAAAACACGTTGATTTCTGTGAACGTCAGTAACTGCTATGAGAGCTTAGCAACATTTACAAATTACATCAAAAGTGGCAATCATTGGGGCCCAAGAATGACACACAACACAAATGATGAGCAAAGTTTTTAGAATGGCCTCTATTTTTAATAGATGTGTGATCTTAAAAGAAGATTTATACTAAACATTTGTTGCATACCATACCGAGGCCAAATGGTCGTGTGTGCAAAATTTAACACAAAAGTCAAAATACCTAGAAAACTGTACAATTTTTTGACATGAATTGTATTTGTGTGGTTGTTGAACTCAAATGAACTAAATATCTCCATGGCAGTTACTCTGTTTTAGGCTAGGAATGAACAAGAATTTTCGTGTTAAAATGCCCAAAATTTTCTTCTAGTGATGATGGTACTAGGCCCCACTACAGGGGATTGGTTTTTGAGCCGGTCATCCTCAGACATGAGTTTATTGTCTGAGAATGAGTGGAGAACTGTAGCGCTCTGAGAACCTGATCAGTGCTGAGAGTCGGTGTGCGGCAGCTTCAGTGTTTGACAAGTCTGGTAGTTCACATTGTTGCATTTTCTTATTCTTATACGTTTTGTCCTCTGCTTTTGTACTTGATTATACATGCTGCAGAGCTCCAAGAGGTCTGAGCCAAAACAACTTATGTTCTTTAGCAGGCAGAGTGTTGTATTTTGAAGAATATTTCAAGACAGTTACTTTGTTGGTTGTTTCGAACAGTGCTGCAATAAAAGCAAAAAGCAACAGATCACAAAATGTATAATTTTGGGAAGGAATGACAATTCTGGGGGGCCTGTGATGAAAAAAGGGGGCTGATACTCCCCTAAATAGAGTCTAGAATCACCCTTCTGACTCTCTTTTACTTTGGTTTTGAGGTGCATTTCCTAATCTCTCCACTTGAGGGCACCCCAGCATCATAATTTCGTTGCAAGTTCTTTTCCACTTACTGTGCATGTTTTGTAATATTTCTCAAGGGTATTTTTTTGTGTGTGTGTGTGTGTGTGTGTGTGTGCGTTTCCTCAGGACACTATGACAAGTGTGTATTTGCGTTACGTGAAGAGAACAAAGGGGACATGGCCAACGTGCTCAACTACATTTTCTCCCATGCTCAGGTCACTAAGAAGAATTCTCTGGTCACTATGCTAATTGTGAGTACCCATTATTAACCTCACACATAGAAGTGCATAGAGAAAGGTGTAGGTATTTCCTGTTAAATGCAGTACATCTCACTATCCACTTAATTTCATATCAGACGAGACAGATGTTAATACCAGGTATAAACAGGGCCCAAGATTCTCAAGATTCTTAGCCCAGCAATTTAGATCATTTTGTAAATGTCTTGGATTGAGAGTATTAGGAAAGTGTTTCTTTGGTTTAGGAACTTGCCTTAAAGTAGCTATTGCTGACCTACACACTCTCTCTCTCTCTCTCTCTCTCTCTCTCTCTCTCTCTCTCTCTCTCTCTCTCTCTCTCTCTCTCTCTCTTCAGGATCAGTTGTGTGGGCGAGACCCTACATTGACAGATGAGCTCATGTCTATCCTTACTGAGCTCACACAGCTCAGCAAGACCACCAATGCCAAAGTGGCATTGCGTGCCCGCCAGGTACACACAAAAACATACTCAATAAACATTTCAGAGACTTTTAAATAAAACAACTGTAAAACATGCAAACACTCTTTCTTTATATAGCAGGACTATCAATTCAGACAGTTCTCTAGGATTACCCCAAAAATGTGGGTACATGATGTACGGCTAGCTTAGTTGCTCATGCCTGATCTTGACTCTGTTCAGGTGCTGATAGCGTCTCACCTGCCGTCATACGAGCTGCGGCACAACCAGGTGGAGTCCATCTTCCTTTCAGCCATTGACATGTACGGACACCAGTTCTGCATCGAGAACCTGCAGGTAGGTCTAACGCAGGGGCATCCAGTTCCAGTTGTAGAGGGCCAGTGTCCAGCACAGGTTACTGATTCTTCTTCTGTAACACACCTGCTAAACCTGGTAACAAACTGCTGAGCTGAATCAGTTGTATTTAAATAGGGAAATCACCAAATTGTGCTGAATAACGGAAACTCTTTAATATAGGGGTGGTGAACTGAGGCCCAAAAAACAGCTTTTGGCGATCTCCCTGCTCAAACGTTCCCACTAAACTTGCCAATTAACTGTTGAGTTAAATCAGATGTATTTAGGCAGGAAAATCACCAAACAGTGCAGGAATTTAGCCCTCCAGGACCAGAGTTCCCCACCCCTGCTTTAATCTAAAGCATTCGGCTACCTTGTTTTGAGTGAATACTAAGGTGCCCACCTGCTGGTCTCTTTCGGAATTTTGCCAGGTGTAATTGTGAAATTTAAAGGTCCCTTAATTAAGTCATTGATTAATTTCACGAGCAGATTGTTCAGGCTTGATTAATGTAATGTCAAAAACCACCCCCCTTTAATTTTATTTCTGTCCAGAAACTGATTCTGTCCGAGACATCCATCTTTGACGTGCTGCCCAATTTCTTCTACCACAGCAACCAGGTGGTCCGAATGGCTGCTCTAGAGGTAAGAGGAGATTCTGACATAATTTGCATGCAACAGGACCATCAAGAGATTAGAAATGGGTGTGGTTATTTGAACACTCAGATATCCAAACTTGTCTTAGTGTTTGATAACCTTAAGTATTTGAAAAAGGCATAATGAAATAAATTGTGAGCTAAATTTAAATTCTGTTTTATTTAAAAATGCATAAAAAGGCAAAAAATATTAAAATGCCTGTATCTACTAGCATTCTGGAAAAAGCACCTCTGCTTCACTCAAAGTGCAAGGGTCTGTATGTAGGTCCACATTTCAGTTCCTCAGTCTCATTACAATACATAAAATTAATGTAGTTTTGGATAAAGCCTGCTGTTTATGCAGTTAAAACCTTCCTTTGCACTCTGTCAGGTGTACGTTCGGAGAGCCTACATTGCGTATGAGCTTAATAGCGTCCAGCACCGGCAGCTGAAGGACAACACTTGCATCGTGGAATTCCAGTTCATGCTGCCCACCTCGCATCCCAACAGGTGCCCCAAGACCACCTTTCTTCCCTAAAGCTCTACCCACATCCCATCCCATCCCATCCTGTCTCATTCCATACTTGGCTATTGGCACTGTGGAGGAGGATTAAAATAAAAATGGAGGCCCTGTGAATTTAATAATATACATCACCAGTTCTGTATACACAGAAGCCAGTCTCCAATAGAAATCTCCTCCACTGTTCTGGGTCCTCTGCACCATCAACTGCTCTACCTGTGCAACATCTATACAATATATGTAGAATATTTTCTCTATCTCTGTTTTGTAAAAGGGTGTTTAAAAAGAAGAGTGGTGTTCAATACTGAAGTTTCTATTTCAGAAAGGCTCTAGACTAGCCTTGCATCTACATCTGGTAGACTTTGCATCAGAACTTTAACAGCACTTAAAAAAAAAAAAGGTAACCAGTAGGATTTGTGCCTGCTTAACATATTGACTCTGATTGGTCGCTTAAGCACTTCCCTTCCTTGCATTGCCTCTGCTAAGCACAGCTGAAAGAAATTGTTCAGCGAAAAATCAAATTTATCAGCCAAAATGTTTTTTGTGTCTGAACTTTTGCTTCTTTAGTTTTGCACTGAAGCTACAAGGCTAATGTGGCTAACATGCAATGAAAGCTTATGAATGGGAGGAATTAGCATCATGCAGACTGTATGTCTACCTCACACATTTATCTACGTTACACATCGTTTTTGAGCAACCTCAAGTAGACTTTTTTCAGTGTATGACACTTTTGTTTTTACAGTGTCTGAGAAAATATATAGACTAACATAAAGATTAAATGCTGATCTGATTTTTATGTTTTTTGTTTTTTATGTTTTAACTGTAAAATGTGTCAGGTTTGCTTGTTTTCGCGAGCAAATAAGTGTATTATCTTAAACTTTACTACTACAAAATACAAAGGGTAACATGCACTCATTGCCAAAGACATTTTAGTAAGAATGTGACTGCACTTTTTTCTCTTTTCACTAACTAGACTAATAAACCAAAGACTGGAATATCAACCACTCAGGAGAAAATGAGTGTGTAGAAGATGATGAGTCCTCATGAGTGTCTAACATTGCTGTAGTGCTAACATTAGCTTATCTGAAGAGGTAGCCTCCATCACTGATCCAGGACATGAACCTACTGATTTTTATTGCTACTGTTGAATAATAAAACATGTTTTTAAATGTGTTCTTCCACAAGCTACTATACTCATAATACCATGCTGTAACCTAAAAAAGTAAGACCACAGGCCTTTGTTAATTTCTTTAAAAATTTTTTTTTCCTTTTTCTTCCCTGTGATCAACCAAATATCCGTTCATTAGCT
This sequence comes from Colossoma macropomum, assembly GCF_904425465.1. Lineage (NCBI taxonomy): Eukaryota > Metazoa > Chordata > Actinopteri > Characiformes > Serrasalmidae > Colossoma > Colossoma macropomum. The sequence continues at coordinate 16,034,346 of NW_023494794.1, read as the reverse complement.
CTGAAAGATACTCGGATATCAAAATTAGTCATAATTCTATATGGTATGCCATTTATACAATGCTAATTGATGGTATATAAGCTTAATTACTTGTTGGCTACATTAGTCTTGTAGCTCCAGTGCAAAACTAAAGAAGCAGACTTCAGACACCACACGTATTGGCTGATCTACTACATTTAAGGTAACGGGGACAAACTGCAAATTTGATTTTTCGCAAAACTCTTCCTTTTTTCCAAATGATTTAGTTCATGACATGAAATACCAGGCAAAGCCCGCCTTCAAACCAGTGTCATTTTTGCATGCCTCACTGTGGACCTCTTGAATCCCGTTTTGTGTTTTGCCTCCTCACTCTTTGTAAGCAGGAGAGTGAACGAGGTTCTGATTCTGTCATGTCGTCTTAAAATACTGTGAATGACGCCATGCATTTACTGCATGCATGTGTGGGAGGAAGCAGTCTTTACTGAAGCTTGTGTGTGGCATAGAAATATGTAATAGAGCTCAGTTGACCTGATCAGTTAGGTCACATGGTTTTGAACTGTTGGAACATTGTAACGATTGACAAATTTAATGTTTAGCATAAAATGTAGGTGATTTTTATACATTACAGCCACACAGAACCTGACACTCAGGACTGCTTCTTGCCACTTTTGGCCTGACACTAACCGATCAGTAATCAATGTTATTTGATTGCAGAGGGAACATCCCCACTCTAAACAGGTATAGTACACATTCTTTATACTGTCAACCAATGTCTAGCTTTCTGTACAGAGTAGTGTAGATATTTAGAGATACTAGATTAGAAGAGGCAGCATGGGCAAGCACTGCTCTTGGAAGAAACTTGAATGTCTACTTTATATCTAGTTTCACTGAAGCTTGTCTGGGTGTTAAAGCTTTCTACAATGTAATAGTGTCTATGCACCATGCAAATATATGGTGGCTGCACAATATACCAATTTTCAGTGTTATCACAATATTGGCTTTTGCAGTAGTAATACTGCAGTTTTCTGGAATATGCAAATGAGCCTTTAGCTAATCCCTGAATATATTCGCATGCTGTGAGTATCCTGACCAACCTCAGAAGTTTCATATGAGTTTTTTAGGTGTTTGCAGAATTAATCAAAAATAGAGCTGTCAAATGATTAAAGTACTTAATCACAATTAATCATATTGTTTTATGGTGTTAAATTTGTCTAAAAGCAGCACATTTTCTTTTAGATATAAGAGTGGACAAAAACACCAAAATATTATTAATATTTATTACTTTCAGTCATTCAGTAACATTATTTTCATATTATGAGTGCAGGGTTCACTTGAACCTGAACTTGAAACTCATATGACTTCCGTAGAATGAATTCAGTTTCCAGTTTTCATCACAGGCATCCAGTGAGAGCAACAGTGGCTGCATGTTCCAACCAATGAGTGTATATATCATAGGTAGACTCAATAGTTCCAACTCGATTTTAGCCTCTCGACTCTTGCTGACATTGCTTGTGTTGTTACAGTGGAGACTCCTGACAGGAACTATTTCTTTCCACTTTGCTGTTCGTTTTGTTAGTTTGCTGCTTGTTCAGTTATCCTTAGGTTTCCCGCAAGCACTGTCCAGCGATAGTCTGCCGAAGGTGATGAAGGTTTTGCCTTAAAAGTTGTTTAAAATCTGTATTTAAATGAGATGACTACAGCTGCAGATTCTGTCATACATGCAAAACATACGTTTTATCAAAAAATATTTAATGAAATTTCAATTTTAAATTAAATTTCAATTTAATATTAAATATTTTTAAAAATGAACTTGCTTAAACATATAGCATGTGAGCAACTGGGCTTCACCTTAGGCTACTAGGGATGATTTGAATTGTCAAAAGAGAAATGCATTAAAAACGTTTAAGAAACAAATAGTGCTGTTAATGATTTATTACGTGAATGCATTATTAATGCATAAGCTTTCGTTACATCCTGAAACAATATGCTCATATGATAACAAACATTTCATGATCCAGAAATAATTACATAAATAAATAAATTTATAAAATAATTATATATGTGGGTGTCACCTCAAGGTCTCATGTCCAACAAGTAAATCTAGTATGATAAGGAAAAAGTGACAGAACTTGTTCTGATTGGTCAAGAGAGATGAAATGTATTTACACTTTGGTGGAACATCTAGCAGTGCTCATTTAATTGTTTTTCACAGCATAAAATTTTGATACAGATTTGGATTGTTACAAATCAGCAGTCCCAGACTAGATATAATATGATACATGATAAAAAAAAACTCACTTTGTAGCCCAGTAGTTTAATTAATTTGATATTTTTTGAGATTGGTGATCAGACAAGCTCAACTCTTTTGGGGAATTTGGTATATGGACATTAATGAGTTCACTCTGAGTATGAGTTTGCTGATGCTGCCACTAGTCCTACCTTTAAAATGTATTTCTCAAAATGAAGACTACAGCAGGAATCTGACACTAATCTGCAGTAGCATGGCTTATTGCGCCACTCTCAATGTGTACACACTGTGTGTGTGAGTGTGCGTTTGTCATTAGAAATTGTTGTCCAGATCATTTTGTGTCCGTTAGTGTGTGTGTGGGTGTGCATGCTCTGAATACTCTGATGTTAATTTAGCGCTATATAATACAGCCTAGACATCATGCTGGGTTTGAATTAAGAGTCTAATTATTGTGTTTAATTGTGACGTGCTCCCCACCAAATGTGACTGTTTGCCAATATTCTCTCAGGAAACTGTCTGTACCGCTACTGGACTACAGAACTCCAGCTAGCAGCACTAATAGTAGAGCGAGTGATGCTAGCAAAGTTAAAGCTTGCGCAGCTACAACTAGCGACCAGGCCGTGAATGAGGACAGGTAGAGTGAGAGAGTTCACTGGATTAGCTCTCTTTTAAATCACAGGTTAGCTTAAAGGAACACTGCACTCAAATATGCTAACGTTGGTTAACTTTGAATGGAAGTTAATGAGCCATCGTTAGCATTCGTGTATTAGAATTTGAGTGAAGAATTTCTTTAACCTCTGGGTGGTAATGTAGGAAGGGGTAAGGAAGGAGCTGGGCCTCTTTTTTGGTGAAATGTGGATCTTCTTGGACATCGTTTTAAGAGTGCTTTGTGGGTAAGGGGTTTCTTGGGTGTCATTTCAACTAACCCCAGAGTTACCCTTTTTTTGTGAAGTTTGTTTTGAAGAAGTCATGTGATTAAGATGGAACATTTTTACTGGTTTACGAATGTTTTACCTTTCACGTCTGATTTTGGGAGAACATATAACACCTTTTGATGTTTACTTATATTTCCTTTTTCTTTTTCGAATTGCCTCCTTACAAGCTGACCCAGCTTTTTTGAGAACTTTTAAGACATTTTCAGATTTCTAGCTGATGCAGCTTGTGAGGACACAATACTGTTCTCTCAGCTTCTCCTGAGACAAGTGCCTGTACTGGCCATGCTGTTTAATAACGCTATATGTGTGTTTGTGTATGTTTGTTGGGCTCTCAGAATGTCCTTCTCGTCCAACCTGAACCACTATGGGATGGTTCATGTGGCCAGTGTGAGTGATGTTTTACTGGACGCTTCCTTCACCCCACCCTGCCAGCGCATGGGAGCCATGGTGTCTTTCCGCTCTTTCCAGGAGTTCACCAGGTGCGTGTATGTGTGCATCTAGGTTGGTATTAGGAAAGTGTTGTTTCCCTGTTGAAGTCTCCCTAAATAAGCTGTAATAAAGACTGAGGGTAGACACACTAAGTACTAAAAAATATGTGGGATTTAGTTGTTGAGACTTCTGTGTCATTTTCTGTTGAATACATTTTCCGCATTTGCAACATGAATGACTTGTTCTTAATGAGTGTTTTGGCTGAAAATGAAATAAATGAATGAGTGGTGTCCAAGTTTCGCATAGCACTATGGGTAAACATTGTAAATCAACAAACAAAGTAAAAGATGTGTAGTGGGTGTTGTATACAGTCACACTGAACATATTGAAGATGTGAAATATCTGAACATGTGAAATAATTACTGTTTTTATTTATAAAAAATATAATATATATATATATATATATATATATATATATATATATATATATATATATATATATATATATATATACATGGCTTTATTTTATAGACTTAATAAACAGTTAAGAGAGCAAAACACCTCATTTCCGTGAGTTAACATTAGATTAAGCATTACTGGAGGTAATGGAAAGTAAGTAGAGTGATGAATAGTGTGTGTGTGTGTGTGTGTGTGCGCGCGCACTTGTTAGCTCCTTATCACTTACAAACTTGATTTTGTATATTGTCTGTTTTTTCTCTCTCAGGAACATTAAAGATGTCCTCAGTTGTTTTTCAGACTCTCCCCCCACCAGCCCCTCCTTCCCTGAAGGGGGAAACCCTGTGCTGTATGGTGAAGAAGACAACAAGGTGAGACACCTTCAACTCTAGCTTTGATGCACAGCATCTAAAGAATCCCCTAATGTCGGATGCCCAAACCAAAGAATGCCCAAATGTCAAATGCCTGAAAGCAAAAAAATGGCCAAATGGCACAAATCAGGGAGTGCCCGAACATCAGACACCCAAACTAAAGAATGCCCAAACATCAGACACCAAAACTAAAGAATGTCCAAACATCAGACACCAAACTAAAGAATGCCCAAACATCAGACACCAAACTAAAGAATGCCCAAATGTTAAACTTCCAAACCAAAGAGTTCTCGAACTAATGAGTGCCCAAATGTCAGTAGCCCGAACCAAATAATGCCCAAACATCAGACTGCCAAACCAAAGGGTTCCCAAACATCAGGAACATGCCCAAAGAATGTTCAAACCAGCGAATGCCCAAATGAACTTATGCAAAAAATAACCGAACATTAGATGCCCAAACCAAAGAACATCCAATACCAATACAAAGTGTGGTTTCTGTGTATTTTTAGAGCACTCTGGAGGAGCCAATCCACATTCTGAATGTGGCTATTAAGACGGACAGTGACATTGATGATGATGGCCTGGCTGCCATGTTCCGGGATTTCACCCAGTCAAAGGTGAGGCTTCTGACTAAGCAAAATATCCAGTTAAATACACTGACTGTCAAATGTTTTTGTGAACACCATGCCTTAGTGAAGTTTTTTTGAGTGAAGTTTTTTTTAAACAGTATTTTTCCTGTTACTTTTCAATTAAGTAAGGAAAATACTATTATTTAATCATTTGGGTACATTTGCCTTCAACACTCATGTTCAGCATGCTTCATGTTCAGAGTGTCTTCTTTGGTATGAAAAGAGCAGGCCTAAATAATGATTTGACAGTTTTCTTTTCCACACTGTTGTTAAAAGCATATATTTGCACTCTTTTTGGCCCAAAGGTGTTTTAAAAGTTTGACTGTCAGGAGTGCTGACATCCCAACAAGTAAAGAAAAATGGCAATATCTGATTAGATGTGTATTTAGTTTGTTATGTTACTGCAAAAAAGAGTTTGCTAGGGGTCTCCAAATCTTTGTAGGCTCAGTGTTTTCACTACCTGCCAGATATAAAGTCCTTGAGTGGAATTTTTTCTCTGCTCCACAGAAATCACTGCTGTTTGAGCACGGCATCCGAAGGCTTACATTCCTTGTGGCTCAAAAGGTACGGCTATCGTTTCCATCAGATGTTTTAGCATGTTTTTTCTCTCACTGTTCATTCTTTGACCAATGTCCAACCTTTACTAAAGTAATGCAGTAATGTCCAGAATTCAGACTGAAATTCCCAAATGTAGCTGTTCCACTGCATGTCTCTCTTTCTCTCCCCTCCCATTTTGCTCTCGATGCCATTACTAACAGGATTTCAGGAAACAAATCAACTGTGAGGTGGACCAGAGATTCCATGTAAGTATTCCGGCTCTCCAAGTAAGGAACAGCTCACTCCTATCCCCAGCTTGACGTCCAGATTGTCTTGATTGTCTCAAATGGTCTCAAATTATTTAAATGGATTTTTAGACAAGCTGCCACATGAACCACATGTATATGCCATGTAACAAAGTCAGCTCCTGACATTCTATTTTGCCCCCACACAGAGGGAGTTTCCCAAATTTTTCACCTTCCGTGCAAGAGACAAGGTGAGTAAATTCAATTCCATCATGATTCTGTAGCGAGCAATTCATGCATTGCCAAATCTCAAATATTGTCGTTAATGAATTCAGTTAGATGATTTTGCTCCAATTTAGAATTATTTAAACAAAACAACTTTGAACCATTTACACTATTATGTAGGGTGAACTCCCATTTCACATTTTGCGGGACATTCTCAAAATGTCCACTGCACTAACAAAACACTGTCCGTCTTCAAAGCTCCTTTTAAATTGACCTTTTTAAATATGTATAAAATATGCGTACATTCAAAATCATGTCTCACTCCAACTGTTGTGGTGATGGAGCCAAATAGAGGAAACTCCTAAGAAATAAGGAGAAATTGTAGAATTATATAGCTTTTCAAAAGTAGCCTATAGGTTAATATAACCAAATAACATAGCATCTTCAGTGTTTTAATTTAATGCAAATCTGTGCACTGCTTGTTTATATCCTCCCTTTTCCTACATGAGATGTATTCTAAGCTGTTCTCTATAGGCCTGCACTTAATAGATAATATCCCATACTGGCAATTTACAGCAAGTTCATAACAAAGTGCTGTGAGTACTGTCTACATCAGTACCCTGCATTGTCCTGCAAAAGCGGCTATGCTGTCCTTCAATTGAACCATTCTTATCTGGACACCTTACTGCAGTGGAGTATACACAGTAAAAATGACAACACACCAAGCTTTTTACAATTGGAAATCACCCAAGAAAATGAGCCAATACTTATTGTTTATTATTAAAATTGGTTATTAATTGATTCTCCCATGCTAAAATCTATTTTGTTGAATTGCAGCATACAGACTGACACATTATGATGCATCAGTGCATTGTATACCCCAACTGCCTTACATTTAGATTTTAAATTACTTGGTGTATACACTCATATGACCCTCCCCTGCACAGCTTTTCTTTGTTCAAATAGAAATAATAAACCCCTGTAGAAGTTAGAATAGGCTGGCATGTTCTTCAGATGCTTAGACTTTCTCTGATAGGCTCTCGATCATGATCAGTGATGGCTCTCTTTCGTCTCCCGGCTCTGATAGTTTTCTAAAATGGTTCCACCAAAGCTCATTACTTTAATGAACTTTTTAATTATTTTGCCCATTTGAGAGAGATGACATCCATTAGCTAGCTGTGATTACCTACATTTACTAAATCTAGCCTGCTATTAGTGCTGGGGGCCACTTTCTGCTCCTGTAGACTCACTTTCTTCGAATTTAAAATAACCAATTTCACCCTCTTCTGCTTAATTTTTTTTTTATCCCCTTTACTCATGTTTTCACTATAGTTGAACATATTCCGTTGCACAATTTGACGCTTTTTTGCTCTTGTGTATGTGTCCAGTTTGAGGAGGATCGTATCTACAGGCACTTGGAACCTGCCCTAGCCTTCCAGCTGGAGTTGAATCGCATGCGGAACTTTGCACTGACTGCCATTCCATGCGCCAACCACAAGATGCATCTGTACCTGGGAGCGGCTCGCGTGGAGGTGGGCACTGAGGTGACGGACTATCGCTTCTTCGTACGCGCAATCATTCGCCACTCTGACCTCGTCACGAAGGTGAGCACACGGCAGGATCTTATAAACAAATTTAAATGTATAGTAATGTAAATGAATTATATAGTCGCTGTTGTGACAAAACCTCACATCTAAAATAATAACTTCACAGGAGAAGGAAAAAACATGCTTAACTTTGAAAGGAATTTATAGAACTTTTTTTTTTGCAGAATTTGTATTACTGTAAGTTTTAGCCATTGTAAATAAGATTTTTTTCAAATACAAAAAAAGACTTGGGGATCCAAGATTTTTTTCTGACAATGACAGTGCAGTGGAGGTTAGGTTAGGTTTAAGTGTAAACATAGCAGTATCTGTCTATTATAATATACTAGTAAATGAGAAAACCCCTACATATAACATACACATGCTTTAACTGCTCTGCTCTGTAGGAAGCCTCTTTTGAATACCTGCACAATGAGGCTGAGCGTCTGCTGTTGGAGGCCATGGATGAGCTGGAGGTGGCCTTTAATAACACCACCGTACGCACAGACTGCAACCACATCTTCCTCAACTTCGTCCCCACCGTCATCATGGACCCCTCTAAGGTTATAAACTACAGTCCTTTACAAACTTCTTCTTGCCTGTTCTGCTTTTGCAGCTGTTATAATGATTGTAGCTATTGTATATTTTTTGCTGAGTCTCTTCAGTTACATATTCAATATGTGAACTTATTGAGATGAACATATGTATAATTTGTTAATAATAATTGTTATTTTAGTTAATATTAACTTACATAGTTATTAAAACATCTAAAACAATGTTTGGTATTTAAATCGTATTTCAATGTAAATTATAGAATACAATAAAAAGTGTCTAATTTAGATTTCAATATAAATTAGAAGCTGAACATATTAGAGGTGTTTTCTTTCAAATATTCCAAGAACAGTTTTTTTTAATAAGAGGATATTTAAAAATAATGTACCTTGTTATTTGCATTATTTTTATCAGTATATCTCCTTCAAAAATTGATCAGCACAGTGCAAGCATTCTTGATGCTTCACAGCTTTCTCAGTCATAGGTTGTTGAAATATATTATATTTTATTTACAGTTTCTTTGTTGTTATTTGAAACCTAGCACCATAATCATGCACAGTTATCTGCAACCAATTTAGTTTATATTATTGAAAACAGTAATTGAAAAGTGATTTAGTGACTGACTTTTAAATACTAGTTTATATAAATATATGTGTGGATGTGTATTTGTGTTCCCTCAGATTGAAGAGTCTGTTCGCTCGATGGTGATGCGGTACGGTAGCCGGCTGTGGAAGCTGCGAGTTCTCCAGGCTGAGCTGAAGATAAACATTCGTTTGACCCCTACAGGCAAGCAGATTCCCATCCGCCTCTTTTTGACCAACGAGAGTGGCTACTACCTGGACATCAGCTTGTACAAGGAGGTCACCGACTCTCGCACGGGACAGGTGGGGCCCAAAGACCGACAGGTGGGGCTCATGCGTCTCTCATCCCATTAAAACCCATACATACAAACCATCCAATAAAGACTGTGGGACAGAGCTAGTTGCCTCTAATAGAGTGCTGACCGTTACCCTACTGTTCAAAAGTTTGGAATTATGCATCATATCAGTAATGTTTTGTTGTATATACTGTAATAGCTGAATAATTAATTAGCTAGTAGCTTAAAATATTACTACACACTAACAGGCTTTTATTCCATAATTCAAGAATTTGTCAATAATATTGTAATTATTTATAATATACTTTTTTAACTAATAATTTTTTATTAAATAAATGTTTTTTTAAGATCACCATTTTTGAGATTTGATCACTGCTTAAAATCAGTTATAGCTATATGCATCATTCTGGATACAGAGTTTTCCTTCAATGATTACCGCAAATTATTTGAAACCTGTAAAGTTGCATGTGATTTGCATATTGTGAATCTACAAACAAATTGGTTTATATAATTCCAAATGTTTTAATGATGTACACTAGTGTTCAGAAGTTTGTAATCAGCTTTCAGTTATATATTGAAATAATAAAAATTAAGAAATTAAAAATTACATGTCCAGAATTATTAATTATTGTAGAATGATTGACAAAGCTGTATAGAATCATGAATGAAGTTATTAAAATGTAATTTGAATTCATCACATTTTAAAAGCTGAGATCAAATATCAAGGCAAATAATTTGACAAAAAAAATAGGTAGAGGGATAATTACAGTATAATATTTTTCATTTTACTCTTGAAATATTCTTGAAATATTCATGAAATATTTAGTTAAATATATCCATCCATTAAATCCACACACAACCAGTTATTATTGTGTATAAAATAAGAAAACTTGTAAGTATGGCAAATGATTCCAAGCTTTTGTACAGTGATGTAAATGTCCAAATAGTCATTGCCCTGCAACTGTGTTACTGTTTAGTTTGTGGCCATAGTGTAGTTTTGTCTATGTCTGAATGGAGCTTAGGGGGGTGACTAGGTGACTGTCCTTCAGTCTGATATCATAGTTTGCATCCTCATTTCTTTTTCTGCAGGAGACAGGGTAGGTTTCATCATCATGTTGCGTCATGTCTTTTATGTTAGAATGCGCCCTGTTATATTTAAACTTAACTAACTTAACGTCAAGCAGAAAAAGTGACTGTTTTTTTGACTGTTGGAAATCTTGCTAAGAGCTTAAACACTTGCATCCATACAGGAATACCACGTTGTTCCAACTCAGCCACTGTGGTTCCTGATCATGCACTGCGTGTTTGTGTATAAGGGAGGGGTATTGTATGTTTATTCTTTTTCCAGCTTTAAGACTTGTCTCCTTGTCTGCTCTTCTAGATCATGTTCCAGGCCTATGGAGATAAGCAGGGTCCTCTGCATGGGATGCTAATAAACACTCCCTACGTCACCAAAGACCTGCTGCAGTCCAAACGCTTCCAGGCGCAGAGTCTGGGCACCACCTACGTCTACGACCTCCCTGAAATGTTCAGACAGGTACAGTGTAAACTCATCAGGCTTGACATGGACATTTTAGCTGTTTGAATATCGTCACTGTCCAAAGAAAAACATGTTTCTTCAGTTTTTCTGATTTGTATTTTTCTGCATCAATCAAACACACAACCTTGATTTACATTGTGTGACAATTTCAGAATGAATGGACCAATAGAAATGCTCCAGAATCACTTGGGATAAAATCTCTTTACATTAACTTACATTAGTAAAAAGTAAAGAACGTTGTTGTCTTCTCCTGAAAAGTTATCATTTTGCAGATGCTTGTTTGTCTTTGGACGACCATGAAATCCACATTGATAGTATTTGAATATTTCAGTGACGAAATATATTGTGTTGTTATTAGGCATGCACTAATATGGGAGTTGGGGGCTGATGCTGATGTCCACCATCTTTCACACCTTTCATATATATATATACATGTGTATATATATATATATATATATATATATATATATATAATATATATATATATATATATATATATATATATATATATATATATATATTGTGTGTGTGTGTGTATGCGTAAATCATATGTACAGCATCGGCAGATATATGAAAGATGGTGGACATCAGCATCAGCCCCAAACTACCATATATATCCCAAATATATTTAATACATTTGTAAAATAAAGGAATATAACACATCTAAATACAACTCACCATCTCTCTCTCTCTCTCTCTCTCTCTCTCTCTCTCTCTCTCTCTCTCTCTCTCTCTCTCTCTCTCTCTCTCTCTCTCACATCCATACAGGCCCTGAAGAAGCTTTGGCAGTCTGTGGACACATATGCCCACCTTCCAAAGTGCCCACTGCCCTCTGAGCTGCTGACATTTACTGAGCTGGTGCTGGACCCACAGGGACAGCTGGTGCAGATGAACCGCCTACCCGGGGGCAATGAGGTCAGAGCAGTGTGGTTAGACAGTCTTAATAATAATAATACATTTTATTTATAGAGCAGCTCAGTGCTTTTACAGTTGAACAGTAAAATTTAAATAAAACAAAAACACAACAAAAATAGGAAAAAAAAAAATGAAATTAATTAGGTTATAGAGATACATTTTCAAATGAATTTAAAAATGTAAACTGAGATGGTCATCATTATTTTGAACCTTTTCAGTATTGCTTTTTAGGGCATAAAGGGAAATTCCACAGAATTTTCAAAATTTCCACATAATTAAAATAACTAAGGTGCAGACAGTCACTTAGAGTGATTTAATAGTAAGTGCTCCATTCTAAAGAAACAGACGCAGTTTTGCTGGCTGGTGGTGATGGGAACTAGGTGTTCAAAGCGATTATTGCCTCTAAAAGTTACCTCTCAGAATGCTATTACAATGAATGGTTATGACCACACTGCCTAATGACATACATTTTTTACAATCATTTTATGATAAAAAAAAAATGATCAAAATTATACTTACTATTAGCCAACAGATGTCTTATGGTAACAAAACCTTTTCAGCTATTTCTTTCTTACTTAACTGAAAATTACCACTGAGAAAAGCCAAATTTCAAAAAAAAGAAGTGTCCTCAAGCTTTTGTCAGGCATATAAAGTGTTTAATTATATGTTTTTTTTTTTCTGTACTGCAGATTGGAATGGTGGCATGGCGGATGACCCTGCGGACTCCAGAGTACCCTGCAGGCCGTGAGATCATCGTGATCAGTAACGACATCACGCACAAGATCGGCTCGTTTGGGCCGCAGGAGGATGTGCTGTTCCAGCAAGCCTCAGAGATGGCACGTGAAAGTGGCATCCCACGCATCTACATCGCCGCCAACAGCGGCGCACGCATCGGACTAGCCGAGGAGATCAGACACATGTTCCACGTGGCCTGGCAGGACCCGGCTGACCCTTACAAGGTGAGCAGAGAGACGCAAATGTGTTTAAGCATATGGGTTGTGGGAACTGGGAGAGGAATACCAGAATCAGAGTCTGTTAGACTGATTGGAATCCAAGTCTGAATTTGTGCTTGAAGAAATCTTTCCTTCTGAGCTTATTATCCTTTTGTAGATACAACAGTGTTTTTGTACAACAGTTCTTCTAAATAGTCCTTCAGCACCCAATAGTTCACTTGATTTGCTTGTATCTTACAGGGATTTAAGTACCTCTACCTCACACCTCAGGACTACAAGAAAGTGTCAGCACTAAACTCTGTGCACTGTGAGCATGTGGAGGATGAAGGAGAATCTAGGTGAGGTCCAGTAAACATAGCTCCTATTCACCTACCGCTTACAAACACTACAAGCTCTGGTAAAGCTTAACATAGATTTTATAAAGGCTGCGTAGAGAGTATTATAGAGCTAAGTAGCAAAGTACATGTTTATAAAAGCTACGCTTTCTGTAATAAATACAGACATTTACAAAAAGAGCAGCCTCTGTATATAATATGCATGTTTATGTAGGGTGCGTTTAGAGCAGGGGTGCCCAATCTTTATCCGCAGTGGGCCAGTGTGGCTACAGGTTTTATCTCCAAGAAAGCAGGACCACACTTTAAATAACTAATCAACTTGTGGTTGAACAAGTCAAATTAAGTGTGCTTCTCTTTTGTTTGGAATGACAATCTGCAGCCACAGCCCTTTATGGCCGCCTGATTTAAAGTGTAATAAAGATGTTGTGTGTTCAGGTATAAGATCACAGATATCATTGGAAAAGAGGAGGGTTTGGGAGTAGAGAACCTAAGAGGCTCAGGAATGATTGCTGGAGAATCTTCACTGGCCTATGAAGAGATCATCACAATGAACCTGGTACAGTAGAAATACACCCACACACAGCAGCTGAATGTTTTGCCGCCTTCCTGAAATGCTTATAATTTCAGCCTTTATTCCTCATGTTGTCATTTTCAGAATGTTTAGTATTTTTGTTTGTTTTTAATGTATTTGTTCGTTTGCAATGCACTTAAATAAAAGAACAGTTAAATGAAAGGAGAACAAATAAGCAGAATAATTTATTATAACTGTGTTACTCATTCTGTGTCTGTACTGGTGTGCAGGTGACGTGCAGGGCTATAGGAATAGGAGCTTACCTGGTACGTCTTGGCCAGAGGACCATCCAGGTGGAGAACTCCCACATCATCCTTACTGGGGCTGGAGCTCTTAACAAGGTCAGTGTGACTGGCCTGAGTCGTTTCAGACTGACCAACGGCAATGTTTGTTGGACGTGTGCTGTAACTTTGAAGGGCCCATATTGTTGAAGACTGACTTTGCTTAATTTGAAATAAGAGTTCAATATAGTACATAAACACTGTTAAAGTTTCAAAACATACCACTCATTCCCCAGTCCATACTGTCCATATATGGAAACTAAGCTGCGAAAACAGCCTGTTTTAAATGTATTGTTGCTGTGAAAACCAACACATTTACATATTTCCACATATACATATATCTGTCTATTTAGCTTACAGCAGTTTAGCTTTGCCCACTCATGCTGAAGTTAGGAGTGTTTGGACTGCTCTTTGAATGCAGCACAATACAGGACAATTCACAATACAGCCAATGAGAACAGAGGTCATTGACATATATCCGTCTAAAAGGCTCAGTAACAGAAACAGCCTGGTTAATTGTAATAGACAAAGAGAGGTTGGAAAATTATGAATTATGGCTGTTTTTGGTACATAAAACTGCACAAATATTACAAGTAGACCCAAAGGGAAGAAATAAAATGCAAGACAAATTAGGATATGGTCCCTTAAACATATTAAACATTTCCAGACCTGGTAAAATAAACAAACACGTAATCATTTAACTCAAAATTACAATTAAATAGCAAAATTTCCAAACAGACCTGTATGTTTAAATTTTCTCTTTTCAAGCAGTTGTTTGTAAAAACAATCTAATGTCCACTATTTTTCGCTTAAATATGGTCAGGAAATCAAGATATGTTTGGTGTCTGAAAAGTGCTTTTTTAGTTTTGCACCAGAACTATGAGTCTAATTTAGCTAACAAATAATGGAAGCTTGTTAGCACTGTAAGAACTGCATGCCTGAATCATCATACGCTTGCATACTAACCAGCCATGTTGTTGAGAAATCTCTCATAGACTTTTGTGGTTCCTGACACTGTATTACATACTGTTAGCTGTGAAAATGGACAAAAGTACACTGCATAGCTAACAACAGTAGTGGCAGCTGCCTAGACTGAATTTTGACCATATGTTTGTCCACTTTTTTGCAAGGCTATTTCTTTAATATACTCCTGACTAGCATTGAGATGGAAATGTATTCTAATTGGTTTTGGTCTTGGATCAACTTGCATAGCAATTGACATAGCAAAATCATTTTCCCATTAAGTCTCTTCTCATACAAATGGCCTCATAACTGTTTGCTCTGAAAGAGAGCACACATGCATAAATTACGTCGCTGGCCGCCTGATAAGGACAGTTTAATTTGCTCCTGTTTTAATTGTGTCAGTAAATTCGGTCTGCAGCGTGGTGACAGTGTTGAGTTTTTTTTCCCCCCCATCAAGCTCTCTCATCTATGACCCAGATAGATTGCTGTTTAATTCATGCAATTAGAGTGTCTGCATTTTGATAGTAATATCAAGGATTGTTATGAATTGGTCAGGAATATTATGAAATTAGTTTCTGTTGGACAGTGTCTGGGTGTGTCTTTGTTTGTATTTTTTTTTATTTTTTTATATAGAGACATTCCATTATTGTAGTAGGGAAGAGGCCATAAAGGACAGGCAAATTGGACAGTATGAAGACGACTGATATTATTGTTTGCATCAATTAGCAAAAAGCAGCTTGTTATAAAGAAAGCTATGCATCATGTATAGTGGACCAGCAACAAAGTGTACATTTTCATGATCTCATTAAGCCCCAACCTGCCTTCCTTGTCCATTCCTGGTCCAATGATACTAATAAAATGAGAAGCATTTGCACACAAGTATTTGTTTGCTGTGTTGGGCTAGGCAGAAAAAAAACAAAACAGTCTGAAATAGACCTGATCAGTAAAACACTATCAAATACGATTGAAAGGAGTTGTTTTCTGATATCTATAATGCATGGTTGAGGTGTGTTTGTTTTTTTTGTTTGTTTTTTTTTCTTTCAAACAGATTATTTGTTCTTGAGGCAAAGCATTATAATTAGCAGTAAAGCAGTTTTGTACCTAGGTGGCAGTCTGTACATTTTAATGCTTTCAGTGTTGAATTTATGGAGAGGAAAGAAGGCAGTCAATTTAGGAAAAAACTCAGAACAAAAGGAGGTCGTGGCCAAACAAGTCATATGTCCACTGCAGCATGGTCTCTGTTTTACTTAAATCAGATGCCTTTTGTTTTCTTCAGGGTTCCAAATACAATTCAAGCTTAAAATTGAGAATTATAATAGCTAGCAATAACTATGGCTGTGCAACACATTAATATATATTGTGATTAGATTTTTGCCAAGCTCTAGAACAAAATGTGCATTTTTGTTCATGAACACTTTCTTTTTATGTATCGTTCACATCTCCGTGATTACTGTAAGGCCCAACTCTCACACGTCTGTGTGGCGTGAGCGACGCGGAAAGTCATGCTTTTCATTTTGGTGCCCATGTTAACTTTCCAGCGATGTCAGCGGCAGAGCGTCCCAGATGCCACATTGAAGCAGCACTGCCTTTAGAGAATAGACCCAGTGCTATTTTTTTCTGTGCTCGTCACGCAGTAATATACACTAAAATAAGCCATGAAAATCTGGGAAAATTAAATAGAAAACTGTATACAAACTTCAAAACACTATTCATTAGTTTAATTTAATTCATGATGAAATACTAGTTGAACATTCTGTGCTGCAGAAAGATTTCCCGGTTGGTCTACCAGGCTTGAAACTTTTGCTTAATGACAAGTCAGAATGCTGTCAAGGACAAACAAATACACCGTGTACTTTAATAAATTATGTTTTTATTGAGCAAAGCGACTGATTTGGCCATTTACCCGTCTGGAAACAGGAATGTCTATAACTTTCTTGCTGCTTCGCTCTGCAGCACAAACGCTATACGTATGAAAGGCCAGCACGTTCGAGCTGTAGCGCTCACGCTGCCGCATCGCTCACACCACGCAGAAGCAGTATGTGTAAATAAGGCCTAAGCCCCCTCCTTCTTTCTTTCTTGAGTCGTAAAGGTGCCATAGCACAAATAAAAACAGCCGTGTTGGCATTGAATTTGCTTGATGCCTCAGGCAGGTGGAAAAAGACATCATTATTAAATCACATTCTGCATTTGTCCTGTTCCTATTTTCCTGTTTCCTTTCCCATTTAATGTAAGCAGTGCCAAGTGCCTAGTCCACTGTCTACTGATCATACCACTGTGTGTTCTGAGCCACAGTAGAGCATGACTAGGGTGATTCTTGCATGATCACTGGATCTTCATGGTATTAAAAGAGTAAAAGATGGAGAAATGCATACAGTACTGTGCAAAGGACAGACAAGACTCTTCATTTAGTTAATTTCCAGTTAAAACTGTCATTAAGTACAAGTTATTCATGTTTCAGAGTCAGGAAAAAAGCACGAAACTTTTATTTAATTAAAATTACACAGAAGCCTGAACAACTAATATAATATCAGTTTTTTTCAGTATTTAATGTGTCCACACTTTACCTTTATTACAGCTTCTATTCTTGCTGGGAGACCTGCTTGCAGTTTTTGAAAGAAATCTGCAAGGATCTTTTTCTACACCCTTCCAAAGTTCAGTCTTAGAAGTTAGTTTCATTTTCTGCTTCTTACAATCCAAGTAATCCCAAACACTTTCAGTGATGATTTGGACTCTGGGGTGGTCAGTCCATTGTTCTGAGAACAGCGGCAGCTTCTTTGTTTGGTTTGCAAGCGTTTTCCCTTTTTGTCTATTTCATTTTCTCAGTGAGGGCTTCTTGGCAGCTACACATCCTTTCAGACCCAGAGATTGTGTTTTTTTTTCGATCTGAAGCAAATGAGGATCTTGATTTCTCCCTAGCTTTAAGTGTTGTTTGCCTGATTGTCACAGGTTTGGTTGTCTGCCAGGTCCCCTTTTCACTGGATCTTGCATCATTTTTGAGCTCTGGTTTTGGAAACTCCTGTTTTTTTACTTTTATACTTTCCTTTTCCTTATGCAAGTGAATTACCTTCTAGATAATCTTCTCAGAAACATCTGAAAAATGTGTAACTTAATAGGGGGTTTGACCGAAATTGAAATAACTGAAGGGTGGTACATTTAATGTAAGTGTATTTATTGTATGTAAATGGGCAAAAATACTTGATGTTATTTATATTCTGTAATTTCTTAAGTTTACATTTTACGAATAATCAAAGGTTCTCTCCTACTGCAACTTGCATAGCATTGTATCGTTGCACTTCGTCCTTCACCACTACAGCATAAACATACACTCCCTAGACATGAACTCTCTTTGCTGTTCTCTCCCTGCAGCAAAATAGTGTTTGGAAATTGACCTCTATGTCTCTTTAGAGAAGTTAGTGTGTTGATGTGCTCTGTTTTGCTCCTCCTTTGTAGGTGTTGGGCCGTGAGGTGTACACCTCTAATAACCAGCTAGGAGGAGTGCAGATCATGCATAACAACGGAGTCACACACACAACAGTCTGTGATGACTTTGAAGGCGTTTACACTCTGCTGCAGTGGCTCTCCTACATGCCCAAGGTGAACACCTAACCAATCTGCTCCTTTTGCTATGTTATTACACATATTTATGTGTCTCTGTTTATGTAAATTATAATTCTTGTATATTATGATTCCTAATAAAGTATGAAGGTTAATCTTTAGAAATCTAGAGGTACTGACATTTTGCCTTACGTTCAGTTTACTGTACATAATGATTTAAATGTAATCAAATATTTATTTATTTATTTATTTAATCACATAGAGAGGTAATGGTTTATATAACTAATTATGTTGTCTGCATTTCCAGCTTTTTCATGTGGAAAAAAATCATTCTAAAAATTGGTCTAGAATGTGTTTTGGAGTAAAATGTTTCATATAAGAAAATAATCTTCCACCAACTGAGCTGTAAGTGATCCTGGAAGTTCGCAGTATTCCTGCCTTAGCAGAGCAGGGTACTTTGGATGGGCTATAATGTTTCATCAGACGGAAAAGATATGCCGGAGCTAGACCATTAAGATAATAATAAATTATCTCCTCTTCTATTTACAAACATAGTCGGATTTATGGTTTAGAGTATGTAATTGTGACTGAATTAGTCTTTTTTTGAAGATACTTCATGAACTATACATCATAAGGGACCTACTATGGGATGGTTAACGTCTTGTCAGTTTTAAATGGCTTTCAGTATTGCATAATTAAGTGATTTAAAATGAACTGCGGTTTTGTCATAAGGCTAATCTAAATAAATGTTTCATAGCAGTTTGATTAGTGTCCAATACTGAATGGAGATTGTTGAAATAACCTACTGGCTGTTTCCTTTCAGAACACGTCAAGCCCCGTGCCGTTGCTGGCGGCCAAGGACCCCATCGACCGGCCAGTGGAGTTCGTGCCCACCAAAACACCCTATGATCCCCGCTGGATGCTGGCAGGACGGCCCAGCCAGAGTAAGTGCACACACATTTTAGTAGTGCTTTGTCAAAGGTTTCGGGGTAATTCGTCTTCTTTTAAAATTCGGTAACACTTTATTTGAACCCTGCTACATAACACTGACATAGCCATGCCATAAAAATTTTATGGCAGATGTCATATGCTGTCATGGGTTGTAGTGTCATGTTACTGGTATTTATGACAGATTCCATGATGTCTGATGTCATGACAGCCGATATCACATGCTAATTTTTACCATGTACTCTAGTGAGCCATCATGATCTCAAACATTTATGATTTCTGTCATGACAACTGTAAAGACCCTGTTATGTTATTAGACATAACCTGTCATGACAACTCAGGACACATGTTTATGGCATGGTTATGTCAGTGTTATGTTGCAAGTAAAGTGTTGCTGATATTCGCCTTTTTCTTTTCAATGAACAAAGCATAAAGCAGCTGTGTGCCAGTAGTTTGGGTATGTTTTACCTTCAATACCTAAACCTTACGTTCATCAAAGAGGCTTCCTTGGTCTGAAGACCAGAACGATTTTTTTTCCAGACTATTGATAAAGTACATAATGAAACTCTCTTGGCCCAAAGGAGGTTGTGATATTGTTTTGTTGGTTAGTTTCTGCAAACCGACAAAGAAAACATGCTCATCTGTATTAAAAATGTTATGAGAAGCCAGCTGGCCCAAGCATATGAGGGGAACTGTTCAATCACATTGAATGCATAGTGCACATTCAATTTTTTTGCTTTAATCCTGTAGAATTTATAGCATTCGTTATTGAATTTTATTAAGTGGGGCAGTTTTCCCAATTACTTTCTGTAGGAAATGTTAAAGCATTTGCTTGTGAATCTGCTATTTAACTGATTCACTTTGGAAGCAAAGCAGTTACTTATGTGGCAGTATTTATTATAGGATGGTGTATATAGCCTTTGTTGTAGGGCAGGAGTTATACACAGTCTGCAGCCATCTACAAGTACATGTTGTTGAAGCTGGGCTCCAGGTTCACAGAGATAAGTCTGCGATGGATGGCCCACATTTACCACAGAGAGTTTCCATGTCTGTATAGTTACGGCAGAGGGGAAGGCTTTGGCTAGAACTGAGCCCATACACAGCATATTTGAATGGTGATTTCAGTGTTTATTTTGTAGATGAAAATAATGATGAAACAGTTTATGACTAAGATGACAAAAAAGGCAACAAAAAAGCTGTACAGACATAAATATGATGACCCACACTCTCACACGCTCTCTCTGTCTCTAATTGCAGATCCTAAAGGAGCCTGGGTGAGTGGTTTCTTTGATCACGGATCCTTCATGGAGATCATGCAGCCATGGGCTCAGAGTGTGGTGGTGGGCAGGGCCAGGTGAGCTCCAGCTCATTCCTTCATCACTGTATACCAGGGATGCGCAACCATAATTGGCAGATTTTTGTTTCAAACACAAAATTGGCCAGTTTATTATTTTTTATTTTGGCTGATCTGTATTGGAATTTTGTGGTGTAAATGACTCAGTTATGCATAATTATGCATGACTCATTGTGCTAAATAGCCAGTTTCCTCTTTCTTTCAGTAAGCATGCTGTGTGATTCATGGCATTATTTAAATAGGCATTTTTGGTTTACAAATTTGGAATGCCAGTTTGGCCCGTTAAAAAGCAAATAATGTCATTTTTGTTGGCCAATTAGGTCGTAATGAAAGTGGTACTGGAATCGGCCATAAAACCTCATGACTGATGCATCCCTACCATTAAAAAACTACATAAGCTTCACATTGTATATAGAAGTTACACATACAGATCCATTTGTCTATATTCACTGTTATGATCAGTTGTCTGGGGGATACTGGTTTTATTATCCTTGGGAACATAATATGTGCTTATTTATTAGATGCTACAGCCAGTATGTCAAAAATATGGGCCAATTACAGCTATGTGTCACCTGACCTCAGTGGCCTCTGACCTCAGTGCCTCGAGGAAGTCATATTTTAAAAGCCAGTCATCAGTCTCAGGCAGAATAGCCTTAGGTTCAAATGCATTGGCTTTTGAAATAAGCACTATTTACCTACACTGGGTTTTTATTTTTCTGTGGTACCTTCAGATTTGATTGTAAACTTTGCTTCTCAGTAAAATATGTAGCCTTTTTTATAAAGACAGTTTAAAATCAAAAAACGTTCTTGAGTGCAAGTAGTAACTGGGCTACAGTAATGTGTGAACATCTAATCAATGTTATTGATAAAGTTTCATAATCATTCATTTAAGAAAGACATCCTTTCAGACAAATGACTGTTTTGGGAATACAGTGACAACAAGTGTTTATTTGGTGTGCTTCACATGCTTCAGTGTAGGGTGATCACAACCCACTCAGACAAGTAAAAATTGGTTGATCACCAGAAATCCATACTATAGTTTCAAGAATTACCCTGACTGAGCAAAACAAGCTCTAGTTATGATAAGGCATATTGTATATCTATTGAAAATATAATGAACAAATTAGTCAATTATTCATTTCCTGTGGCTCCAGCAAATAGTATTCTGTTGCGTGGGCTTCTGTTTATTACATGTTAGTCTTTTTGGTTTTCAGGTTGGGCGGGATCCCAACTGGAGTGGTTGCCGTGGAGACCAGATCTGTTGAGCTGTCCATCCCCGCAGACCCAGCAAATCTGGACTCAGAGGCCAAAGTAAGACACACAGACTCACTTTTTGGAAATTGCGGTCAATTATGATTAATTATAATAATAAACACTTAAATAAGTGTTTGGCCAAATAATCTTATTTTGGCCAAACAAAAATCCTCAGACAATTTTTGAATCTAAAAAGACATATTGGAATATTGTTTGTATTGTCTGTAAAAAAAAATGAGAATTATTTTTTTTGTGCTAATGAATTTTGCCTGCTTGCACCATCTGTATTTCACTACTGAGTGAACAGTTCCTCCACTCACATTTGTGAATTTAGTGTTTTTCTAAGAATAATTCTGAATTATACCAAAAAAAAGGTTAATCTCATCATACGGAATCATGGTGAAATTTCAGATTTGTATCATTTCCAAGAGAATCATAATCAATCTGAACTGTGAGGTCAGAAATTTACACCTCTGCACTGTGCTGAAAATAAGTGACTTGTCCCACTATAGATCATCCAGCAGGCCGGCCAGGTGTGGTTCCCCGACTCTGCTTTTAAAACAGCTCAAGCCATTAAAGATCTGAACCGGGAGGGTCTTCCACTCATGGTGTTTGCCAACTGGAGAGGCTTTTCTGGAGGCATGAAGGGTGAGTCAGTTAACAAGTAAATACGAAAAGAAGAAAATCACATGGTTTATTAACTGTTCAAATGCCTAGTGTTTTCCTGGAGCGCCTCCAGCTCTGTATATTTTGGTGTTGAAGTTATACTTTATTGATTTGCTTGCACAGGAGATTGGTAATTTTGCTGCCTAATAATACCCAGTCTGGGGCAGTGGGTGGTTAAGTGCCTTGCCCAAGGGCACAACCACTAATATACCCCATCAGTCCTGGGATTTGAACCCGTGACCTTTTGATTCCCAGCTCACTTCTCTCACCTCTCTGCTCTGGTCTAATCACACCTGTTCCAACTAATCAGCTAATTAATACTAAAATGCGCAGGACATGCATGCTCCAACCCCTGGTATAGACAATTTTGGTCAAAACGAAGACAATAAGGCTTTATAGTGTAGCTGGAGTCACCTAGAGGTTTTATGGATTCTGCAATCGATTGTGTCATGCATGAACTTAACCCCTGCTGTCACCCACAGACATGTATGACCAGGTGCTGAAGTTTGGGGCATATATTGTGGATGGGCTGAGGGAGTATAGGCAGCCTGTGCTGGTCTACATCCCGCCACAGGCAGAACTGCGTGGAGGATCATGGGTAGTGATCGACCCCACCATCAACCCACGCCACATGGAGATGTACGCTGACAAAGACAGCCGGTAAGAGCCATTTATGTGTGTGTGGAAACTTTAGAGCTTTGCACGGGTGCTTGAGTATTTCATTTAACCATTCGAGGTGCCAGAACTCAAATACTAAAATCACTGTTTGTGTATTTGTTATGTTCTAATACAGACAGACAGAGAAAATGCAAATGTTTTGAATATCTCTGGTCAAATTGCATGCATTGCTGATTAACACATCCTCTACAGAGAACAAACTTAATTATGGCATTTTCTGCTCATTTTAGTGCACAATCTTTATTTATTTGATGAGTTTCATTTTGGAAACAATTAAACATAAAAAATAAAATGTGCCTTAAGTTTTGAACAAGTTTAGTTTTAAGTTTTTTTTTGTTTGTTTGTTTTTTTACATTAAAATGTGCATAAATGTGTTCTCACTTAGAAAATCAACAAAAGATATAATTTGATGAGGGGCGCCCAAACCTTTGCATACACATCAACACTTATTATATTAGAACAAAACATGAGAAACACAAGCAGATGTAACTCAGTGTAACTCAAGCTGTTGTTAGCTAGAATCAGATCCATTATCTAACTTAGATGGATGTAACTTTTTGAAAGTTTTGAAAGCTGTTTTTTATGGTGTTTCTAAAAATGGAGTTATAAAGATTTTACATTTTTATGACTGCGTCAAAATCTGCCCTTTGTCTAATTGTTATGGAAGCCCTCAAGGGCCATGGATTTGCATGTTTTTTTACTCAGTTTTTCCGTGATAAGAAATTTTCATGTATTTTCTCAAGAACTCAAGATATATGCCATTATCATGACATAAAAAAGTTTGAGAAACCAACATTCATTTTAATGTGATGACAAATATCGCAAGATCTTGAGAAAACAAATGAAGACTCGTATGAAAGTATGTGAGTAAAACAAAAAAAAAAGGTAAATCCATGGCCCTTTAGGACTTCTGTAAATTGTACACATCAAATGCTAAAATATAGTTTGCTGTTACATAGTTATTCTAAGTTTATAGCTAGTTATTACTCTTTAATTACATGGGAATTAAGTCTACATGACTAGTTGTAAATAAGGACCGCATGTTGTGCAGTGGTGGAGTGTTGGAGCCAGAGGGCACAGTGGAGATTAAGTTCCGCAAGAAGGATCTGGTGAAAACCATGAGACGTGTGGACCCTGTTTACATGGGCCTGGCTGAGAGACTGGGTGAGTACAAATAAAGATTCATGTGTTTATCAAAACTCAAGGCCATATAAGATAATATATATAAATAGTCATTTGTGGAGTTGTAGATTTAAAGAGTTAGGAACACAAACACAATAAATGCAGTAAAAGAAAGCGGTTCATGACAGAAATGTATTTAAAATAATGAATAAGGGATGCTGAAAGAGAGACAGACACTGTTTTCTGTAACATTCTTCCTCTTAACCCTTAAGTCACTGGACAGGACACACTACATAGCACAAAACATAGCTTCCAAAAATTCAAAACCATCGCTTTTAATGAGGCGCAAAAAAATGCTGCTAATATTCTGTGTTGACGTGTGCCGCCGCTCAGCGTCTTCCGGCATGTAGTAGGTGACATGTAACTTGAAAGTTACATTTGAAAAAGGCAATCAATCTAATGTCTTTAAGATAAACAGACAAATGCTAAACATCTGTTGCCTCAGCTAACATTACAAGTGTAGTCATGTTGTAAGTTTGAAAACAGTGATTTTGTGGGGTTAGATAGTTGATACCAAATATGGTAAGACTTTCAGCATAATTTAGTTTATTTATCCTACTAAATCTATATGAGTAGCTTAAGATTCATTTAATCATTTAATGACCCTCACTTTGATGCCTTCTTACAGCTGCTACATGATGCACCATCTGGCTCATCTGGTGTGCAATCATTCATTCATTCATTTATTCATTCATCTTCTTAAACCACTTGATCCAGCTAGGGTTGCGATAGCAATAGGGAAAGCAGAGAATTGTAGACAACCCTGTCCCCCTCATTCTGGGCATCCCGAGCCGCTCCCAGGCCAATTTGGAGATAAAATCCCTCCAGCGGGTTCTGGGACAACCTCGGGGTCACGTCGTAGTCGGCCGTGCCTGGTAAATCTACCAATGGGAGGCGGCCAGGGGGCGTCCTAATTAGATGCCCGAACCACCTCAACTGGCTCCTCTTAATGTGGAGGAATGGAAACTCTACGTTGAGCATCCTCCCGGATGACTGAGCTCCTCACTCTATCAAGCCCGCCAACCTGCAAAGAAGGCTCATTTCCGCCACTTGTTACCGTAATCTCTTTCTTTCGGTCATTACCCAAAGCTAATGACCATATGTGAGGGTGGGGATGTAGACTGACCGGTAAACAGAGAGCTTTGCCTTATTGCTCAGCTCCCTCTTCACCAATACAGTACGGTACAGTGACCGCATTACTGCTGCTGCCTGTCCCAGCCTGCGGCCAATCTCACAATCCCTCTTCCCATCACTTGTGAACAAGACCCTGAGATACTTAAACTCCTCCTACCTGGGGCAGGTCCTTTCCCCTTACCTGGAGGGGGCATGCCATCCTTTTCTGGGTGAGGACCATGGACTTAGACTTGGAGGTGTTGATTTGCATACCAACCATTTCACACGCTGCAAACTGCTCTGGTGCACGCTGGAGGCATCCATGCAATGTATCCAGAAGGACAACACCATCTGCAAAACGCACAAACACCACCTTCTGGCCTCCACACGTAATGCCCTCCTGACCTCGGCCACGCCTTTACACCCTGTCCATGAATATCACGAACAGGAGTGGAGACAACGCACAACCTTAGTAGAGTCCAATACCCACACTGAACGAGACTGACTTAAAAATAGGGACCACCAACCTGGTCTGCCAGTCCAAGGGTACTGTTTCCGAGGTCCATGCGACATTGCAGAGGCGTGTCAGCCATGACAGCCCCGAAACATCCAGAGCCTTAAGCATTTCCGTGCGAATCTGATCCATCCCGTTGCCACCAAAGGGCTTGCCAACTACCACAGTGACCTCCACCAGGGAAATGGACTCTGACACCCCAGAAGCCTCTGGCCCTGAGGCATGCATGTCTCTTGGGTTTAGGAGTTCCCAAGTGCTCCTTCCACCGACCAACAATATCCTGATTCAAAGTAAGAGTTTCTCCTCCCCTGCTGAGTACAGCTTGTGCAAAGCCACTCTGACCACTCCTGAGTCACCGAACATTTGTCCAGAACCTCCTTGAAGCCAACTGAAAGTCTTTCCATGGCCTCTTCAAACTCCTCACATGCTCTAGAGTTTGCTTCTGCCACCACTGCTGTTGCCCATCTGTACCTATCTACTGAGTCGGGAGTTCTCCTGGCCAACCAGCCTCTAAAGTCCTCCTTCTTCAGCTTGGCATCCTCCCTCACAACTGGTGTCCACCAGGGGGTTCTTGGGTTGCCACCCTGACAAGCACCAACAAGCCTATGCCTGGCGGCTTCCACAATAGAGGTTTTGAGCAGGGTCCATTCGGACTCCATGTCCCCTCCAGCACATGAGAAAAATTCTCATAGAGGTGGGAGTTAAAATCATTCCAAAACAGGGGCCACTGCCAGTCATTCCCAGCACACCCTCACTGTTCGCTTGGGTCTGCCCAGCCACCAGGCACTCGTCATTGAACACTACCCTCAGGCCTGGCTCCAGGGGTAGATCCCGGTAACCCTCTCCTGGGGCAGGGTACACGAGATATTGTGTCCATTTTGGATCATCTTAGTCTGTCTCTTCACTCCAGATGTGTTTGCCTAACTAATTACATAGTTTATCACATACTGAATTACATTTATGCTGCTCAAAATGTAAAGAATGTTTTTTCCTTCCACAAAACAAGACTGTGCACACAACAACAGCTTGTCGTCAAATTCAAAAACACAATTAAGTATATCTTCTCCTACTTACAAATATACAGGTCGTGTTAAGTTTAGAATGAGCACTGTCAGAACAACCGCCTTGTAATAACAAGCTGCAGGAGAGAAATAATAAGTTTAAAATTACATAATTTCTTTGTTATCATTGGAAAAAAAAACATGATTTTTAAGAGATAAATACACTTAGAGATACTCTTTTTGCCCATAATGACTGTGCTGCTTGTTATCACTCGCTGTGCATGTGTGCAATGCCATCACCTGTTTTGGACCTTGAACCCCCATCTCCTCAGAGACACCTGTCAATCACGCTGTCCGCAAGTCGATCTCATTGCCATAACGCTTGGAGCTTCTCCTCACCCCCTCAGTCAGCCGTGTACAACCAGAGCAGCCCATTGACCAGCAGGCAGCCTCAATGATCAACTCTGACACAGATCAATTTCTAACAGGAGCCTAGAGCAAATCACATGAGCCTGTAGCCACTGCAGGGTCCAGAAGAAGGCCTGTCCAATATTATGCCTCAAGCGAATGTATGACACTGTCATCTCTGGCATTTAGTAAAAGGCCCATATTTAACTCTGTTGAGATCATTTTACATTTTAGCTGACAATTAAATGCAAAAAACAATTAAATAAAATTCATTTATTCACTGTATGCAGCTATTAAAGTAAAGCCTGAAGTGGTCAAGTTGGCTGGTTAGCTATTTTGCTTCCTAGCAGTCAATATAAATAAACATACGTCACTTACGGCTGTCTTCAACTTCTGTTGCATTGTCTGCTTCCTACTAACTGATGAAGATACACCCAATTCACATTCTGTTTAGTGTGACATAAATTGTCACAGTGTTACTGGAGTGCAAGATGTACTGTTCCTGAAAGTCAGAGAGCAAATACATTGCAGTTTATTCAGTATATGTCAGCCCAATCAGATCAGAGGTCCTTTACACATAAAAATAATGAAGTTGGACTATCAGGATTTGTCTTATCTGTATGTGTATCTGCTTATCCAGGCACCCCAGAGCTGAGTGCGTCAGATCGGAAGGAGCTGGAGACCAAACTAAAGGAGAGAGAGGAGTTTCTTCTTCCCATCTACCATCAGGTGGCAGTGCAGTTTGCTGACCTTCATGACACACCAGGACGCATGCAGGAGAAAGGAGTCATTACTGTGAGCATTTGGTTCTTTTCCATTCAGATCCATTCTGTCCACACCGAGCATCTTAAAATCCTTTAAATAAATTAGTATATATATATATTAGAAAGTTTAGATCTTGCTATTAATCACAGTTCATCCACTTGTTGTGATGTCAGCACTCACCAACACTCAAGCAGTTTAGTTATTTAAACCACAGTTGGGTCAAAAGAGTTTTAATATGTGCTTTAAATCAATCTTAAACCAACATTGACATTGTTTTACCTTTTTAGTTTCCTGGTCAGTGTAAGCACAATTTATCATCTCATTTAAAGACAGAATTTCTGCCACCTCTAAAAGGTCTTGTGGATTTTAATTACATTACTGTATACCAGGGAGCAAGAAAAATAACCAGTAATATTATGTTTAAAATCTAACCCTCGACCAACCATCACTGAGTGAAAACGCACAGCTTCCTTAGAAACCTTCCCTGATGCTGTTACACTCAGAAATACATCATAGTACAGAAGAAAATGCTTTATGAATGCTCCAAAATATTTGCTGTTTTATGTTAACAGTTTGTATTGCAGGTTTTTTTTTTTTACTTAATTGGAAAATAACATGGAATATGAAACATTACCAGGAAAATTTCACAAGAAGACAAGGTGTCCCCAAACTTTTAACAGGCAGTGCACCTGGAGAACATAAACAACACAGTTGGCTTGTCTTTGCTTGATCGGCCTCACTCTAGCTGTGTGTGTGCTGTTGACAGGACGTCCTGGAGTGGCGAACGTCGCGGCAGTTCTTCTACTGGCGCTTACGCCGCCTCCTGCTGGAGGACACAGTGCAGAGGAAGATCCAGAGGGCCAACAGTGAGCTGACCGACGGCCAGGTGCAGGCCATGCTCCGCCGCTGGTTTGTGGAAGCCGAGGGTGCCGTTAAGGTACGGAAAAACGGTTTTAAAGGGTGGGTAATTTGAGCAACGGTGAAATGAATTGTGGTAGGGACCAACTAGTATGATCTTAATGGCATGATGCAAACTAGTATGTCATAGTGTTGACCATGATTATTAATATATACGGATATCCAAACTTGTTCGTATTTGTTTACTTAATTATATTTACATTTATGGCATTTGGTAGATAGTCGAATTCTAATTTTATCTAGTTACAGAGAAGGTGAATGTTGCGTTAGGAGTGTTGCCCAAGGATTCTATTAGGTGTAGCTCCTGCCCAGGCAGGGAATCAAACCCTATTCTGCTGCATGGAGGGCAGTGGTGTTACTCGCTTACTGTAAGTGTAATGTTATTGCATCTGATATCTTGTGATAAGCGATACAGTAACATCTAAAACGTTATAATGGAAAATCATTTCAAACAAATAATGACAAATATATAAATTTGCTTAGTCTGCTGTTCTAAAATAAACAGCCTTATAGCATAATACCAGTGGTAAAATGCTAATTGTGCCCTACTAGATTTCATTTAATATTAGCAATGTTAGCCTATTGGGCCTTTATGTGGAAACTGAGAGTCCGTTTAGTTTTTCTACCTCCATATACATTCAATTAATCTGATATAGCAAACTGCCTATAATAAAGGCTATTATAAGCTCCTGTGTTTCAGTCCAGCTAGGCCTGGGCAGGAGGCACACAGGGACGCATGAAGAGGTCCTGGAGCATTGCCAAGCCCTCGAGGCAGCTCCAAAGTATCTGTGGAAGACTGTGGCTGAAGCAGCTAATGCATTAACCCAATCAGAGGCGACTATCTTAAGCCGCAATTAATCTCCTCCCTGGCATGCGCAGATAGGAGAGCAACATGCTGTTTCTTAATTAAAAGCAAACGGATTAAAAATGATTAATAAAGGCTGTTAAATGTTCCCGCCGACTAAGAGTGCAGGCGCTTTTTTTTTCATAAGGGACCATTAACGGGCCGACAAATCTTCCTGAGTCCGGCTTTGTTTCAGATCAGCCTGGTTTTATCTGTAAAGCGCTAATGATTTTTTTTTAAGCACAGGGAAGAGATTGTGATGGGCTTTTTTCCAATACAAACATTCTTCAAAAGGGGTTTTATGCTGGAGAATATGACAGTTTGAAGACGTGTTTGACTCAGTGTTTATAATTGCTTTTCACTCTCTCAGGCCTATTTATGGGACAGCAATGAGGATGTGGTGGAGTGGCTGGAGAAGCAGCTGACAGAGGAGGAAGGTGCCAGATCAGTCATTGATGAGAACATTAAATACATCCGCAGGGACCACATTCTCAAGCAGATCCGCAGGTAAAAGCCTGTTCCTCCTGTGTAGTCGCCGATGGCTTTCTAAATTGTGCTTTGATTGATTCGTTTAAGGTGTCTGTTAAATTTTTTTTTCTTATCTGTCTTTCTCTTTATATCAGGGAATAGAAAAATGAAAACCAAAAAAATTTTTTTTTCTCTGAAGTATTTGACTAATTCCACTTAGATTATTATTACAGAGAAATCTAACATTTCAGGGTTACAGATGCAGAAACCTGGATAAAATGCAGACTTTTTAGCGTAGTAGCCAAGCGTCACTTAGTGTTCTGCTCTAAAAGAATAAAGTGAGTATCAGGAAAAACAGCATCAGACATTTTCAACAGAAAACTACACAAATATATATAACAAATAAAAAAAATATATATATATATATATATATATATATATATATATATATATATATATATATATATATATGTATATGTGTGTGTGTGTGTGTGTGTGTGTGTGTGTGTGTATTTTTTTTTTCTTTGTATTTAATGTGTCCACCTTTTATCTTTTATTGCAGCTTCCATTCTTCTTAGTAGACTTGGTTGTAGTTTCTCAAAGAAATCTGTAGGGCTGTTTTTCCACACCTCCAACGTTCAGTCTTCAGATCATTTTATGAAATGTACAATTAAGTACATTTACAGTACAAATTACACTACAAATTACAATTACAGTACAAAGTACAAATTTAGTACAATTTTTAGTACAAACTCCAGATTTCCATACTTACTTTTTGACTTGATTTGTTGACATTCCCCTTCCTTATGCAAGGGGTTTATCTTTTATCAGAATTTCTCAGAAATATCTTCCGAATAACCTGTACTAAAAGGCTGTTTGACTGGAAATTAAATAAATGAAGGGTGGTCTCTGACACTTGTGCAGTACTGTATCTTCATTTCTGTGGATACACACTACGTCTATTTAGTTATCTGTCATGCTGTGTTATGGTAATGACTCTCTCTCTCTCTCTCTCTCTCTCTCTCACTCTCACTCTCTCAGCCTGGTTCAAGCCAATCCCGAGGTTGCTATGGATTCCATCGTCTACATGACCCAGCACATCTCCCCAACTCAGCGGGCCGAAGTGGTGCGCATCCTCTCCACCATGGATGCCCCTGCGTCCTCTTGAACACACTACACACACGCCGGGGCTTTTTTTTTTTATGGAGCTGCTGGAAACTGGACAAGAGGAGCCAACATGGACTACTGGAACTTTAGATGCGACTCTGTTGGCTATGATTCTGAACAAAACAGCTGTGTAAAATCATGTAAAGGCGTTTTTGTGGCACTCGTCTCAGTGCTAATACATCAATATGATGTACATTTTGAGGGACAAAGTCTTAAGTATGTTCGAATTTGTGTGATTAAGCTTTGCATTTATTAAAATAAGTGCAATTTAAATAGACAAAACAAAAAGAAATTCTATGTGAAAGTCAATCATTGGTGATATAAAGTATTTAGTTTCATAGAGTTTCATATTCACATTGTAGAAACGCACATACTGAAGAGAGAGGATTCCTGTCAAGAGTAGCTTTTCATATCTTTTCCTTAAAAATAGCAATTTGACATTGCTGTTATCTTAGCTAACGCACTTAACAGCTTACACAATGGCCAAAACATGGCCAGTTGAGGGCCACTGCTCTTATACTCTGATCTAAGTACAGCAGTGTGCTTTCTGTCTGATAGTCTCACGGGGCCAGATGTGATCTTGTAATGAGAGCCTCTGAGGATGACCATGAGAAGTTCTGGGCTAAAGGCGTGTGGGAAAGAGCCCAGACTAGAGGAGTTTTGGGGGTGTGTTTACCCTTTTTAGAGGCTGATTTTGCTGCGATCCGGCACCAGAAGTTTAAGTTGTCCCCAGATGTTACAAAATCACATCTGGCCCTGTAATGATGAATGAATGAGGTCAGAAAAAACAATCTCAGATCAGAGCAAAAGAGCAAGTTCCTTTAACTGGGGCCAAACTGGGTGCACATGTAGCAACCCTTAACTTCCACACACACTACTTTTCAAGCTTATTACAATCGTAACCCAACACACCCGTGAGTGCACCTTACCCCACCTCCCCAACCCCAAATCTAGTTACACACTGGTCACACAGTGTTTTTTAGTGTTATTCAGCAGAAGCAACTTGTATTGCTTGTTTGCTTATTTGTTGTTTTGGCCTCCTTGGTAACCACCAAAATCGTGTTTTTTTTTTTGTTTTTTTTTATGTGTAATACTACACGCACAATAAGGTGTTTTTTTTTAAATATAGCTAATTTATTAATGAAAAGTTATGGTTTAAAAATAATAAAAACAGATAAACCATATGGGATGCTGTAGTTAGATGCTAAACTAAAACTGGGTAAGTGTGCTTTGACCTTCGCACTAGAAACATAGGACCAAAGCGAAGGTCATTATTGTCTAAAACAAAATATAAAAGTGACTTTTTTGTGAGTTACATGCTGTACACTTTGTGATAAAACATTCTTCTGTTAGAGAGAAGTGATGGGGGGAAATGGAGTAATCAGTGATATGAGGTGAGTGATGTAGGTCATGTGTGCTGATGGAGGGAATGAGTGCTGGGGTCAGTCCACTGTTGTGTACGGCATTGTGAAGGTGGCAGATGCTGCTGGAGCGTCTTTAAGTTCAGCACTCGTGTAGTAACTACTTAATGGTGTGAAAGGTCAGAGGAGACGCGTTTGTCTGAAGTTTGCTTTGACCTGGATTGATGGTGAAACTGCTGAGCCTGTCTTACCTGTCTGAGACCCTCGACTAACGTGTTACTGAAGAGAGCAGGGGCTGGTGTATGTTTACTGTGGCTAACTGGAGTTGCCTCTCAATATAACTGAATAAAACCAGTTTATTAAACCTCTGAAGTGTTACTTTTTTGGGGGCTTCTAATGAATTGCTATTCTGGCCCACCAGTGCCATTTAATGAGAAATAATACATTTCACAAATGTAACATCTATAAAAAACATGAGCTGAGTATTTCACTGCCTACATTTTTCTAGAATTTTCTTTTACTCCTCTATTGATCTGTGTGCTTTTATGTACCAAAACACATCAGATTTTTGCTAAATTAATTATTAGATGACCATTTTCCATTCTTTGTTTATCCTTTGAAATTAGATTGTTTCAGTTACTCAGGCCTTTAGAACTGATATGTAAATGACCTCTGTTCTGATTGGCTGTCCTGTGTTGGGCCTCATTTAAGAAGCAGTCCAGACTGAAACACACCGTATAACCTTTGTGACTGGGTGGAGCTGAACTACTGTAGACTGAGTTGAAAAAAAAAAATGTGTGGCTTGGTTTTCATTTATGGACTGTATGGACCAGAGTGAAAGGTGCACTTTTGACACTTTAAAGCTGTTCAAATACTGCTTCAAACTATTATTACAAAAAGCCAAGGAAATTTAGATTTTCTGACAAAGTTAAATAAAATTAAAAGTGTGCAACTGTGAAAAAAGTTTAAACATTCCCTGAATAGATTTTACACTGTTCATTTAAGGTAAATATCCACTTTCTTGGCTTGAGGCTTGCACACAGTGTAGTGCACCAGACAGCAAGTTAGCTGTGGTTTTGAGGTCACAGCACAGGTGTGTTTGGTTGCTTTTGATTGGTCTGACTCATCTGCAGGCTGTTCACAAGCTCAGTGTTATTAGATTAAATCTCTGCACTTAAACCTTAAGACAATGTTATTTATAATACAGGCTAAAATTGATATCACAGCGCTCGTGATTTAAAAATTGCACTCTTTCAAATAACGATTTTGATATAAACAATCAAATTTACAGCCCTAATTTAGGAATGCAATCTGCACGATAATTATGCTGTGTTCTAACTCGGAATTTCCAACCTCAGACTAGGAAAAAACAAACAAAACAACCTCAATGGGGAATTCCTACTTGGAAAGTGAGGAAGAAAGTACCACTTCTTTACCTGCAAATGAGATTCAAGTAGGATTTGCTTTAGATCAATCAACATTAAATACAGTAGCCGATTAACTCCATAATACTGACCATAATGTTGGCTATTTTGAGAAGGTGAGTACATCATGAATATTCATCAGTCAATTCAGTCAGTCCCCAGTTTGTAGCCTGAATGTGCTGTGACTCACTTCCAAGGTAAATGCAGATTAGCTTCCAATACTTTTTAGCTACATTAGCCTCGTAGCATCAATGCAAAAGAAAAGAAACAAACATGGCTTGGCTGATTAACTACATTTGGGTTAAGCAGGGATTTTTGCAAGTTTGAATATTTTTTGCTGATCAATTCCCTCAAGTTCAGTCTTAAATGGCTTTAAATTAACTAACACTAGTAACTGACTGTAAGAAATAAGGCATTGCTAAAAAAAACTCCTGCATGCTTTCATTCAATTTTAGCCACATTAGCATTTATGAGGCAAAACTTTATAAATGCTAATGTGAAAAACCTTAGCTCCTCACCACATCTGTCGCTCTCATGCTGTTCCTCAGAGCCCCCTACTCCTTCACAGACCCACCAACAAATCAGGAAGCCAAATTGAATTGCACCCACCCAATACCCATCACAATTATTGCTGCTACAATAAGTACTGCAGTAATTCGGGTGGAGTAATTGGAGATGTGGTTTTCTCCGGATTCTGCAGCACCCCAGGAGAACTCGCCTCAATCGTGGAGAACAGAGCGTATTGAGGCCACCGTGATCTAGAAGCCTCACGGAGTTTGCTCAGCTCATAAGCTGTCAGTTACGCTTGGCCTGAAGTTTACCGTGAGGAATTAGAGGTTTCATATTTGCTGACAAAACAGCACTTTTAATACAAAGACATATTCAAAAAGTGACGTTCTGCGGATCAGCAAAAGTACAAAGGTATTTTCACAGAATAACAATTACATATCAAACAAAACAAGCAAAGTCATTTTCTCTGAGTCCCAATAATTCCGCCAGCTCACAGCAGACAGCAGCAGAGACGTGACAGTCCAAACCAACATGTTCACGCATAAACGCATCCAGGGGAGGGAGGCGCACGCACAAACTAGCGGACCTGTCCCGGGTGCAGGAAAGCTCCTGAAGAGAAGATTCTCCATCGCTGCTTAGGGGTGACATCAGTGGACAGTCTGAGATCCAAACAGAGATCGATACAGCTCTGACCTAAACACACAGCAGACGGAACAAAACTCATGTTCAGGTTTCAGAAAGATTTTAGTGTTTCACAGCAGCACAACAGCAACATTATTAACATGGATGGCAACACTTTGTTTTAACGAACACATTTCAAGGTCTAGTTCTTTGTTCAGTGAAGCCCATATTAGTCATAACTGTTTATTAACTGTGCATTAAGCTTTATTCATAATGATCTGTATCAGTTGTATTATACGTAACTATTCGTTTTATATATATATATATATATATATATATATATACACACACACACACACACACACTTTACACATATATTCCTTAAGTTTCTAGTTCTATGGACCACATCTTAAAATATTAGTGAATAAACTCTAGAAGTCACCTGATGCTATCTAGAACCTCCAAGAAAAAAGGAATAATGTTGAAAATTATGCAATAATAAGAATTTAGATTATTAATTTATGCTAAATAACTTGCATAACAATCGACAATTACCATCCTTAATGTTGTGTATCGTTACAACTAATAATGCAACAGCTACAGACTTTCACATAACACACCTCAAATACAGATACAGGTAATAATGAATACAGTGAATAAACCATTTAGAAGTGTCTAAAATTGAACAAATAATTCTTTAATAAAGCAGATGTTCAACTTGCATTTAACTAAGCATCTATTATCATTTTCCTAAACTTGACCCCAACACTAGCATTAGCCTCAACCCGAAACCTAAACCTAACCCTGGTCTTAAACGTTACCTTATATAACAAATTCATATAACACTGTAGAGAATCTGAGTTTTATTTGGTAGGTGGTTGGTAGGGTATCTATAGGGGGGGCTATCCAAACAAGGCAGAACCAAAACTGGCAATATAACACATTCAATTTAGGCCCACTAGATCAAAAATGAAACATAATTGACTTTTAATAGCCTTATTAGGCAAATTAGCATTAGCCTCTATTAAAATGAATGTGTTGTGACCATTAAGATAAAGTGCAAGCATTCAGTTACCACTTCTATGTCACATGGAAACATCAAGCTTTCATTTTTCTTATCACAATTCAGTCCAACCAATCCAATAACCAGTATGTTGCAGATAACATGAAGAAGAATGAATCCGATCAGATTCTAACACATCTAGCTTTAAATCGCAGCACAGCTTGTAGCTCAATTTTACAACGTGAATGAAAGTAAAGTAGAAGCCAAATGTAGCCTAAAATTAATAAGAACAATGACAACAATGAGGAACTAACTGATTATTTTAACAGTCTTGTACACAATACCGTTATATCGTCCAGCCCTACGTACAAGTCATGTTGTTGACTATGTGCATCAGTATCAGCTGATACTTTTTCGTATCGGAAAACAAAAAGTGGGTACATCTCTACCCATAACCCAACCTCAGAATGTAGCACTACAATCATAATCCGGTATTTTCTCCATATCTGGCAACCCTGGAGTGCAGTGGTAATGAAATTTGCCCAGCACAACAGGTTTATTAAGAAGAAAAAAAAAAGTCTTACAACACTCAAAGTTGAAGGTTAACACTAAATGCCTCCCACCTTCTGATCCGATTTGCAAACCAGATTTAATGAAAGCTGGGATTTCTCTTATATCTCTTCATCCAATCATAATGTGCCCCGACACCATTCCAATCCAAGCTGCACTGAATAACACTAAGACTGACCAAAGCTCAAAAGGCTAATCTTAATCCCAAACCCCCTCACTTTCACTCACACAATACAAAGACACAGAGCTACACAGCTTTTTGTCTGAATTCGTGCATCAGGGCTGTCTCCTCTAAGGCAACTATTAGACCAATCAGGTCACAGCTCTAGTTCAACTAAGATTCTTTCAGTCGACTGCATTTAAATCTTCCCTTATGTATTTAGACTTTTATTTATTTGTACACATGAATAACTGCTGAAACTACAGTTTGACCAATATATCGATTGGCCAATAATATTGGCCGGTGTTAGCGTGCAAATAGCTATGTTTGTATCCAAAGGTACTTTTTTTTTGTTTAAATGCTTCAATGCTTTGCAGATGTGTCCTATGTACATGGAAATCAGTGGTAATATTTTCTGAATGTCAACAAAACGTTTTTCTGTTCAACTTTAGGGGAAACATTTTTAATGATACTGAAATGTGAAAAACCTACGTTGGAAATTCTTTTTTTTTTATTTTTGAGGAAAACAATTTAGTGTCATGTGACAGATTTCCTCGAATGCCTTTTACGTCACATTATCTCTCATATAACAGTCCAAATGACCAATGTCTTCATCAGTAAGTTATGTGTCAGGGAAGCCAAAGGTACACAAACTGTGACAAACATAAGCTAACAGATGGAAACACATCAAACACTACTATCAATAAACTAATTGATTATTTTTCACTGCTAAAAGTCAGTTTGATGAAAAGAAAAAAAAAAGCTGCTGGGCAGCAAAAAGCACATTTTATTAATAATACTTTTTCTCTTTTATCGCTACCAATTTGCTCAGAAAGTCGATGGAAAAAGAGCATTGACATTAGGCTGAAACCTTACACAAGTAAAGCAAAATAGGAGTCACCCTGATTTAACTGTATGGAATTAATATAGTCAGAACTGATCAATCGGGATTACAAAAGTGCTAGTGCTGCAATAGTCATCTTATTTAAAACTGAGTTTGTGCTGTTTTATAAAAGACACACAGCCATTGACAGTCATTTTTAAAAAGTTACAGCTGAAAACTGACATTCACACAAGTCAGTAAAGCACGTCGTGGACGGGGAGAATATAATTAAAATCTAAAATATATCAACTTATTTCAGTTATAGGAATTTTTACCCTCTTAAAAACTGCAACCAGTGTTGTCCACAAAATTTCCACATCAGTCATTCCCTGAAACTCCAGACGTGTCATCAGACAAAAGTTTGGACCATGGGAAAAATAAAAAAATCGTGCTTTCTGGACAACTAAGAAAATCCTTAGTCAAGCACAGGCCCAGAATGATTGTATTCATGATGAAGCCACTAGGTGGCAACGCACCATCTACCAGCACCAGGTCATACAAGGAATCATACCAGGAGTCGCTTTAGGATCCTTCCACTAACCTTTAACTCCTAAACAACTGCAGCTACGTCCACACTCTCCATTCTAAATTATATTCAGACCGTGAAGACCGTGTGTAGTCTGCTGCTTCTGCCCTTGTTCTCTCTTTCTCTCGCACACACACGCACACAGGTGGGCCTTAATGTCCCGAGGGGTCTTGGGCCAGGCTAGCAGACAGCGTTTAATCCTCAATCCCTGTTTGAAATGCACCAGCAGTGGCAAGGATTACAGAAGCCTTCTGATTATCATATAATGCATACATTCTTATTCTGACAGAGCACAGCAAACGGCACAGAGCGAGAGAGAGAGAGAGAGGGAGAGGAGAGAGAGAGAGAGAGAGAGCACTAAAGAGAAAAAGATAGAATGAAAAAGACAGACAAGGTTGAGAGAGAAACAAGGGAGAAAGAAAGAGAATAAGCTCTAAAAAAGGAAAAGAACGAGAAATATCGAGAGTTGTAGCTTCCACTGAACTGCTGAATTCTATAGGAAAACT
The DNA here is from genome assembly GCF_904425465.1 of Colossoma macropomum. Classification (NCBI taxonomy): domain Eukaryota; kingdom Metazoa; phylum Chordata; class Actinopteri; order Characiformes; family Serrasalmidae; genus Colossoma; species Colossoma macropomum. The sequence goes on along the minus strand of NW_023494794.1, from coordinate 15,995,323 downwards.
GAAGCAAAAAACTATGCAAATAAGCTGAGTTTCCATTGGCTCAACAAAAATAAAACTCCACATCACCTTAAAAATAGGGAGCGAGTTTACAGACACATTTTTAACGTAGAGCTTCTTGTTTTGTTTAATTTATGACTGTATTATATATAATAAGAGCAGGAACATAAAACACTCACAAATATAACGATGCAAGATCAGCTTTTACTGTCTAACATCAGTGTGATTTTTTTATAAAAGGTATGTTTTATTTCTTCATTAGTTCAATGGTACCTGCTGTCTTCTCTCATGTTTTGTAGCTAATGAGATACAAAAACGCAAATAACTAATCAATAAAGTCACTTCATTCTATATTCATTTACATGATTGTGCTTCCGTTGTAATTTATTATTCCTTACGAATGTTTGTCAGTTCTAGTGATTATCAGATTTTTTTTCCAACACAGTTTCGATCAAGTCTTTGTTTTTATTCAATATGTCAAAATATACTGAATAAATACAAACACATGGACAGAAACCCTACTAGAGACAGAGTGGAACAGGAACACATGCAAAAACCAGTCAGAAAGAAAACAAGTAACAGTGCACGACTCAAAACCCAGCCCAATGTTCAGCATCCGTACTAAACGCTGAAGGATGATCTGAAACCCCCCCTATGGAATACCTATAAAGAGAGAGGACCTCCCCTCCCCTACACCGCACATTAACATTCATGGGGCCAGTGGTGCGTGTCGAGGGGGGGGGCGACTCACAGCCGCTGTTCGGATACACTGATGGGGGAGCATAGAGTGTGTGTGTGTGTGTGTGTGTGTGTGTGTGTGTGTGTGTGTGTGTGTGTGTGTGTAAAAGGTCACACAGAATCCCACTCCTGAAAAGGTCAGTGGTCAGCTATATCAGACAATCACCATACATCATTGTTATTACAGTACTTCATTGATAACTATGTGAGAGAGAGAGAGAGAGAGAGAGAGAGAGAGAGAGAGAGAGAGAGAGAGAGAAAAGAGATAGGAAAAGAAAGAGTGAAAGAAAAGAAAGAAAAAGAGATACAGAATGAAAAAGCAGAAAGAGAGAGAAAGAAAAACAAAGGAGAGGGAAAACGAGAGAGAGAAGACAGGAAAAAATGAGAGAAAAGAAAAAAGAACGAGAGAGAAAAAGAAGAGGGAGGAGGAGAGAGAACAAGCATAAGAGAGTGAGAGAGAAAGTAAGAATGAGTGAGTATAAAAGTGAGAGAGAGAACGAGAGAAATAGAGAATGAGAGAATCTTTGGATTTTTTTCATATAAATCACTGTATGCAATTTTGAATATTTACTAAACTAATTACTGCCCTTTTCCTGTCCCAATTTATTAATAATTCATAATAGACTGATTAACTGATTGTGGAAGTAATCATTAGTTGCAGCCCTAACAAAATACGAATATCATCTTAGACTTGATATTAGCTGATACTCGATATTAAAGCACTGAAACAGGAAACAGAGGAAATAAACTGGATCAATATCTTCCTTCAAAACACTGTTTTCAGCACAACAGGAGAACTAGTTATCTAGCCTACAGATGAAGGTAACATGTAAGCTAGATACAAATACACACATATACACTACACATTCTGCTGTCTTTGTTGAGATCTTTCTCTCTACATGTTTTCTCTCTCGCTCGCTCGCTCTCTCTCTCTCGCTGGATGAGTGTGCTATGACCGTGACCACCAGGCCAGATCTATCAGTCACCTGGGCCTCTTCATAAATCCTCTCAGCTCCGGCACCCGTCCTCTCTTCCTAATCCCCCTCTTCACTCTTCTCCTATCCTGCCTACCTCATTCATTCCTCCAGCTCTGCGTTCTCTCCTCTCGCTCCCTCGCTCACCCTCTCCAACCGCATCTCAACACATCAGTGCAACCCTTGAAAATTTCCCTTGATATAATTACAGTGAGAGAGAGAGAGTGTGCATAGAGAAGTAGCGAGTAACATTTTCTGGCCACGTCTTGCCCAGCAGCAGGGGTCAATCAATCTGACGGTGTGACGGACTGATTCGGCTGGACGTCCGCGATTGGCTTGGTGTGTGGAGAACTGAGTGGTTATGCTGGAAAGCTTGGCGATGCTGCATGACTACTGGCTCAAAGAGAAGCAAACAAACTAAGAGGAAACTATAAACATATCAGGCTTAAGAAGATTTTATCGTATTGTGATTATATTATTTGACAATACGTCGCAACATGCTTTTCTGAGTGTAACGTTAGCATTTTAAAAACAATGAACAACTGTGTCGTTACAAAGGGAGCATAATTAGTCCTGTTTTAATGAAGTGAACTGCTGAATCTTTGTGCTCATACTGTTTGACAATAAGACTGTTCTTTGTTTTATTATTCTATGCTTTTTTTGTACCATTTTCACAGGTCACAGTTTTCAAGCTAGAATCAAAAACTGTACAATAGAGCCTACATTGTAATAGTGTTTTTTAGTTAGTAGACATGGTTAATAGACATTTTAAGAAAATGTGAGAAAATGCGAATCTAACCATCCACAAATGAGGACAAAAAAATGCTGGTGCATTCTGTCAGTTACAATGATGCTAAATACCATGATGCCCATCACATATCATGAAAATGTCTCTAAGTGTTGTGATACTGTATTTCTGTGACACACCCTTCAACAGAGCTCTTATTACACACTACAGAGTTCTACACAATTTCTCAAAACAGAACTTTGCCTTGTGTCAGCTGCTGGTGTCAAATAATGTTTAAAACATACATTAAAAAAAAAATACGAAATTGATTACATTTATTTTATTTCCAAGCTACACACACACTACTTGAATACCTGTTTAAGAAAATTAAATCTCCATTTTCTGCACGATCCTCCAATGCTTTGTCCAATCCTCCATCAAATTCTTATGTATGAGGAAAAGTTTTTCCATGCTCACAGACCATAAACTGCACCAGTTTCACATAAACTTTTGCCAATAAATTTGGTTTTGCTATTTCAAGTTTGTATATATAATCATTTGGGACAACAAATGACCAGGGAGTACTTGGTGATGATCAATGGAATAAGGAAGAAAAGTAACCAATACGGACCAAAAAAAATATATATAACTCATAAATAAAAGAATTTTCAAAAGTTGGCCTGACAATCAACCTTACCCAGTAGTTCACTGCTGGAGGTGCTCACTTGTAGGTCTGAAGATGTATTTGGTACAAAACAACTTCAGTATTTTTAATGGATGTCTAAGGGGAATATCTTTCTAGTGAATTCACTACTAGGTAGTGGTACCAGACTCCCCTTGTACATGTGGCTCCAGCCTGAGAGGCTAACAATGACCTGACTGTTGGTCATTTGGTATGGACACTCATTCAGGGCATAAAAGAGTGTGCAAAGAAAAGCGGATAAAGTCAAATTAAATGATATTCAAGTTTGTGTCTTTTATTATTTATTTTATTCTTTAACCATTGTACTTGTATCACAAGCTAGAAAGCAAAAGCGAATTCTTAATTCTAACCAACTTCTTATTTATTTCATTCTTATTTACTGTTTCATATGTCAAAGTGACAGCAGCAAAACTGCAAAAGTAGACTTAAATTACTTTCTTTGTGCCTCCACAAAATCAAATTAAAACCCAAATCTCAAAATTGCGAGAGGGAGCGAGTGTGTGTGTGTGTGTGTGTGGTGTGCTAATGAATGCATATCTACAGAGAGAGGGAGAGGGTGTTTGATTTGCCTGTGCTCTGTTTGAGGGGGGATTAGGGTTAGCTGACAGGCAGACACTAAAGACAGACAGAGACAGACAGAGCGCTACCATTAATTAAACACACACACGCTCCTGCCTTCGTCCTTTGCCGCGGTTCTCCTCCGTACCTCAATACAACACACTGTTAGCAAACAGCGCTGCTGAAAGAGCAGAATACAGAGCTATTCTGATAGACAGGCAATGCTTAAGGAAGTAACGCTAAAAGTACACCTGCAAAAAAGGAAATCAACGAGGTGTCACTCACCGAGCCTCATCACTCATGGTGCTGTGGTCAATAGGAGCCATAAAATTCATCAGCTTACTGTGGATGTGGAATCTGATGGAAACACATACAGTCACATAGTAAGATGAGCATGTTGGCATTATAATGAGCCTAAAAATCACTGCTAAGAAATGTTCGTTTGATTGTTTCCCTACAGAAATACATCAATAATTAATAAGGATCAGCATCACAATTCCTAACTGGATATCCCAAATATGCCTCAATATGAGTCAATATTTTGTATTTTCACAGATAACATACTTAAATGACATACTTCAGGTAAATTAAGGTTAGTAAATCTAATAAAATACTAGTTATGGACCCAAATGAACATTTCTGGCTGAAACTCAAGACACACTAGGCCAAAAAAAACAAAACTGAAAGAAAGGTGTTTGAGTGGTTTTGTCATTTTTGTGTGTTTTTTTTACTAAATGTAAAAAGATTAATGATTACAAGGTAATAAAGAAAACACATTATTGATAAAATCTACTTTCAATATAACAAAACTAAGCTGACAATCAACAAAAACAGTTGACATGAAATCAACTCAGTAAAAACGAGTGGTCATTTTTCATTCATTTTTTTTTGTAATACTTTGCACTGATCCAGTCATTCGGGATCAATAAAGTATCTAACTATCTATCTATCTATGTATCTATCTATCTATTTGTGCCGTTGTGTGCGCTGGGCCTTTTCCTTACTGCTTCTGTTTTGAGTATCGAGTAGGATGTTGTGTTTTCAAGTGGTACCAAACATGCAATGGATGAGTTGTCGTTGTACTGTCTCTGGATACTCGGGACAGACAGTCATTACAAATCTCTTGTCTAATGTCCTTCATGGTAACCGTGAAAAGGTTCCAAGCAGCCAACTTCCCCAACGCCACCCCTAAAACCACCCCAAAACCACCCCCAACCCCACTGTTGATCTGCCACTGCTCAAACTGTTTGAATGTGTCTGTGCTGACTGGTGCAGAAGAGTGAAGGTAACAAATAGTTTTTCAAAATCACTCTCACTTTCATCTTCATTCAAATGACTTGGTAAGTGTTCGCTTTTGACACTTTCTTGTAATCTTTTTTTTCCCTCTTTCAACTGAAAACCAAAAGAGCCACTTGTGACTTTCAGCCAAAATGTTTCGGTACATCCCTAGCAAACAAAGTAAAATCACTGCACAAACAAGGATTTGCTCTTGAAAGCGCTGCTTCTGGTTTCAAGCACATCTCATTGAAGAAAAAAGAAACAAAAACGGAAATAAAGGAGGCCTTGCACTCGTGTAAAGAAACATTTCAGAGTCATGCCTATCCTGAGACCAAGCCAAGCCAAAATAATGTTGCAACCATTCATTTGTGGTCTTGAGACCGGTTTTGAGTACTACAACACTAATAAAAGACACAACTGCAAGCAACTGGATGCAAATAAATGAATTACAATTAGATTCTACAATACTGCCACTCTAGACTGGATTAAGTGTGAAAAGGGTCATTCTCATATTCCATTTTACATACATGCCTTATAACGAAACATATGTACCTGATTTTCCTGCCCTTGCTGGCTTTTGTGTCTACTTTCTTTTTGATCTTACTGCGAAGTTTTTGGATCGCCAGCCACTGTCTGTGGAGAGAGAAAGTAAGTTAGACAGAAAATAGAAAGAGAGTAGCTACGTAGAAATACACGTGTACACGTCGTTTCTTTATCATGGATGTAGCTGTTCGGCAGAAACAAGTCAGAGTACTTCTTCACGCCAGTTAAGTCACTGTCGGCTACAGCTTAAGCTCAGCTTTCAGGTAAATGTTTTTTTTTTTAGTTGTTTTCCTTCCATCAGAACAAGTACTTAGTTACAAGCACCCTCCCTCCTCCTAAGGACGGGGTTTGGTCTTCAGTTTCATGCACATGCAGACATGCATGTCTCTTACCTGCCCATAGCGACTTGGTCATTAGGGTCCGCTGCACTTGTCTTGCGCTCAATCAGCTCTCGAAGAAGCTGGAACAGAAACACAAAAGAGCAAAAAGAGTGTGATCTTTAGACACAACACTTTCAAAACAGTCAGGCATATGAGGAAAGTATACAATTAGGTGGTCTTTTTTTTTTTTAAACATCACCTTCACGAAGTGAACACTTACCAGGAAAACATGTTAACACAGTTAAACCTGAACTAGGGCTGAACGATTAATCATTTTTACATCAAAATCACAATTTATAAAGACAGTAATTTTAATTGTAGCCCTTATCATCAACAGCACTCACTGTCTTAAGTGGGGAAATTTAAACTGATAACTGGCTGTAGATGAGTCAGACCAGCAGCTCTCAAACTTTTTTTTTTTTTAGACTAAGGCCTCCTTTGTAGACACTGTCACTAGAGTTGAACGATTCGAGAGAAAACACATTTTAAATCGCAATTTCGATATAAAAATAATTCATCATTCAGCCCTAAGTGCCACCGCGGCTCCTCTATGTCATTACTTTCACTGAATAAGGAGGACCATGTCTTACAGAACCCTGTCCATTTTGCTAGCCATAGCTGACCTGCACATAAATACATGGTGCTGTTCTTTGACATGACAGGTAGCTCTCTAATTTAGTGGGCGAAGCATGGCCATGGATTCTGATTGTTTGGCACACATTTCATTTTAATAGCATTTAATAACATCTACTGTTTTTAAACAAGTATCACTTATTTTAGACATAGCAGAAGCAGATTTAATATAACAACAAAATTAAAGCTTATTGAGTATAGATACAACTTCTGAGATCTTTCTGCGGCCCCCCCAGCAGACCACGGACCTCAGTTTGAGAACCACAAATCAGTCCCATCGAAACCACCCATGCGCTGTGTACCGATTTCATGGCAAAATATCAGGCCTGGACATAGATTTACACGAAATAATCACAAAATAATCACAATTTAAATTACACACTGTATAATTTAAAGTACTGGTCAGAAAAAAAGCACAACTACACATCTTCCCTCAAATCATTTAGACCAAAACAGTAAACAGCAGAAGTTTGATATAGTAAAGAAAAACGAGATGTTCAGGAAGTATCAATATAGTACCACTGGTGAGTGATTTCAGTGTGTATTAATGCTTTTTTAAAATGTTCGGTACATTTTAACAATTCAATAATAACACCAAAAATGCGCACAAAAATTTGCTCACTGACGTCATGACAAAGTTTTATTGGTGTTCATGTTAAACTGCTGGCAGCACAAGTGGCTAAGCCTGTTTTGCCCTTCTCTTTGACTTAATTCCTCTATCTGTTGTCTCCCTGAATGAGGCTGAGAGAGAGTGAGCAGCAGCACTGTCAGGATGACGCTCACTGATAAAAGCTTAGAGGAGTTTCCTCACTGCCATCCATCACTCACTGTCCCCAGAGGCCACCAACACATCCATCTCCTTTCGTGCAACACAGCCACAGCCACACCCAGCAGCTGAGGGATCTAAACTACATTTCCCAGAGTGCACCTATGCAGAAAGGGATTTCTCAGCCTCCCATGCTACACATTCTTCTTTTGCTTAAGACAGCACTACCAGGCTACACACAGACACATCGCAGGTTCAGATTGTAAATACTACTAACGAGTTTACTGCTATTGTTTCATGCGGCTGCTACAGCCATTAATGTGGCTTAAAGTTAGCAGTGTACAGCTTTCTGTACAAAGGCCTGACCGATAAACTAGCAAGACCAGTCAACATTTGACACAGATTTATTGGTATTGGCAGAAATTCCACCAATCAAACACAGATACTTAGAAGTGGCTTGTTTAATATTATAATGAAGATACTTCCCTAATATGAGGAAGCTTTTTGTGTGGATTCTAATGGTTTCAAGATTTCAAGCCAGTCTTTACAGTGACAATTAAGCTGGCAATAACTGAATTATCACCTTTATTACTGAAATATAGGCTGAACTAGTAAACATTTTGTTACAATAACAAAATATTTTGAATTCCTCCTCATCCTTAGTATAAGGAAATCATAAAAAAAAACTTTATGTGAAGGAAAAATCACAAAAAATAAGAGCTAATTATAACTAACCCAAACCAAGAAAACAGCGACCAACTCTGGGAAGCTCTGCCCCTGTGTTACAGTTTTTTAAGTTATTTAAGATCAAGTTTTTGCTGTTTGTTTTATTTCATATTTAACAATTCACAGCTGACAGCTCAATCGTATCAGTCAGTAAAGCACTGTTTAACTAAAACTATTTTTGTAATTTTTACATATTCATTTATATTGGCTGATATTATCTGTTACCAGAATTAAATTCAGCATCAGCGACAACACCGTCATGTCCGTCAGACCACAGCCTGTACATCTTCGTCAAGCACTGCTGTTTCATAAGGCATGGCAAGATCTTCCATTACTCTTTGCTTGCCTATAGACGACGGCCGCTTCAGATCCAGTCTCCACAGAGAGGAGCACTTAGTTCTAATCGTCAATAAGCCCTAACCACAGAGCCTTCATCCATCAGCCCCACTGTGAGCGGACATTAACCCCCACATCACCCCAGCATGACTAACACAGCACTGACACGATCATTTCAGACAGATAACATCCATTCTTACGCCACTATTTCTCTTCAGCTCTTTCAGAGTGAAGAGGAAATGAATGAGCATGTGCTTTTACCTGGTGATAAAAGTCATCATCGTCAAAGATCTCCTCGTCCAGATCTTTAAGATGCGCGTTAGCTTTCAGTGGTAGATCTGCTGCCTAAATGGGGAAAAAAGAGGCAATGAGACTATTTTTAATTTGTATCAATTAAAAGCGTAATTCACAGAAAAGGCTGGAAAATATACATTTAAAAGAAAATCACACAGAAGCCTCAACAACTATAATATAATGTCTTTTTCAGAATCTATGTTTCCACCATTTTCGTCCATTCTTTTTGGGAAACTTATAGCTTTTTTTAAAGAGATCCACAGGGATATTGTTCCGCACCTCCAAAGTTCAGTCTTAGAAGTTGGTTGCATTTTCGCGATCACACCCAAAGTACTCCCAAACACAAACACATTCAATGATGTTGAGGTCTATATTCCATTGTTCTGAGAAAACCAGCAGCCTCATTGTTTGATAAATACATCTTGATCTTCTCAGCAGTGTGCTTGGGGTCATTATCTTGCTGTACATTAAATGACTTCCCAATCTAGCGCAGAGGACACTGCATAAAGTATTAATATCTGTCTGTATTTATCAGCCGGAAGGATAAGCGACTTAGAAAATGTATGTCTGTGTGTGTATTTATTAGCATCCATGATGTCATGAAAACAAATCATGATTTATGATTCATGAGTCATGATTCATGAAAACAAATCACCAAATCCAGATTGTTCTACATCTCCAAACCTACACTGATCCTCCACTATGCTTGACTGATGGTTGAAGACACGGTTTAAAGAGCCTTTCATTGCCTCAGTAGTAAACTGCCTTTCTGTAAAGTTAGACTTCTGTCCATGAAACCTTACTCAGTATTTGAGATGTCCAGTTTCTGTGATCTTGTGCAACTTTTCTGTCCTTTTCTCAGTAAGAGCTTCTTGACAGCTACACATCCTTTCAGACTCATAGTGTTGACTTGTTTTCTCACAGTGGAAGGATGGACAGAAACATCTGTGGAGTTTTTTAGATCTGAAGCAAGAGTGGAGCTTGATTTTCTCCTCTCTCTCAAAGATGAAAGCTTTAAGTGCTTTTTATCGAAAGGGGACAGTTTTGGTGGTCTACCGTAATGACCAAGTGGCTATGGGCATCTGTGTCATTTTCTACTGAATATGTTTTGTACCTTTCTCCCTTCAATGACACTGAAAAACTAATTACATGAAAGGCCATTGTGACTGGAAATTAAACAAAATGCTGTGTGGTCACTGACTTTTGCACAACACTGTATATATAAAAAGACAACAGGGATCAGTCAGCGTGATCTCAATCCTAGAGTTAATGTTTTATTTGTAACATAAAATACATCTTTTATCAAAATAAAGTATTTAAAAAGCAGAACCGTTAGATCGTGCTGGTATCAGTACTGGTACTAGGTATCAGCCGATACTTAAGGATCAGATATCCCTAGTTATCAGCCAGGATAAACACAGACACAACCAGTGTAACACAACCCTTTTAAAGGGAATCTTCATCTCTAAAGACTGATTTGCAGAAATTTCCTCATTAGCCTGGGTATGACCAAGTTCTGCGGGTGTCTGTATTTTTAAAAGGAAGTCTCACCTCAGGGTCTGTGGAGTTGGGCTGTGTATTTTGAGTGGTAGGCTCTGGTTTGCCCAGCACTCTGTAGTCGGACCTGCGTGTCTGTGTGCGTTTGAGTAAGCGTTCCTTATCCATCAGCACCTGCTCCACCTGAGTCAGGATGTTCCTCTCAAAAGCTCCAAAGCCCTGAGACCGAAAAAGAAAGGGAGAGGAATGAAGAAAAGAAAGAAAGAAAGAAATCAACACACATATAGAAGCAATTAATATGAATTTCAGAGGCTCTTAATGTAATTTTTAAAAGACGTTTCTTTTTCCTTTTTATCTGCTTTTGTTTAGTTCATCCATTTTTCTGTAATTACTTCCTTTATGTTCCATTTAAATTAAATCTATTTTTTCCTGTGTTCTTCATTTTCTATATCATTTTCAATGACGTAAATCATTTTGAACTGTTCTATTGATATACAGCATTATTTTCACTATTGTTATTATTATTAATATTATATTAAAAAAATATATAGTGAAGCTGGTTTAACAAAAAGATGCTGCTGTCTTTACCTTATTTGTCTTTCCCATGGTGAGCCGCGTCTTATCGTACCATTTCTGTAGGGTGGCGTCTCGGTAGGGCCGGAAGTCTGCAAAACGCTTGGCCATGAAATCTGGATAATCTGCCATGTCCAGCTTCCGTTTAGGAGGTCTGTTTCGATTTGTGCGCCCTTCTTCATCATCACCTTCCTCATTTCCATCTTCATCACTCTTAAGCTCCTCATCATCACCTTCAGCTTTACTATTTGAGGAACACATGCAGAATGAGAGACCTATGCTACATAACCTAGCTTTAACAATGCTTAGTGAATAGAAAACCCATTATACTTGCTGATATTAATCAACATCAATACATTTCACTCAAAGGCACAGCATTCCTGGTTTAAGGAAACTTTGAATAAACATTTTTGAGAAAAAGCATACCTTAGAAGTAAGGCTGCAACAATTGGTTGACAAAAGGCCAATCATGGGGAACAAAGTCAATGTGTCATTTGTTTATCCTCTATACTGATACAACAGTTAATTCAGACTGAATGCAATGCTCTAAAGAAAGTGTAGGGGGTGATATGACCTTTCCTGTTTTACTGCATCATAAAAGAAATCGTTTGCTGCACAGACAGAACTTTGAATGATGGAGGTTCTGACTGGTGCAACATGAGAGATCAAAAAGCTTGATTAGTTCATTAATCAAATAATAGTCAACAGAGTAATTAATTCTAGAAATACGTATCAGTTGAAGCCCTAATTAGAAACACTAGAAACTGAGCAATACTGACCACAGAGCTAAACTAGAGCAGTGAGTGTTGTGTTAAAATGGCCTGCAACACTTTATTTGAAGGCAACCTATATATAGACTTCATAACACAAGCATAAGCACTGAAAAATGCATTTAAAATGTATTTACTGGAGCATTCATGAACAGCTTATGTCACTATTCTGAAGATGACATGATGTTTAATGAAGTAAATGACATTATATTGACATAAGTCACTTAGACTAAAGCCAATGGACATTGGTTCCATTCATAACATTGTTATGAAGCATCATTCCCATATAACTGAACATCTTATTTCAATTCAATAGATTTATAGGGATATAAGCAATTAATTTCATCCATGTTTTGTGAATTTCCCTGTACCACTTTATTTTGAGAGAATTTTTTTCATAAAACTGATACAGAATATGGTGATCTTGTCTAGAACCCTGCCTTTTAAGTTCTTAACAAGAGTTTTATAAATGGAACAAATGTCCATTACTTTAGTCTACGAGGATTTATGTCAATACAATGTGATTATTATTTTCAAAACTATCTTATTTTTTATTCAGCTTGCGAATACTGACATAAGCTGTCTCCACTGCCCCAGTATTACTTTTAAAATATGTTATTCAATGCTTATTCATGTGTTATGTAGTCCTTTTGTAAGTATTCTTCAAATAAAGTGTTCTGAAATGGCCACTGAATGTTGGTACAAGGAAGTGTTCCTAAACCTGGCATCCACTGTGAATATGAAAAGGATGATGATAAAGTTCTCTCATGTCTTTACCTGTCGCTTCTCCAGGTTTTGCCCTGTGAGACCGCTCTGGTGTCGGGATTCTGATAAAGCAGCAGGTCCTGCAGCTCCAGTAGAGATCTCTGGAGAGCCTTCAGGGCTTTGTGACCTGGTAGAAACACAGACAGGGCTAATGATCAATGCTCACCAACCTCAAAGGGCAGACACATGCCATTATTTGACACTTCGCATTCTCACATATCAGAAACAAAAAACAAAAGAAGCAAAAATGGCAACTAGGCACAAAACCATCCTATCTACAAAGCCTATTCCTATGTGGCTGCCAACTTGACAATTCATGTCTTGAAAAACCTGCACAAACAAACCCGCTGCACAGCTTTCACCACTCCATACATTGACGGTTATTAATTCACGTCTTAAATCCAAAAGAGAAAAAAAGCAATCCTGTAATCCATTATTATGGAAAGAGAGGGAAAAAAAGATGGGGGAGGGCACACAGATCCCATCATCTTCAACGCTAATCAAAAGTACACGCGCTCAGCAAAAGCCCCCGCCCTCCCTGCCATAGCAATGCGCTGCTCACAATTCAGGAGGACGGCCCCACATCAATCATTCGCCACCGAGAAGAGCCAGGCAATAAATATGCAAATGAGGAGCAGCCAGTCTCTGAAAGCAGGGCGCTGTGCTTAAGAAAGGAGAGGAGCGCAAATGTATTAATTGCCCATAGCTGGAAGAATCCTGAGAGAATGGCTTATGATTCTAAAGGTATGTGGGATTCTAATGCTGGTGAAATCAGTTGTGCAAAAATAAGTAGGTCTTAAACAACCATAAAGGGAAGTTTACTAGCACAACGTAAATCCCTCAGTGATTACAGATACAAAAACAAGGCAAAAAAGCTTTAATTAATTAACAGCGTAGGGGACTAAAATAGATGCAAGTGCTGCTATAGACTGATGAGCCAAAACATTATGACCTAGTATGCTGTTGATCCTCAACACGCTGCCAAAACACCTCCAACTCACGAAAGCCTGGACTCTACTAGACCTCTAAAGGTGCTCTAAGTTATCTGGCACCAAAATATTAAGCAGAACCTTAAAGTCCTGTAAGTTGCCAGGTGGAGCCGCCAAGGACTGAACTTCTTGTCCCAGCAAATCCTACAGATGCTTGATCAAAGTGGATCTGGGGAATTTGGAGGCCAGAGCAATACTTTGAACAATGTGTGCAGAGTGGCAGGGTGCATTAACCTGCTAAAAGAGGTCACTGTCATTGGAGAATACCATTGCCATAAAGAAGTCCAGCCGGTCCGCAACAATGTTTAGGTAGCTTACACTCGTCAAACTAAGGTCCACATAAATGCATGAACCCAGGGTTTCCCAGCAGAACATTACCCAGAGCATCACACTCCCTTTACCAGCTTGTCTGCTTCCCACAGTGCGTCCTGGTGCCATCACTTCCCCAGGTATACATATACCCAGCTACTAACGTGATGTAGAAGAAAACGGGACTCATCAGACCAGGTGACCTTCCATTGTTCCAAGGTCCAGTTCTGATGCTCGCATGCCCATTTTAGCTGCTTTCGACGGTGGGCAGAGGTTGACATGTGCAGCCCCATACACAGCAGGGTACGATGCACTGTGTGCTGTGACACATTCCTCCCATAAGCATCATTAAAAAATTCAATGACTTGTGCCACAGAAGCCCTTCTGTCAGCTCAGACTATATGGGATAGTCGTCAGATGAGCACTGGGCATCCTTCAGCCCAATACTGATGAATGCACTGCACTGACCAACTCTTTCATTACAAAGAGAGCATTATTAGTCCTGTTTAATTTGATTTAGTGCAGGGCAGTATGTAAAACACCGATCAAAACTTACTGTAAAGCTCATTTTTGAGCATTTTTTTTATTTGACTGAATAAATGGTGCACTCACTGTTCTTCAGTGCTCCAGCATACTCGGCCCCACCCTTGCTCTTGAACTCTGGGAAGGTGTCTGGCTGGGGAAGCTGATTGGCCATCACAAGGGCTTTCTGCATTTTGATCCGTCCTTCAAGTGATAGGTCCCAGAGGGCTGTGGAAAGGCACAAGTAAAAACATTTTACAAATAAGAATCAAGGAAACTGAGGCTTCTGCAGTCATCAAATCAATGCTACCATATTTAAAAGCAGCAGCAACACTGACAATCAATGGTTTTATTAGTACTAGCAGTATTATGATTGGCTCCACTATTTCACTGCTGTCAGAAGAAAACCTTGTATCTCCAAAATTGGAACTTTACAGGAGAAGGAAAAAATCTACTTCACTTTAAATGCAAGACAATGGAACCAGACTTTTTTCCAAGTCGTTTTGGGCCGTTTCTTTTGGTCCATTCATCATAAAATTTACACACAATGTAAAGGACAACAGGCATTTTTTTTAAAACTATGTCAAAAAACTGAAAAATTACAAAAATGGAGATACGAGGTTTTCTTCTGAGGGCAGCGATTTACATTAGTTTAAGAAGTGTGATGATGGAAAACTGACAATAATTTCTGCCAGTAAATTAGACAAACCACCACATCTGCCCCAGTATTATTATAGGTAATACAGACAATGCAGTAAACCTATTCAACAGATGTGTGAAGCTTGACACCATAACAATCGCAGAACCCTTTTTGATGCTATATAGAACCCTTTTCCAAAAGGCTCTATACAGAACCATATACAACACATTCTCCAACAATCTGAAGAAACATTTCACAATGCAAGAACCCAAGAACCTTTAAGCATGCAAAAAGTTTTTAGAGTGGTCGTGGTTCTATATAGAACCTTTGTCTTAATTTAAAGAACCCTTGAAGAACCATCTTTTTTAAGAGTGACCTTGTCATATGCAAATTTTATCACATCTACATCTGTACTGTTTTGTAACTACACAATACACAAATCTATGCCACAGTTGATACACTTACCAAGTTGATTTTTCACTGCTTTGCCTTTTTGCACCTCTTCATCCACTTTCTCCTTTGAGAACGTCATCACAGCTCCAGAGTCATCTTCATCTTCCTCAACCTCATCATCCTCATCTTCCTCCTCTGAGCCTTCATCACTCTCTTCTTCATCAGTCTCACCTTCCTCCTCATCCTCACTCTCGCCCAGGTCATCCATGCCCTCGGTAAGCTTCCTGAAGTCTGTCTCTTTAGGGAAGCCTAAGTCAGTCCCCTTCATCTTGGAGACTAAAGCAGACATCTGCGAACAGTCACCATCGTTAAGGAGGTCCTCCTCGTCGTCATCATCATCATCATCATCATCAAAATCTTCTTCTTCATCATCTTCTCCATCTTCTTCCTCATCATCCATATCTTTACCAAAATCTCCAGTTTCAATATCACTCTCCTCCTCCTCCTCATCATCATCATCTTCCTCATCATCATCATCCTCCTCAGCTGAAAAATGCAAGCACATAAGTCACGCAATCATACAAAGAAAAACTTGTCAAGAATATTTAGTTTGTTGGGTGCACAAAACATTAAAACTGGACAATATGGCAAAAGTGTAATATCACGAAACATCATGAACATGTTTCATCACAAGTTTTTACAATACATCACAATATTTATTTTACTGACATCCTGAAAGGTTGGGACAGACAATGAAGTGCCACTTTAAAAAATTACTGAAAAACATTAACAAGAACTATGATTCCAATGACTTGTATTCAACATTTCACATTCTGTGCTGCTCTAATTATGCTGTCTTCATAATCAAACAAAAGTGATTTACAATGCTAATGATAAATACATTTAATATACATATAAAACATTAAAAAAATGAGAAGAAAGAAATCAGATGCTCCTGCAGTCATTAAATCAATGCTACCACATTTAAAAGCAGCAGCAACACTGACAATCCATGGTCTTCAAAATGTGGTAAGGTTCATTGCAACCTCAATATGTGGAATTACAATCTCAATACAAGACCTTTGCTCATATTGTGCAGCTCTGAGTGTCTTTTTCCATACCTGAACCCTCTAGTTCTTTCCGCAGCTCTTTGCGTGATGTTGCCTTGCCACGGTAGCGTTTATCCGTGTCTGCCAATAAAGTGCTGGCACGCTTCCGTAGCCCACTAGATGGGAGATCATCATTATCATCATCATCATAACCTTCATCAAACTTGTCTATGACTTTGGCTTTGGTCTCTGCAAAGACAGAAGCATTGAACTGCATTTAGACCACTTGTATTTTAGACAATGTTTGGAACAACCTCGAAATGGTACCAAGGCAGATGTATAACAACTTAAGGGGGAACAGATTAGACAATTAGCTGCTTGTATGTTTCTTGAACTCCACTGCAACAAAGGCAGCAACTGTGTGAGACACCAAAAAGCATCATACATGGGTCAAGTAATTACAAATGAAGAAACAGAGTTTTAGCTGGAAAAGCTGTGATTACTAGAGCACAATGGACTCATTCTAACAAAAAGGCATCCACACTTTTTATTCAAAATCATCATCACTATATCACCTCTCCTGTTAATACTCACTGTGCAATATATCATAACCTGCTGCTGTAATGTCACTTTCACTGTGCACATTACACTGTAATATTGCTGCAACTCCAACTTATGTCTATATTCATTGTGCTTTTAGTCTACCTCATACAACTCGGTGCCTGCTATCATGTAAATACAACAAATCTGTCTCAAATGCTATGTAAATATGCAAATAGATATACTTTATTTCTACTCTTATACTTAAATGTCTATTTTTATTTCTATTTTTTATAACTACATTGTATATGTAAGTATGTGACATTATATGTCTGGCTACTGAAACACTGCGATTTCCCTTCGGGATCAATAAAAAAAAATCTATCTATCTATCTATCTATCTATCTATCTATCAAAATGCTCAGTCCAGATGGGGAACCAGAGGTGCAGCAATGCTAAATAAGACGTATGTGCTGATACTACTACTGAATAAGTGACAAAGAATCTCAGGTTTTTTGTTGCATTAAATAAATAACTTATTAATACACTAAAATGAACTGAAACATCTGCTTGAGTCCCTTTTTATTGAAACATACGGGTTTTGTTTCACGTATTCATTCAGAGACAGAGAAGCAGAATACACAGCAGTTTGTATTGATCAATGCATGGAAAGACTGAGTATTTCTTAGTTCTTCACACTAAAAATCCCAGAAAATAGTGATGAATAAAACAAAGCGTCACGGCATTGCTGAATAAACTAAACATCTCAGTGATGAATCTGCGCGTTTGGACTCCAAATTCTGACCGGCCTTGTTTCTAAAGCCGTGGCATATAAATATTTTAGCATTAAAGAGTAGAAAATAACCCACTGGCTTAAGTTTAAGCGAACAAACCTCTCAGAAAAAGGAAGTTAAAGAAGTTCCCTAGCAATGTTAGCGACCACGATCAGCGACACGAACCTGAAGTTTACTTAGTATTGCTCAGCTTCTGATTCGAACTATCCGTTCCACCTTAAATGGCTTCAGTAGTGCAGCACTTACACGTTACTGCTGCACCATTTAAGGTGGAACGGAAACTTCGATTAAAAAGCCAAGTTCAGTCTCGTCATTCAGAAATCTTTCAGCTAACAGTCTGGAGGACTACAGGGCTGCTGGGCTGTGCAGCAAACACAGTTTTGTAAAAGCAGCACTGAAGGACCGGCTAACTGTTAGCTAAAGCTAAAGAGAGCCACGCGCACTCCAAATAACAGCTACGCTGCCCTCTGAAGATTCAGTTTCAGCTTATAATAAAGCTGCCACACAAGCCAGCGGACAAACAGCGTTTGAGACACCTTCGTCGTGGTCGTCCTCGGGGTCTGCGGCAGTCGGTAGAGGGTTTAATAAATCCTCCAGCTGCTGCGATATGGACGCTGCCATGCTGCTGCTTCAGACGCTCTGCGTCATCACTGGGAGCAGCCGGGTCGCACGTAATGTACGTCACTGTTCGAGCTGTTGACGCTTGACAGTGAAATATAAACGTTTTCAGGCAAAAAGAGCGAATTTAGTCACCTTTGGAAACGAGATGGACCATTAAACTGACTTTACCTCTTATTGACCAGGGTATATTTTGGCTTGTCCATCTGAATTTACATGACTAAATCGTAAGGCAAATTATTCAGTAACTGCATGAAATAAATGTAATTTTTTATTTATTTATTAATTTTTAAAGCTCCCCTCAAATTAACAGAACGTGTTTTATGATCATACACATATTGCTATATGCTTACAATTTACTGCTGAAAGCCAAAAATCTTAGACGCTCTTTGTATTATTTTATGAAAATAATTTTTACAGAGCAGATCACTGAAGAGACGCCATCTGTTTATCGTTTATAGCCCAGATTTGTGGGAAAATGGGTCGAGTTTCAGTAGAAAAAAATTTGTGAGTTCAGCTTCTTTTATTATAAGGGTTTAAAACTACATTACCCATCTATTTGACAGGAAAGAAGACAGTTACAGCTCTCATACGACACCCACCTTTTGAACGTAGCTTATGAGATATGAAAGTTATGAAGAATATGACGAAGTGCGTGTTGGAACCACCGGTGGTCTCAAGGAGTTGAAGAGGTTAATCCAGCCCTCTTTAAAACAAAACGCTATAAAAACGGTTAAACTTTGTGTGCACGATTTTTGTGTATATCCTCCAAACAGACGTATTAATGTATGGTACACTGTTATATGTAACTTATATTTTAATATGCATCTGATGTTTGTACTATGTTTTGCTTTCGATGAGAAACAGTAAAACATGAATGAAAAAAGGTTTTTAATCTTTCTGTTAGATAAGATAAGGAACATTTATTCATTTGTTTTTCAATATGTTTTCTGAAAGGTTCTGGAAAAAAATATTTAAATCCACTGAGTATTTATTCACTCTCAGAAATGGAGACACCATCTTATTAAGTGTGGTAAACTTCTTTATTCTTTTTGCCAAATATCATCTTCATAAACAGAACTTTAGCAACTCCATCTCTGAGCTGAACTGTCTTCTTTCAGAATTAACTCACATATTAAACTTACATAAAGAGCTAAAATGTAAAAAGAGCAATTTATGTTAATAAGGTATAAATAAATTTCCAGTATTCAAGAAATGTGAACTTCTCCTTTTTTTTTGTTTTCCCTTTTTTATCTCTCATTCTTTATATGTACAAGTGATCTTCATTGTTGTTTTTCTTGCTTGTGCTCATTTTGTTCTCTAAATTAATGCTTGATATAAAGTATTGTAGAATTATCTCTATTGAATGTATTTTCAATGTTTAAACTATGATGATATGCTACTTCTGCTGTTTTTTTTATTATCCCTCAATACCATAATTACAATTTCTGGTTTTTTTTTTTAAATAAATAAATAAATAGTCCTATAACTGGAGTTCAAAAGTACTGAAAAATGTAAAAAATAAGAAAAAGTTATAATAAATGTTTTCCTTTTATTATTATTATTATTTTTTACTTATGGTTATTAACTTCTGACTGACCAAAACATGTTGTAAATTTCACTTGGCTTTTCATTGTTTGACGAGTGATAGCCATTAACTTATTAACCATTAGCCACCAACTTATTATCCATTAACATTTGAATGTGATATTTTGATTTTGACAAATGAAAAAATTTGCAAAAGTTTAATTGCGACATGTTTGATTTGATTACTAGTGAAAATTGAATTGGTATGTGTGCAAATTCAATTCTTATGCAAGAACAGAAGTTTTACTTTGACATATGAATCAAATGCAGAGAGCTTTCACACTAAAATATAATTCCTGCTAGTTAGACTTTGAGTTTTTACAGGCCAAATTTATAGTTCTTCAGATTAAATTTCTGAAAATAAGAGCCTTTGTATTTAGTTTCTGTATGCAAACCTCACATTCACCTCAAGTTCACTTGTTTGGACATTTTTTAACACTTGACTGCCAACAAGAGTTAGTGCGGAGCTCAGGCTTAGTTGTTTGCTGAAAGCTTTAAATTTGGCACATGTCCATAAAGTGCACCTGTAGCCTTTAGCCTAGTATAAGAGTAGCTTGGCTGTGGCCATGGAGTCTGCTCGAAAAATAACGGTTGATTGCAGTAATTCCACTAATTATACTGTAGAAAACATTCCATTAAAATGTAATATTTAATAAAGTCTATATTTAGCATGAAATGTGACCATAGTATTGTAGTACCAGAACTGCACCCACAGATTAGACTATTCTCACATAACCTGAAAGACCTATAGATATAGATAAGATTTCAGAAAATATGCTCAAAAAATTCTACAAACATTATACTCACAGATTATATTATGCCATTCAGGTAAAACAGCTACTCAGATGCACTCATGATAGAAAGCATCATCAAGCATGTGAATTCCTATCAGCTTATGTATTTGTTTTATTTCTTTGTGCAAACACAATATCATACAAATTAGCACAGTGAATCACAACTCAAATTGAAATAGAATGAATAGAAAAGTTTGGTTGTTCGCTTGAGAAAAAAAGAAAGTGTTCTCCATCTGCACCAAGAGGTTTTTTAAAATAATGCTGATATTCAAACCCCTGAAGAAAATAGTCGTAAACAATTGACTGCTCTTTGTTCACTACAGGTCACAGCTGAAATCGTTCTCCGAAGGTAGACTTTGTCTTCCAGTTCAAGTCATTTTTCATTTCACATAAAGGGTTCAGAACTCTGCTTTCAGGTTTTCCTTTTGAAGGCAAACTCTCTGAGATTTGGTGGGAAAATAACCGCTCAGTTACATCAATATTCAGGTTGTAAGAGTGGTGTCGATATGGCAAAGCCTCAGAAGGCAAAGACTACTGATTATGATACATAATAAACTGATACATTGCAAACGTAAACACTGTCAGCTCCAGACAGCTGTTGTTAGATGCCCACCTTCTATTATACGCCAGGACAATCAACAGTGCTGCTGCAAGGTCGATAGACCCCCTTTCGACATTCATTTAATTACACAAATATAAATGAGCAAAAAAAGCAAGTAAAGTGGTGGAATACAGTGGCCTGTTTGTGTTTGTCGACATAAATAGATAAATATAATAAATAAATAGACATAGAAAGTAACAAATAAATAAATAGATAAATACATAGATAGATTAACTCATTGAAATATCCATATTAAGATCACGAACGAAAAAAAGTACATTTCCAGGCCGTCTTTAAACCTGAGTCTGTCTATCGGTGTGTCTCGGCCTGACTGTTCGTGAAAGCCTCTCGGCTACCACACAGTGCCTTCGCTCATTTCCGAAGAGGGCTGAGAGAGCTGATTGGTGTATCCGTTGGCGCCGAGCGAGGTCACGGAGGTGAAGGGGGCGATGGGGCCGCCCATGTCCGTGGAGAGGGTGTGAATGGAGGTGGGGCCGCTGGGCTCCGGACTGGGGGAGTCCCCGGGGTGGTGTGATACCATCTCCCCAAAACACTGGCTCTCACCAGCTGGATGATGAGCCGAATGGTGATGGTCCATGCTCCCCAGAGGGGTCCCCGTGGGGCCTGACGAGGGGACATAGCCGAGATCACCTGGAGTCTGAGCCTGTGAGGATGGAGGACCCTGGGGGAAGTAGTCATAGTTGCCTCCTGGTCCATAGTATTCAGTTTGATAATCTAGAAAGACAAAGAGTTGAGTTAGAGGGACTTTGCTATAGTTTGCTAGAAAAACATTTTTCTGCTAATTTTCTGCACAATTTCTTTTCATTTGCTAACTTTTACATACTGGAATAAAAATGAAGCACACAGTATAAACTGTGCCACAGTTTTTGCACAGGCAATTTTTGCATGTTTGATTTTTTCGTAATATGTTAAATTCAGAAAATAAACAGTAACTGTGCTGTAAAATGTGCAGAAGTGTGTTTTCACTTAGAAAAATAAAACATGACTAAAAGATTGGAACAAATGTTATGATGTACATCATTCTTTTCTCTCTTTTTTTGTTGTTTTTTTTTATTAATTTATTTTTGGAATCCCTTTCTTTAAATCCTATTCAGTAAATTGTTAGAAATGTATGTACAGAAAATGGGGATGGATGGACCAGTGGGATGGGGAGGGATGGGGTGGAAAAGGGTTTTTTTTTGTTTTTGTTTTTGATTTCCTGCGGTTCTGTAATATTGCAATAAAGAGCTGCTTGATTAACAGGAAACAAAAAATTGATCACAATAAAACAAAAAAAAACCAAAGCATGTCATTTGACCAGGGGTGCCAAAACGTTTCCATGCAACTGTATATGATGAGTATTGTTTGTAGCTTTTCAAACATTTCCATTCAAAAACTGTGATTATAAGAATTAATAAATGAATTAAACTTTTCAAATAGATTTCCTATGTTGGGTGCAGGGCATTCTGTACATGTATGTGTGTGACGCAAAACATTAAAAAAAATAATAATATTGTGCAGGAAACAGCAAAAAAACACACATAACAGCTAACAAACTTGTCATCAGTGTCCAAAAAATCATTTGAAAACTGCAGCTGTCCTTTACATGATGTGTAATTTGCAAGATGAATGGACCAAAAGAAACACTTAAAAATGACATAGAATAAAATCTTTTTACATTAACTTGCTTTAGAAGTTAAGAACATGTTTGTCTTCTCCTGTTTTTTACTTTTTTCTGGGTTTATTGATTTATTTATTTATTTATTTATTTATTTTTGGACAGTGATATTTAATGAACCAAAATACATACATAAAGATCTGCTTAAAGATTAATGAAACACAACCACTGAATCACATTGTATTGTGATTTTGTATGGTGCCTAACGTTAGCTCACTAGCCAACATATTGGCTTGTGGTGTGAAACTGGTGTGCTTTAAAGCAGCGGTTCTCAAACTGGTCTCAAACTGTATGTTTTTGCTCTGAGTTGTGAGCTGGGATTAAGCAAAACTGTAGACCCATCTGGAACTTTGAGAACCACAGCTGTTTAGTGTTTATATGCCACTAAAAAACCAGTTTTTTGTATCAGGGAAGACACCAGGGGGCCAGGGGGTAATGTCTCTAATATTGTACTTTTATAATGTTAAGTGATGTAATAAACTGAAAATGGAAACACTGGAGCACTTTTTCAGCCATTTCTAATTTCTGCTGTATCGCAAAATGAGCTGAATCGACACAAAACTCTTTTTCCACTTACTACTCATGTGAGTTGTGAATCATTACACCCTTGATGTGTGTGTGTGTGTGTAACCTATGTAAGCTTTTTTAATACATGTATGAGATATATATACTATAAATATTACTTTTTCGATTTATAAAATATTACAAACCTTACATAGGTTACATGCATACATATTTGGGGGTATAACATTTGGTACTTATTTACTTATTAATGACTTTATGCTAAGTCATTTTGGACCATTTCTATAAATATGGTCCAAAATGACTTAGAATAAAGTCATTAATAAGTAAATAAGTACCAAATTTTGCACTATAATCTACTGAAAAGACGCCATATTTAGGTTTTACTGACCAGAGGTGTTCAAACTTTTTCATACGACTGTACATGTATATACATGTATATAGGTATTTATAATATCTCAGACCATTTACAGTCACAGTACAATGCGCTGCAGTGCTGCACTGCGTTGGGAATCATGAGCAGAAGGCGCTCACCTCCGTAGTAAGAGAAGTGTCCGTTAGCCATGAGCTCTGGGGGCTCCATGCGCTCCCCCAGCGCCCTCATCCTCCTCGGGCTACGGAACAGCACGTGCCTGCGGGCGCCCAGCGCGCTCAGCTGCTTCATGCGCCGCTCCTTCGAGCGCCGGTTCTGGAACCAAACCTGCAGAGAGCAGAGCAGCTCAGAACCGGCCAACCGAACCAGAGCCGAACTCAGCCTTACCGTCACAGTAACAGCCCCGCGATCAGAGCATGTGAAACGGCAGCTTAGCATACATGAATAGCGTCATTCATTCTGAACGTACAGCCCATATGCGTGAAGACTGGTATGTAAATAGTACGCCTGCACCAAAACTTGCATATATGTATAAAGAAAAAACGGCCCGTATGTTTAAGTGTAAGGGCAAGACAAGAAAATCAGAGAGAAGCGTTCAGCGGGCTCTTACAAAAGATTTAGGTCCATTATTGCTGCAGAAAAAACAAAACACTGTTTTACTAACATTTACAGATAAGCTACTACACTGTAAAATGGTTTGTCAACTTAAATAAACATTTAGTATGAAATAATGCAAAGCCAATAGTTTGTTTAGATGAAACACTCCCTATAACTTCAGTGTAAATGGGCGGAGCTAAACTGCTGTAGGCTGAATAGGACATATGTAAATCAGTTGGGTCTTGTGACATCACAGAATCAATTCATTTAAAACAGGCTGTTTTTATGGTTAAGTTCCATATTTGAAATGTATGAACTGGGTAGTGAATGGTATGTTTTGAAACATTAACAGTGTTACTTCAGCATATTACTTCAAACTTCATTTCAAAAAAGCGATGGAGAAAGTTGTTTTCCATGACATGGACCCTTTTCACTCAGCCTGAAATCAAAGTGGACCTTTTTTACCTTGTTATTTCAGGCTCTTTGTCATACAAAACATGATTCATCACATATTTAAAATAACACATTTTTGTTTTTCCGTAATCTTCCATCAACCTATAATGACTTTTGCCCCGCCTCTTAAACGTCTTCTGCGTTTTGATTACGTCACCGTGCCTATTGGGCGTATAAGCATAATATTAACCAGTAATATCGTTTTACACCTCCCCTCACAGAGAGAAAACACTCCGCTAACTCAGAGACACTCCGTTGCTGTGTCCAAAACTAATCTGGGGTTCCCCCACTACAAGACGTGTAAATCCATGTACCCTAGCAGAGAGGGGAGACCCCCCTAATGCACTGTGCTGTTTGGGTTGAAGATTCACGTTTATCTTCTCTGAGTAGGAGCCCAGCTAGAGGGGTAACGTCTCCACAGACTCTTCTTCAGACCTGTTACAGATGTAAATCAGCTCTTCTGATATGTGCAGCCAAACCACAGACTGTATATCAGACAGTATATATTCAGTCTATGAACTCTTATGTCCACTTATAGTGGACTGACGTTCATCGTGTTTATGCGACGGAACCTAATGTCGCACAGTAAAGAGCAAACCTGTATGACGTAGTATCCGAAATCGTTTACATCACGAATTCTGTTTCCTAAAACAGCGTCCCACTGATCCAGACTTTCTAATGTAGGGTACAGTAATTACGTCACGATACATTATGATTTCCGCGTCACGAAAAAATAATAGTCATAAAATATTTAAAAAAAAAAAAATAAAAATCCTAAAATAGATGCTGCAAAAGAGGCTGACGCTGTTTGGAAACCACGCCCCCATGACAACACACATACCACTAATCCTAATCTACTTAATTTCAGAAAGACTTTTCGTGCGATTTACACGCAAAAATAGTTCTTTTTTTACATGTTAAGGCAACAAATCAGGTTAATTTGAATGAACCCATTTTTAAAAAGCCTGTTGTACTTAAAATAGACTACCGAACTATTTTGAGTTAAGGGGGACTTTTAACTGATTTCGTGTGTTCAAATGGGGTCTGTGAGTCCATTCAGCGTGCTGAAATTTAGTTTAGTGCGTTTCCATTGTGAGCTGGCGAGATTGGCACAGGAGGCAAGATTTTATTGGCTCCTGACTCTCTCTATTTGCATAATGGGCGTGTCTTACCCCGTTAATTTTTCACTCGCCATCTCTGTGTTGTTTTTCGTCGTAGGCTATGTTCTATTTGGCGATTTCCAAGTTTTTAGTCATTGTTTGGTTGTCCAGCTTCATCTCTTTTGGCTTTAAGAACATCCAATAATATGTTATTTCTTGCGAAATCTATCTTTGTGCAGATGATAAAGAAAGATTGCCCGAAGAATTCAAATCAATAGTAAAAAATCAAGTTCCGCAAATCTTTGTGAGTTTGAAGTAGAATAGCAGATTAAGTTCAATCAATTTTAGTAAATTATACTGGATAAAAATTGTTTTGTTTTGAAAGGAATTTAGTTGAGTGTGGAAATCTTTCCACAATTCAGTGAAGTTCAGGTGTTTTTCAGTGCAGGTCAGAGTGAATGTTATAGCACTTTAGGAAGCAAAAACAAATTGACAGCCTTGCGAAGGCCTTTCAGTATTCTTGTAAAAACATTATTTAATTTGTATTTAATTGATGAGTTAAAAAAAAAAACGCCCAACATTATCTGAAGTGATCCTAAAGGATTCCAAGAATCTTCGGTCAAATCAGACGATTACTGTAGATTACCCCAGATCTGTTATACGATGCTTATAGATGTCTATGGTGTGCTTAGCTTCTTCGGATCACGTGATTTTCCGCACGCGCCACAGTCTGTGCCACCAGCAGCTCAGAAGCACTGAATCCAGAAGTGATCTGCACTCGCGCTCTTACCTGAATGACCCTCATGTTGAGGCCGGTCTCCTGCGCGAGCTGCTCCCGAATGTGGCGCGTGGGTTTGGGCGTGGCCGCGAACGCTGCTTTGAGCGTCTCGAGCTGTTTGGCTTTGATGGTGGTGCGCGGGCCTCTCCGCTTAGTGCCCGCAGTCTGCTCGTCATTCTCCGTGCTGCAGGTCTCCTTATCGGACAGCTGACCAGCCTCAGAGTCCTTACAGTCCTCATGGACATCCTGCGGGTCAGGAGATAAACTAGGCTCACTGCACGCGGTCACTGCGGGAGAAAAATAACAGTACAGGTTATATGTAGGTTATATGTAGACTTGTGTATATAATAATGTGTCTCTGTGCTTCATGAAGCTTGAACATGTGAAGCTCTGAGTATTTCAGGCTGGTTGTACCTGAGAGGTGTGTGGAGTCTTTGAGTGCGGTGCTGTTGTTGAGGTAATCCTCTTTGCAGAGGAACTTGCTCTCCTCCAGGATGTAGAGCTCCTCTCCCGTGGACAGCTGTTTGTTGCACATGATGCAGGTGAAGCAGTTGAGGTGAAACACTTTACTACGTGCTCTGCGTACCAGGTCAGTGGGGGAGATGACCTGTGAGCAGCCTGCGCACTTAGTGCCAAAACGCCTGCGCACAGAAACAATGAGGTCAGACATTACAGCTCAGTGGCTGTTATATTATTTTAATGTGATCTTATATGTAATAACAATGTTACAATATGGCTACTTTCAGGATGGAAAATGCAACATAAGTACCACAAGACTGACTGACCCAGTGTTGAATTAATGTCTGCAATGTTGTATTAAACTCTACAGTATAGAATTAACACCTGTAATATCAAATTAGTCTCTACAGCATATTGAATTGACATCTACAGTGTTAAACTAAACACTACAATACTGAATTAGCAGCTATAATATTGAACTGAACTCTGCAGAACTGAATTAACATCTACAGTAATTAATTAAATCCTGCAGAACAGATTTAACACATATTGTTAAATTATTCTCTTCAGTAGCCTACTGAAATAACAACTACAGTGTTGATTTTAACTGACTAACCCTAACCCTATTACAGTACTGAACTGAACTCTGCAGTACTGAATTAACTTCTATAGTGAAAAATTAAGCTCTACAGTACTGATTTAACATTTAAAATGTTTAATTAAATGGATTTAATATCTAATATGTGTAATTAAACTCTACAGTACTGCATTAACCCCTACAGTCCTGAATTAACCTCTTCAGTATTAAATTCTAAAGTGTGGAATTCTACAGTACTGAATTGACACCTATAGAATTAAGTTATACAGTAGTGCATTAAATTCTGCAGTACTGAATTAGCTTCCAGTGCTGAATTAAGCTTTACAGAACTTTACAGAACATCTAAACTGTTCACGTAAACTTTACAGTATTGAATTAACATTGAAAGTCTTCAATGAGACTTCAAAGTACTGAATTAACACCTAGAATGTTGAATTAAACTCTACAGTACTGAATTAACACCTATAGAATTAAGCTATACAGTAGTGAATTAAATTCTGCAGTATTGAATTAGCCTCTAGTGCTGAATTAAGCTTTACAGAACTTTACAGAATATCTAAACTGTTCAAGTAAACTCTACAGTACTGAATTAACATCGAAAGTCTTCAATGAGACTTCACAGTACTGAATTAACACCTACAATGTTGAATTTAATTCTACAGTACTGAATTAAACTCTGCAGTACCGAATTAACATCTAATTCAGTAATTCAGTATTTCTGAATTACTGAATTAACACCTAAAATGTTGAATTAAACTCTACAGTACTGAATTAACACCCAAAATGTTGAATTAACACCTAAAATGTTGAATTAAACTCTACAGTACTAAATTAGTCTCATGTTAAATTAAGCTTTACAGTTCTGAATTACCATCTAGTGTCTAATTAAACTCTACAGTACTGAATTAGTACCTAAAATGTTGAATTAAACTCTACAGTACTGAATTGACACCTACGTTATTGAATTAAACTTTGCAGTACTGAATTAACGCCTACATTGTTGAATTAAACTCTACATTACCGAATTAACGCCTATATTGTTGAATTAAACTCTACATTACTGAATTAATCTCTACAGTGTTGCATTAAACTGTGCAGTACTGAATTAATCTTTACAGTGTTGCATTAAACTGTGCAGTACTGAATTAGCAGCTACAGTGTTGCTAGTTAATCTCAGCAGTGCTGAACTGAACTCTACAGCAGTGAATGAACATCTACAGTGTTGAACTAATAATCTGTACTGATGAATTAACATTCAGGCTACGGTGTTCGTTCAAGCCTAAATGGAACGGAACCTTTTTAAAAAAGAGTATTTAAAGAACCACATTAGACTACAGAGGAGAACCGTTTATCCATACAGCGAACAATCATTCAAATGGTTCTTTGTGTATTTATGGTTCTATATACAATCACTGCTTTCATTTAAGGACCATTTTAAAGGGTGTTAATGACTGGATAGCATTTAAATGAATGAGGGATATTATTTAGTTCACGTTCAGCACAAATGTTTGTATTATTATTATTATTATTATTATTATTATTATTATTACCGTTGTTGTTGTTCCTTTGTTTATATTGTTCATTTTTCGTTTTATTTTCTTGTATATTGTTTATGTATTTATGCACTTATTAAATTATAATATTAACTGCTCTGTCTGCTCGAGTCTCCAGTTTATGTGCAACAAAAAGCCCCATATTCAGAGACATTATTATCCCCCGCGCGTGCAGACCCCGCTCCATTGTTTTGATGGATTCCTTTAAGAAAAATCCTTTCAGGCGCGCGCGCCCTGTAAACGAGCTTTTATGTAAACGCTTTATTTTTTACTGAAACGGTTAAGAAGCGCGTGTCGCCCGCGCGTCTGCAGCTTTCCGCTCCTTAATCCACTTATCGCGCTTTTCCCACCTCTCGCGCCGCGGCGAAGGAAACGGCAGAGCGCGCGCCCGCCCGCCCGCACGCGCCCGTCCCGCGCTCCGCCTGACACTCATACCGTGTAAACAAAGAGCAGCTTTCGGCCCCGCGTCTCAGAACAAGCTGATAAGGCCTTTAATGATATCAGCTCACTGCACGCCCCTCACACACTCACACACACAGGACTGATCAGCAGCCTGCAGCTCTGATCCACCGGGCTCAGCCGGACTCAGGGTCAGTCACAGCACACTGACCTTCACAGCGCCCGGTTCCCTCACATGACTGTGGTTTTGGTAGATTTTAAAGTCTGGATCGTCCTCAAATTTATGGTTATATAAGTGTAATTTCAGGTATAAAATCTCTCGATTCTGTAATTCTCAGAGAGAGCAAGTGTTTTTTCAGTGGTTTGTACTGAATCATCAGACTCTCACACATTTACATTAACTATCATTAAAGCTAAAACTATATATATATATATATATATATATATATATATATATATATGTATAGCTAGCTAACGCTTAAATTAGATTACATTAAACGTGACGTAGAAGTTATAGTAAAGCTAGCATTAGAGCTAAAATTATATATTACATTAAGGCTAATGTTAAAGATAAAATGAGCGATTACATTAAGGCAACATTAATGCTAATGCGGAATCTAAAATTATGTATTATATTGAAGCTAATATTAAAGCTACAATCATATATAAAGCTACCGTTATAGCTGATGTGAGAGCTGAAATTAGATATTACATAAAAGCTGAAATTAAAGCTAAAATCCATTTATAACATTAAAACTAATGTTACACCTGTTCTGTAAAAATGTCCTTTCAGTATAATTCCTTCCTGTTTATAGAGAATTTTAAAAATAAACGATTTAACGACAAATAAAATGTGAAAATAAACAAACAAATATTTACAAATAAATGAATGAATAAATTAATAAATAAAAATCCAGTTTTGTAATTAATCGGATCACGTAAACACACCAGTCAAATCTGCTCGCACACTGGATGAAGACACAGAGCCAGGCCTGCGAGGGTGGGCTAGTTTAGAGACCCAACACTGATACTGAAGAATCTCTACAAGACCCCTAATCTTACAGTGAATCAGGATAATTACTGTAGTTTGCGTCAAGTATTATAGAGGAATATTAGGAATATTATACAGAGGTGTAAATGCTTTAGATTATAGGCTCTACAGCGCTTTACAACCCTTACAGTTTTTTAAGGGTTCTTTAGTAAAGACATTGGTTCCATACAAGACCCATTTGCATGTTTAAATGGTTCTTTGCATGGTGACGTGGTTCTTTAGATTGATGGAGATTAATATACAGAACCTGTTTGAAAATGGTTTATATAGCACCAAAAAGGGTTCTTCTGTTGTTGTGACGCCAAGCTTGTTACAATAGAAGAACCCTTTTTGGTGCTATATAGAACCATCTACAGCACATTCTCCATCAATCTGAAGAACCCTTTCACCATGCAAAGAACCATTCAATCATGCAAATGGCTCTTTGAGTGCTCACGGTTCTATAGAGAACCATTTTGTTTACTAAAGAACCCTTGAAGAACCATCGTTTTTAAGCGTGTAGTATTACTGTAGCTCTTTTTGTAAGTCTGTGCAGACGAGCTTCCCGTTGCGCGCGGTGGTCGTACCTGAAGAAGTCCGTCCTACAGTAGAGTCTGCCCTCCCTGGAGAAGCACTTCTCCGTTAAATTGCATTTGCAGTCGCAGCACTGCACGCACTTTGCGTGCCACGCGCGGTCCAGCACGTTGAGCAGAAACCTGTCCAGAATGGGCCTCTCGCAACCCGCACACTGGATCATGTTCGCGAGCCCCCCGGGGGGGCAGGACCACCGTTACGGCGCCCTTCGCAGAGAGGCGGATGAGGCAGGTTGACCTGCAGCCTAGCAGAAAACAGCCGCGCTCAGAGGAAAGAGCCTCAAATCCTGCATAGCAGAGCGCCCCGAGCCTGTTTCTCCATCAGCACCAACTCAGCAGAGCAACACAAACATCCAGCCTCGTCTGCAAGACACGTGCCACGCGGTCACCTTTCATCCAGTTCACCTCCAGTCTGCTTAAGTCAATAGGAGAAAAACAGTCGCTCCTCTCAGCTCCCCTCCAGAAAACAGCCCCACTGAGATGCTCCCGGCGTTGTGTACAGGATGGGCTCCGTCCTCGCTTGCAGCGCGTCAGCAACCGGCCCGCGCGTTCGGTTTTGTTGCACCCAGCCGCGCCAATCCTTACCCGCGAACGGAGTGACGTAACTTCGGACCCTATCCAATCAGTTTAGAGTCGTCTACATGACAATGCTGCCGTTCGGACGCTTGTTTTTCCCCACCTCCACCCGTATTCCGGCAAGCCACGCCCTCTTGCGCCCTACGCCCTTCTGTATCGCGTTGAGAACCCGCCCTTGCCACGCCCCCGCGCGCGGGGATTGGCTAGTAGTCCGAATAATATTTAAAAAAAGGTGCCCTGCTCTCGAACGCGTTCCGAATTCGATAAGCCACGCCCTCACGCGCTAGGATAGGCGGGGAATTCACGCTGTAGGCTGAGGCGGACTCCGTGTAAGGAAATACTAGCCAATCCTGGCGCAGGAGGCGAGACCTAAGCCCAGGAGGGGCTTGTCGGAATACGGGTGGGAGAAAAGAAACCCAACAGACTAATGCTGTCTCTTTTCTTTTAGTAGCTTTGCTCCGGAGCTGAGGAAAGAAGGACGTTTTACGTGGGGCCTGTTTGTTTATTTATTTATTTATTTATGTATTTATTTATTTTTCGCATTTTATTTTCAGTTTGACATCGTTTCGTGCTGTTTTGAGGTGAATTAGGCTGGTTTGCGAGGGATAAATATTTCCAGAGCTCAGTATACCAGCCTCTGCAGCGATTTCAGGTTAGATAGGGGTGAAAAGCACATAAAGCTAAGTGATGTTAATGTGGGCTAATGAGTAATTTGGCTAGTTTAACGCAGCTTACGCCCATTACAGACTGAATGAAAAACAATAAAAGGAAGAAATAAACAGTTCAGACACGTGTGAAGCGATTGTGAGTCATTTCTTGCCGTTTTGTTTAGGCTAAAGCTGCTTCTGTTAAAATAGTGTCTTTAACAAATACTGTAATGCTACAGTTTTAATGGGACGATTACAATTATGTTAGGATAAAACAGCATATCATGTTTTTGGTCATTCTGTAATCAGAAAGAGGCTTTATGGAGGAAAAAAGAAAGCTCAGTTAGAAAACTCAGTACAAACGTATTTAGCCGGTACAAACTAAAGAATAAAACACACAATATGATATCGTATAATATGATAAGCTTGGGATTTTAATTGCACTGATTAGTTATTGCTGCATTGTGGTCACTTAATGTAATTATTTGAAGAAAATTTATATATATATATATATATATATATATATATATATATATATATATATATATATATATATATATATAGTGCGACTAAAATAAAAGAAGGTGCTTGTTTCCTAACTGAACATACAAATTAAACATAGAGTGATTAATGCAGAGAAGGCCTGATTATAATACAGAGTAATGATTATAGTATAGAGTAATGATTGTAATGTACAGTAATGGTTATAATATGCAGTAATGACTATAATTTGGAGTAATAATTATAATATAGCCTAGAGTAATTATTATAATACAGAGTAATGGTTATAATGTGAAGTAACACCACCGTAATGATGATTAGGGTCAGAATGGAAGATGTTATCGCTTAAATGGCGCAAGTGTGCGTCTGTGTGAGCGCCAGATAGCGGACAGTCCGCACTGTGGAGGAAAATACACAGCAGCAGGAGCTGTTTCTCACAGATATCAGTAAAGCGCAGTAAAGAGTCTTTAACAACACAAACAGAATACAAATGTGTCCACACAGCTGCACCTGAATGCCTCACATGCACAGAGCTCATAAGCTGGGCTTTAAAGTATCTATCAGTGCACTAGACCGGTGTTACTGTTTTAACAAGTGTAACGAATTCAGGACAGATGATGGGAATTGACTGTTTAATAATAAATGCGAATCTCACGTTTACAAACTTTAATACTGATGTATTTTATAGGAAAGTCGAATTACGCAAAACCTCGTCTGGACAGAAGCGATATTGGACGAATTAGTGCGGAGTATAATTCGACACTGTTATAAAATCAATGAGCACATACAGCTTCTCTATACATTTACGCTGTAGGGTTTAAAGCGTCAGCTTGTCAGTTTGGCGCAGTTTGCTTGCGTATTTTTGTGCCACGAGGACGGTGGGACTTCATCATGTCTTTTAGGCTCGAGCGCATGTAAATAAATGATGTGAGCTCTTTCTCTCTCTCTCTCTCTCTCTCTCTCTCTCTCTCTCTCTCTTTTACGCACTTGAAAGGGGAACTCCACCGATTTTTTCAAAGTGTCTGCATAATTAAATCGCTGAGATGTAAACACAGTCATTCAGAGTGGTTTGATGTGAAATGGTTCGCTGTAGCCTGGAGAAACCCTGGAAAACATAGAAACCATTAAGTGCTTCTCTTGGTTCCTGGTGGTTTTGTAGTGTTTTTTGGCTTTTTAATTGGTTGAAATCATAATGTAAAGGACCCTAATGGTTTAACAGGTGACCAATGGCTGATTCTAAATTCACTTGATGGTTTCCTGATGGGATCTAAAAGTGTTTGAAACTAGTGGTCTCCATTGGAAATCATCAAGATAAGAACCTAATTGTTTTGCTTCCTAATGGGAATAGGCCTAATTGTTTCCAGTAGAGACCACTTGTTTCCTAATGGGATCTAAAGTTGTTCCACAGAAAGCTAGTAGTCTGTTGGAAACAGTGGGCCAATTCCTTCCTTTACAGTGGTGGCAGGGGTCACACTACAAATATAGCCATTTTGTTTACTATCCAAAACCACCTCAAGTTTGAATATGTAATGCTGATAGTGGAAAATAGAGGAGCATCCAGAGAAAATGTTTTTCTTTAAGGATTTTTTTTTGCCTTACTACACCCTGCATGTACCTCTCCGCCATTAATATACAAAAACTACATTTTAGGCCAAAAGCTTTTTGCAAAACTATTCGTAACCATTCTGTGAGCATTGTCTGGTTCCTGTCACCACCACTGTGAATGATTCTGAGTCAACATGTTTCCCTAGAATGGAGCATTTCACATCAAACCACCCTGAATGACTTTATTTGTGCAGAAGTTTTGAATAACACTCATAAAATAGATTAACAGGGTTGTTGGACTTACAAGATAAAATATGTTAACATTAAATAAGTGAACTTGTCTTTGAGTAACTGGTTTATTTCAAATGGACAATAATGAACAAAAGTACATTTCATTGAATGAAACCTGTTTATTTCAATCCAAAGAGAATTCCATTCTAATGAAACCCAAATAAACGAAGCTGCTCTGTCTCAGTTTTGTTCCATCTACAATTGAGCTTTATGTTGAGGTAAAGTCTGTGTATACTGGAAATGTGTAGCCTCATACAATGACCTTTTTAAACAATCTTTTAGCATATATCTCTTCTCTAAATAGTCTGGCAAAAGTAATTTCTAGAAAGATTGATGTGTCTGAACCCATAATGTTCATCAAATACTAGATAAACAGGTGAAAAGTACTCAGATGCTGTACATACAGTCAAAATCAGAAGCAAGTGTTATCCAATACACAGTGGCTCAAAAAACACACAACACTCTTAAAAAGGTGGTTCTTCAAGGGTACTTGAAGTAAAGACAAAGGTTCTATATAGAACCATGAACACTCAAAGAACCATGTTTCCTTGCATGGTGAAATAGTTGGTCAGATTGATGGAGAATGTGTTGTATTTGGTTATATATTGAACCTTTTTGAAAATGGATCTATACAGCACCAAAAAGGGTTCTTCTACGGTTACAAGCTTGACATCGTAAAAGCAGCAGAACCCTTTTTCGTGCTATATAGAACGATTTTTAAAAATATTCTTTATAAAAACATGTATAACACATCCCATCCATCAATTTCACCATAAAAAGAAGAATTTATGAATGAAATGACTCTATATAGGACTCATGGTTCTAAATAGACCCTAAGGAACTCTTGAATCTTTTTTAGAGTGTATATAGCATCAAAAAGGGTCTTCTATTGTTACAAGCCTGACATCATAAAACGGTAGAACCCTTTTTGCTGCTATAGGATCCATTTTCAAAAAGGTTCTATATAGAACAATATACAACACCTCCATCAATCTGAAGAACGATTTCACCATGCAAAGAACCACTCAAGCATGCAAATGTTTTTTGAGTGTTCATGGTTCTATATAGAACCATTGCCTTTACTAAAGAACCCTTGAAGAACCATGTTTTTTTAAGAGTGTACTATACTATACATAGTGTACTAATGAATGCAACACTAATGTTGGTGCACTATTAATATATGATGGTAGTACACAGTTTTGAAAGCAGTCTATGTCATAATAGGTCTCTGATGTCACGTCATATTCTGTAGTCAATGTCTGGTCCGTATTAGGAACTCTGGGTCTAAGCAGTTTTCCTCTATGGGGAAAATGAATGAGATTTTTTAAAATCACTACTGTGGTAAACTAAACATTTTCTAAAGTCCTCTGAATTACAAGGTTGTTGAGGAGTAAATAATGTTACATACATGCTAAAAAGCAAGCTAACATTCTTGCGCATTGAAACGACATCACGTAAAAGCAAGTCTACTATCACGCTTTAAACTATTATATAACAACACTGGCACTGCAAACTGTGAGCTACTACTGCCAAAGCAACTTAACTACCACGTTTGGAAAGGCTTGGTGGTTTGTGTTCAGTATTTTGGTGAAGTCAGTATTATGATGTCAATGCTGTAAACAGTGTCCAGTGAATCCAGAGGATCCAGTGAAATGCATGTACAGCAAAACGTATCAACTTTGGAACATTTTTGTTTATTGGTGATGGTGCAGATTTTCAAAAGTGCCTTTCATTTTGTCCATAGACAAGTCAGCTTTGACCCAGAGCTCTTAACACGGGCATGACATGAACGACAAAATGATGACACAACTTCAGAGGTCTATTCCAGTGGAGGGGCATGGCTTCTGTCAACTTTGAGAAGATGGTAGATAATACATTTTCTTGTCATGAACTTATCAAATGGCAAAAATGATTTCAAGCAATATGATGGAACACAAATTGCTTACATGACATATGGCATCAAAAGGTCAAATTGTAGAAGGTGTGGGGGGCTAGCTGTGATATTGTGGTCTGTTCGAAAAGTTCAGTGGTCACTTGAATGCTGTACAAAGTCAGCAATAGTATAAATCAGTGTGAAGAACTTAATACTCAAGCTCTGAACGCAACATGGAACATTTTGGACAGACTGCAGCTACTTTGGTATAATACCACAACATATATATTTTAATTTGTTTGTTTACTACATGAACAAAGTGAAATAATCACATTCATATTCTGTCATTAAGAATATCTGCCATCTTCTCAAAGTTACACAACAGATGCAATGCCTGTGTGTATCCTGGCATTATGAGTTTGATTAGTATCCAGTGTTCTTTTGCTCTGGATTTTGACTAGGTGTAGTTTGACATCCAGGTGTCTTTCTTCTTGCCTAATAGGCTGTCATTGCTACAGTGGTATTTATTTCCCTTTATTCTGCACTCTAACAATCAAGGTTCCACTCCAAACCTTTGGGGGTTCTTCGTGAATTTAGGATTATTTTAGGGGTCATTAATGTTTTATGAATCAGATTAGTAGATATGGTTTTCTGACAGGGCCACTGAGGCCAGTACTCAGGGGCATCTGATGACCAGGGGTCTTGGAGGGCCTCAAACCACAAGACCCCAAGATGGCTCAACTACTTGGGAAAACACACTGCAGACGTAAACATTAGATGAATGAATAGCCTGTGAATAAATGGAAATGACTAAATAAATGACATAAATGAAGAAATGACCTGCCTTGCGGGCCTCGCAAGGCCATGATCCCTCTATGCAGATTGAATTCCTTCAAGAACCATTTAATCTGGAGAAGGTTTCTCCAAGGACCTTAAGGTTTTTCAGACCCTTTAGACTCACTTCAACAAATTCCAGTAGGCATGGAGGCCCTCAGTGAAGACTTCACCTAGACAAAGGCTGTGAAGCTGAAAGCAGCAGGACTGTGGTTTTGGAAGCGTATTAACAGCACACAGTAATCAAACAGCAGCTCCCACTGTTTGTTTTGGGATCCCCACTTCATCTCATTAGCACGTGCTAATTGCTGCTAATTGGTCTTAACAAGATGAGATGGCAACCCAGCGGGACCAATCTCATTTGCAGAGAACACAATTGATTATCATTTGCCAAAAAGCATAGGGTAGGGGTGCACACGGGTGTGTGTGCTTTACTTTCGGAAGTAATTAACAGTTCATTTATGGTCTATCATGCATTTCTTTACCAATTAATTTTGTGTACACACTTTGAAAGGTCCTCTAAATGTTAAGGGTAAATATCTCCAGGATAAAATAATTACACTCGCCAAATACCATGTATACAGTCCCAGGTAATAGTGTTCAATAGGTCAGTTACAGTGAAGGGAAACAAGCACTCAGACACTGTTGATTTTTGTTATTTTGTATACTTCCAGAGTCCACTTCAAATATACACATATATTGTCTTTTAACTTTGTACTTTTGTACATTGTGGAAAAAGAATATACAAGAATATACGAGATGTTTGATAAGGGAAAAGAGTATTCTGGCACCAAAAATAAGCAAACCATCTTTAATCCCAAGGTTACAAGATTCCCTTCCCTGATTGACTCACAATTTCAAAATTCTTTATAAATCTTCAACAGGATTCGTGTCACTGTGTGGCTGGGCCATGCAAGCACCTTCACCTTCTTTTTAGAACCCGTCTTGAGTTATTTTGGCTGTACATTTGGGGTCATGTCTCGTTGAAACGTCCGTCTTCTCCGCAGATTCCACAGATGAGATTAAATTCTCCTGGCACATCACTCCAATAAAGTTTCTTTTGAGGACTCATAATGCCCCAGTACGGTTTGCATGGAAGCAGCCCCGTATCATGGTACTCCCACCTTCATACTTCGCTGTGGGTATGAGAAACTTGGCCTCAACCTTTCTTTCTCCAAATTTGATGAGCTGAATTATCGCCAAAGAGTTCTATTCTTGACTAGAATAGACTTCATTTGACTAGAGTAACAGCGATGAAACCTAATCAGAACATCACAAATCATTATAAGAGAGAAACATTGAAGGAAGTCCCAATGGAATCTCAATAAGCTGTACTACCATATTCTCTGTCTGGCATCCCCCATGCGCTCCTGCTGTTTCATCACCATGAAAGAGGGACCCCATGCCAGCAGAAGCCCTGGCAACCAGGAGAGGCTTAGCTGTAATCCCTATCGACAGGCTCTCTCTCGGCCTGCCAATAGTCCATGGATTTGTTTAAGGCAAGGATGTGGCTGTGTCAATCCACAGTGCTTGAGTCTTGGGTGGCATCCATATACTGTTGAATATCAAAAGTCGTGTGTGGACCAAGACGACAAGCATTTTCAGTACAACAGATTCATTCAGTACCATGTTTGCATACTCGTCATTACAGAGTAAAGAGGTAAAAGCACGGGGCAAAAAAATAAAATATAATACTTTAAACTCTGCTACGTAACATTGACATAACTGTGTCCTAGTTTATATTAACTAAGACGCTAATGAAGCTAGCTGGTAATTGAAGCTTGTGGAATCTATTTAACAAACTTTTGCCCACTTTGCACACATCTAGCTGTGTGATGATTTAAGCATGCAACTTTTATAGTGCTAATTGACCGTTTTAAGCTCCTATTATTTAGCTGTATTAGCATTGCAGCTCCAGTGCAAAACTAGTGGGCAAACTTCAGAAATCAAACATCTTAGCTGATCAGCAGTTGGGATAAGGAGAAAATTGTGTACATTATTTTTGGTTGAACTACCATGTTCAGGCTGCATTCTTCAAAACCTGTATGAAATGTATGTCATTTCAAGATAGTCTTACATCCATAAGGCCTTATGGCACATATTCATTTGATTTGATCACAAACAAGAAGACTTTCACATAAAACATAGATTCTATGCCTTTAGCCTTCATTATAATACACACACTCATCTTCTAAGTCGCTTGTCGTTAAGTTAAATTATTTCACAATTTTGGCAGATAAGAATGTTTCTTAAAACAAGCAAAATTATCTGTCAATATCTGAATTTTATTCATTTCACTGAATAAAATCACTTAAAACAAAAGACTAGAAAGTTAAGGAGCCCATATAATGGAAAATGAAATTTTCCCTGCTTTTTTAAATAAAAGAGATTAATGTAGTATGCAAACACTGTTAAATATTCAAAATATGCTCTTTATTCTGTCTCCAGTCCATACAGTGCATATATGGAAACTAAGATGCAAAAACACCGCCTTTTGAATTCATGTCATGATGTCATGAAAAGCCAAAATATTTACATTCACATATACCCACATTTTCAGCCTTCAGCAGTTTAGCCCCGCCCATTCACACTGAAGTTATAAGGAGTGTTTCAGCCCAGGCTATCAGAGCACAGCTTCAGAAAATGGTCCTGGGAAAATGAACTATGACTGTTTTCAGTACATAAAACCACACAAATAAGAGAACCTCAGGGTAGCATGGAAAGGAAAATGGAGTGTATGGACCCTTTAAATCTCAAAATGAGCAATATTTGATATATTGACTAGATTTAATCTGATTTCACTGTGTAGACGGTTGAGAGTTAATTTAAATGTGTGCAACCTAGGGGGTCCCAGAACAGCTGAATGTGCCCCTGGTAAGATGAAAATTGTGCACATTTTAATTTTTTGCATTTCACTTTAAATGTGGAGAGCTTTGCAAGGCGAAAGTGCAGTGTTGGAGGCCAGGCTATCTCAAAATGAATATAACTGGCATAAGGGAACCTACTTCCAGTGAAAACAAATAAACAAGCCAAAAACTTGGAGAATAAATTGTTTAGAGTCCAATTCTGCTCTGCTTCTGCAACGAGAGAGAGAGAGAGAGAGAGAGAGAGAGAGAGAAAGGGCCCTTGGGACCCAGCGCCTAGAGCATGTTGATGATGGAGATTGATGCGTGCGGTGGCGCAGACGGCCCAGACGCTGGGTGAAATTAAAAGGCTATTTTGTCGGGTTGTAAAAGGACAGAATGGTGCAGAGGGAGAGCCCCCCCGCCCCCTTCCCCCATGTACCTCTTTAGTGTCATCAAACCCTTAGGGACAAAAGCCGTTACATGCCTTTCACTCTCTCTCTCTCTCTCTCTCTCTCTCTCTCTCTGCAAGCAAAGTGAGCATTATCAGAAAGATAATTTGTCTGCCACATCAAAGCAACACTAATATCGCTGCTTTCATAAGAAACCCTTCAAAACAGTCACTTTATAGAAGGTATGAACACTCTTAGAGGCCCACATCACGGACTTCATGGATGAATGTAAATATCGTTAAAGTTTCAAAACAAAACATTCATTTTCCAGTCCATGCAGTCTATACATGGAAACTAAGCTGCAAAAAAAGCCTGTTTTAAGTTAATTGCTTCTGTGATGTCATGAAAACCAACATTTTTACATATCGCTGTTGTTGGAAGAACCTTGTATCTCCAAAATGATAACTTTACAGAAGAAGAAAAAAAACCTACTTTACTTTTAATGTAAGTCAATGGAACCAGACTTTTTTCAAGTCATTTTGAGTCATTTCTTTTGATCCATTCTTCATGAAATTTACACACTATGTAAAAGACAACAGGTATTTTCAAATTATGTCAAAAACTGAAAAAAATGGACAAAAATGGAGATATGATGTTTTTTTTATTCCGACAGCAGCGATATATTCTCCTATTCTGCCTGCAGCAATTTAGCCCCACTCTTTCAAACTTTATATTAGTTATAGACAATGTTTCAGCCCAACTGTTTTTTTTTAAATAAGGCACTATACAGGACAGCCAATAAAAACAGAGCTCAGTCTTGACGGCACAGCAACCAAAACAGCCTGTTTAATTGTTAGGGTACTGCATGCCGTGAAGAATTCTGCCTCCGTTACCTTTGCCAGTGCCTCGCCGCTTGAGGGGCGTGTCTGCCTACAATGCAGGACATGAATGAATCTCTGTCTCATGAATGCTGTCTTTTGACTCATCAGTAACACAGACATTGTCAGAGACTTCCTGACTTCTTGTGCTTCTTTTACTTTTGTCTCTGTATTGGTTTTGGATCATACAAAATGGGAAACCTAGACACAGCTGTTGTTAACATTACTTACATGTCGTTCAGATGGAACTATGTAGGCAGATCTTCTTTGCGCATGGACGATAGACAGTTGGTCTAATGTAATTTGCATTAGGTTAAAGCCAGCTCAACTTTTCTCGCCACTTGCTATCCCACAATCCCTCACATGCTTTTTTCACTACTCCCCATTGAAAAACTATTCTAAACTTCTCCTGGCCCAGTTGTCATGAAATGTTCACAGTCAGACTGTGAGTTTTATTTTGTTCAATAATTTGGATGGAATAGTTTATGGTGGTTTTCTTATGTGTTTTTTAGGCCTTTAGTTCTAGCTGTGTTTTGTAAAGCTGTTTTTCTGAGGAACTGGCTGTGTTTAGCACTTATGTTGTTCTCTACCAAGTTGTATGTGTCATATTGGAACAGGCCAATGAGTTTCTAAAGTGTTTCTGTTTTTATGTATGTATCACAATATCATCACAATATTCGTCTTTGAAGGTGAACAAACAAGTCAACATTCATAAAAGTGTTTTAATTGTATTTAAACGCTTTTTTATTGTTGCAGTTTTCTGACGTGTAGAAAGTTGCAGTTGTGCTGCACATTTTATCTCAGCATGACCAGAATCGAGAGAGAGTTGTTTTCATAGCAGGGGGTCCTCAGCCCATCCTCTTTCACCCCTCATTGCTCACTAGCAGCTCAATATTAGTCTATTCTCAAATGGCAGACTCACAGTTGGGTGTCCCATTTTTTGTTTTGCCATTCGGAGGTGTGCTCACTAGCTTCCTCTAGGTGCCCTTACTGCGCCACAAGGAACACAACGATGCGGACTCGGAAGTGGTGTGTTACTCAGAATTCCATCAGATACAGATGAGAACCAATCAGAGTGGATGGGTCAGACAGCTGCAAACAGCTGCCTAGAGGGGATGAGTTTGTTTGCAGCTGTCTGACCAACATGATGTGTCAAAATGTTTTTGTTTATTAATTGAACTTTATTATCCATGTAATCTAAATTTAAATACTGTACACAAGCACATTAGCTCATAAAAAGAGTACGACCGATACACGACATGCGCCACATGTAGAGCCTGCTTGTTGCATGAGTTTGTCCCAAATGCACACGTTTTAAATCTTGCACCCTCAAGTTCTCTGGGCAATAACAACAAATTGTGATGTATGAGAAAGACTATTTCACCCAGTGAGAG
Organism: Colossoma macropomum; assembly: GCF_904425465.1. Taxonomy (NCBI): domain Eukaryota; kingdom Metazoa; phylum Chordata; class Actinopteri; order Characiformes; family Serrasalmidae; genus Colossoma; species Colossoma macropomum. The sequence continues at coordinate 15,952,322 of NW_023494794.1, read as the reverse complement.
CCCAAAATATCCCAGTAACTCTGATAACAGGGGTAAACAGGGGGAAACATTTTATTTGATTACATTAATTCAAAATATGGGTTTAGCAGACAGAGCCTACAAACAATTCAGAGTGAAAAATGTGCAAGGAATAAATATTATGAACTACATCTCTCAGTTTACATACTTTTGGCAAAAATTGTGTTTATGTGTCATGTTGTATTGATGTTGAAGTGATGTACACATTTGAATAACATCAATGCTGTACATCAATGACTTCCAAAGATGAAACTCAACATAGCTTTCATTTCCCCAAATCTCCTCAGGCCATCCCACAGCAGAGGCGCCAGCATCCTCCGGCTGTGAGCGGCTAGTCTCTAACTACACTCCACTCACTCACTTATTGGGACATCATTTGCAGATCATTTATCCTCAATCTGAATTTAATTGACCGGGAGACCCGAGAGTGTGGACTGAAGGCCCTGGAGCTGAGCCCTGCCTCCGAGCAGTTGGCAGAGAATAGGAGCAGAGTGGCAGACTGCATGGAGGAGGGGCAAACTGAACACACGGATACGGGGGTCAGACCTTTGTCAAGTGGGGAGTGACGGCCAGCTGAGTTGCTTTGTGTCGTGCTAACAGTCGTCACAAGTGCATCTGTACTAATGTGCATTGGGGGGGTAGTTGACGGAACCAGAAGGCAACGATGGTAGTCCAAAGATACTCAGGCCAACATATTACCACAGCAAATTTTTTTAGCCAATCCTGATCCATTTCCTTTGACATTGAGAACTTGATAGAGTCCATTACAATATTTGTATTTTATTGGATAATATAGCTGGACAGTGCAGACTTCGAGCACATTAAAGTTAGCAAAATAATTTAGGTAAAATATGCTAGGCTTTCAATTATTTTGAAGCTGCACTTTGTAAGATTTGGGGATTTGGGGACCCCTCTGTCGGAAATGTGGAAATGCATGTAAGGTGCGAAGGAACATTTTGTAATGTCAGTTGTGTTTTGGGTGAATCTGATTCTGAAACTGAATCTGAATCTGATTGCAAGTGTGTTAAAAGAGTATTCAAAGAGAATTGGTCAAAACTTGGTGATGAACAATAATGTTAATCTTGCATTTTGAGATCCAAACAACGAGCCAGACCTCCTTTTTAAGCCTGTGCGTGAGGTGTTAATATCTGGGCTGTTTTTCCCCTAAAAAGGTTCCACACTGCAAACATTTAGACCACATGTTAACTCCTGAAACAGTGCCTCATTGCTACAAGCTGTGGTTATTGTCAGCTTATTGTCAGCGTTACCACAGTAGCATAAACAGAGCATGCAATGGGTTAAAACAGCCATAAGAATTTGAATCAGGGTTAATATGGATCAATATCCATGAATTATAATGCATCTGTCAGTCTATTAAAATATGCTTTAAATGGCTCTGATACCTCAAACTTTTCACCACCCCATTCCCTCTCATTCATTAGGAAATAAAGAATTGGAAATAAACAGAACAGCATTGTCCCTCTGTTCCATCCTGTCTCTATGAAGCTGACACAATCAGAGAAACCTCACTGCAACAGCAGCAGCAGAAACAGTAATCAGCTCCATTTCCCCTGAGATCACGACCCCTAGCACTGAGATAGCCTCTGTGGTCTCACATTTCATTGATTTCATTGAAAACTCCAGCAGCACGACTGTGTCTGATCCACTCGTACCAGCACAACACACACTAACACACCACCACCAAGTCAGTGTCACTGCAGTGCTGAGAATGATCCAACATCTAAATAATACCTACTCTGTGGTGGTCCTGTGGGGGTACTGACCATTGAAGAACAGGGTAAAAGGGGGCTAACAAAGTATGCAGAGAAACAACTACAGTCTGTAATTGTAGAACTACAAAGTGCACCTATATAGTAAGTGGTGCTGATAAAATGGACAAAAGAGTGCAGACACAAGGAAGTGTACTTAATGAAGTGGCCATTTGGTGTTTGTAAATGCAAAATCAGTGATCTCAAAATAAGCTGGTTTGGCAGTTTATATATTAAAATGAAATTTTCTGTGATGCGGGTGCTTTAAAAATGGCAGTCAACGTTTGCATTAAGTGAAAAATTCATGATTTACTCAATTTTGAAAAGCAAAGCTTTCAATTTTACATTAACTAATACTACACTGTAAATGCTTTTCCTTTCTCATATAAAGTTGACATTGATGTCAGGCATGAATTGTATTTCTGCCTGCAGGACGGTTTTAATGATGAATTTATTTGAAAAGAATGACCGTGCAGAAATGCGGCTCAGGGAAGTCAGACAGTTCTTCCTCTGCAGCCGGCTGGGAGTGTATCAGCTGGCCCAAGACCTGCCCCCTCTCACACCCTTCATTCACTGACATGTGCCAGGGCCCTCAGCCCAGCCCCCGGAGCAGCGCCCAGATGGGCTCTCACAATGGCCCCCCAGACTCAGGACAAGCTGGCCCAGCTCACGCCCGATTAACCCTCAATATCAGCTCCACAATGATACAGTGGCTCCCAGAGGCCCAGACTGAAGAGTGGGCGGGGCTGAGAGAAAGGTGCTTAGAAAGCGCCTTCCTATAGAACATATGAAGGCAGACTCATTCACTGGCCACTTTATTAGAAACACCTTCCTTGTAGCTACACCTTGCTGGTGTGTAGGTAGAGATAGTAGCCTATCTGTTGATGTGAAATGTGTCATCATCTAGCCACCACAGGCATAGCCTCAACCTTATTCTTATCTCTTAGGTAAAGGTCTTTTAAGCATTAACTGATGTCATAATAGCTTTAATCTAATTAAAACAACAATATACTTGATACATGATACTTATAAAGAGCTTCTCAAGAGCCTAAAGACTTACAATTACATCAAAAACAAGCAAGAAGACAGTAATACAGATATATATAACTCTAGGGGGGACCTTGGAAAGACCTTAAAAGAGGTCTAATTAAGGTTTGAGGAAGTTTATAGGTGAGGAAAAATAGAAACGTTTCTAGATTAGATTTGGAAGAGAGGAGAGAATCAGACTGTGTCATTTGCTGAGGGAGAGAGTTCTAAAGACGAGGAGCAAATCTAGAAAATGCTTGGTCATCGATGCTGGATTGAGGTATGGTGAGTGGGCCAGCTGAAGAAGGCCTGAGAGTACAAGTGAGTTTATAGGGAAGAAGACGATCAGACAGGCAGGAAGGAACAACACTGTTGAGAGTTTTGTATATGAGTAGGAGAATTTTTAAATGCATGCTGTACTTTATGGGAAGCCAGTGGAGATTTTGGAGAACGAGTGTTATGAGATGAAGTGAGAAGATGAGTATAAGAGATCTGGACCATCTGCAGCTTGTGAAGAGATGAAGAGCCAATGTTGTCAAGAAAAGGGTTGTAATAGTCCAAGCAGCTAGAAATGAAGGCATATCTGTTAAACCATTGTCTGTCAGCCCTGGTCCTGGAGGCCCACTACCCTGTACTTTTTACTGTTTTTCCTCCTCTCAACACACCTGATCCAACTTATCAGCTCATTGACATTAGTCCATTATTGAGCTAAAGTGGCCATGTTAAAGCAAGAAAGCACTAAAATGTTCAGGGCAAAGCCAGATGTATTAGTTGATAATTAGGCTACCATCACCTGGCTAACTTAACCTCTTTCTGTACGCCCTGTAGTGGCAATTCCATCTGAACAATGGAAAAACACTCAAATATTTTTAATCAATATAAACACAATATTTGATTATCTAGGCTCTATGTGGGAAATCCTGTGACTGTGTTGAGCTGCTAGTGAGCAATGAGGGGTGGAAGAGAAGGGGTGAGAACCTGCTAGATAACCTGTAGTGGTTAAACACAATGAAAGAGCTTGTTTAAATGCTGACTTGCTTGCTCACCTGTGAAGATAAAAATTCCAGTTCACTTCCTGTTTTGTAAGTCATGCACATTTTCATGGAAACATATACCGTCAACACTGTTACAAAAAAACAAATATTGTTCAGCTGAATGACTTCCAAAACCGGCAAACGTTGCATTTTATGGCTACTGTGAAAAAGGTTTAATAAAGAACAAAACAGAGTACTTGCCAATACTGTATGTTAATACATGTGTGTGTTAATGGTCTAACATCATACATTTAACTGGTCTTATCCATAACACAGACCCAGTGAACTCCTATCCATGACATAAACACATGGGTGGTCTATAGTGAAAGAGGGTTGTGTCCTGTAATAACTTAACTTCTTAGGTCTATGTTGATCAATTGCCATGATAAAGGACAGAGCTTCATATAAGAAGGCTCCCTAGGTGTTATTCATTGAGATGATGGCCTGGAAGAGTGTCGATTGGAGTATTGGGCTGTGGTTTGTTAGTCGATACAGTGATTGCATCTGTGAAGCTGTAAACAGTTGGGCAACCAGGCATGCCTTATGAGAGCAGAGTGTGTGCTGTAAATTGACTGGAGTGTGTCAGATGTAGATAAAATGATGCATTATGTGCAGGGTAAAGTATGTTTGTGTGTGTGTTGGGGGGTGGATGGGGGGAGTGACCGTAACATAATGTTCAGGCCATGATTTATCAGTTCCCTCACTAATTTCTACACAGCATGATGGAGTCAGAGAAGCAGTGCACATGTGTGCCTGTGTTTGTTTACATACATTTTAAGGACAGAAATTTAAACCAGAGAAAAACCTGCAAAGTGAGGGACATCTATGAGGCAATACATATGAGGCATGTGGTATATATATATATATATACATACATATATATATATATATATATATATACACATATATATATATATGTATGTGTATATATATATATATATATATATATATATATATATACATACATATATATATATATATGTATATATGTATGTATGTATATATATATATATATATATATATATATATACACACCTCACATCCAGACGAAAACAGGTGTTTGTGTATATGTCAGTTCTGGATGTAATGCACAGCGACTATAACCCATCTTTATAATCAGTGATGAATGTAGTCAGTGTATCCCTGTGCATGGACCACTGTGTATGTGTGTATGTGTGTGTATGTGCGTGTGTGTGTGTGTGTGCATGTGTGCCTGTGGGAGATAAGACAAAAGAGGAAAAAAAAGAGAGATAGAGAAAGAAAGGGGAGATCATCTCGTGTCCATATTATCACCATCATCCACCAGCACGCTAAAGCCCTACAGCCTCTTATCACCGGCCGCTGGCCTTCCAGCCTACATCCTGCCCCGCCACACCTGTCTGCTCTTTCAGATATGCTAATCAAGGGGCCGGCCTATTCCTGTCAGGGTCATTACCATGCATTAGCCTCCACTCAGCTCCGCACTAATCCCTCATCTCCATAATCACATTGGGGATTTCTCCTGCAGTGAATGGAGATTGTGGACCTTGAGTAAATATGATCTGCACTGATTGAATATCAGACGGTTGGAATGTGTTAACATCATTCAGACACACAGTGTGGATTATTCCACTCACGACACCGAGCGGAATTTTGAGGAGATTAATATGAATAAGCTTCAGAATGAAAGCTGCCATGATGTGACAAACTGTACACGTTCAGAGAAATTGTGTAATAATGAAAAAGACGTTATTTAAAGCTATTATCATACTACTACTACCACTAATAAAAATAATAATACTAATACTACTACTAATAATAATAAAAATAACAATAATAATAATTTTGGTATAGTGTTGTAGGTAAGACCGCTGCCCTTTATGGATCAGACTTGGGTTTGATTCCACAGGCATTCACCATGCTACACCAATCTGAGTCCTTGGGCTAGACTCCTAACGATATATTTGCGTACCCCTGTGACATTAGTAAAAAGTGTAAGTCTCTCTAAATAACAGTGTCTGCTAAATGCCGTAAATGTCAAAAAGGAACAATATATTATATTGTTGTTTAGACACATTTCTCCATTCAGAAGCTATATTCAGTTCACACATGATACCAAACAAAGGCTTGTTGGACAGAATAATATTTTTTTCTTTGCAAAACGGTCAAAAATTCCTTCAATCACTCATTAGACATCAACCAAAAACATTAAATACAGGTTTCAGTTTCACAGGTTTCAGCCTTCATTAACAATGCATGTCTACTCTGTACTGTCTGCTAATACTTCACTGTAAACAGACTTAGAAGTGGAACAATATCACAGTGTGAAACCTGTTTCCAGAGATATGGTTTTAGTGCGATGTACTATATAACCTCCCACAAGAAAGTGAAAAAATAAACAAATAATTGATTTACTCTCTTTTTCCTTTTTTCTATATTCATAAAACAAAGGCAAAAGTGGTGACATTGTCCAAAATGATGCCAAAGCCTCGGCCTGAGTATACATCAGTGGGATAGACTGTGTCAGAGGGGCTTAAACAGGAGGCCTTACCATTCATACCTTACTGAACTGACATTCTCATCAATCACGGCTTGTCCATGACAGAAGGAACCTCAACAGGTCAGTCAAACGTCGTATAAATCTATTACACATCTCTCTACTCACAAACACGGCCTCCTGTAAGTGTTCACTATGCAGTTCACACAGGTGTTGAAGGTGTTTACTATGAGAGTATTTATCATTATAGGTATTTATATCTATGAGTATTTTTTATAAGCGGTCACTACATGTTTTCCTTCCATTTTGCAGAGTTATCTAAAGAATGTTTGTGTTATTTTGTGAGTTCTGCTTTAGTTGTTCTGTAACTCTATGTTTTCCAAATTTCTCAAACCTTGGTGGCATCATGTGACTATCTTGTTGACTCAAAGTGATACTATTATTTGATGATTTGTTTGTTTATTGCTGAAAATTGAATGTAAGGTAATTATCTTTACCTAGATAGCTAACATGTTTAAGCCATCCATTCACTGAAAGTTAACTATCTATCTATCTATCTATCTATCTATCTATCTATCTATCTATCTATCTGTCTGTCTATCTATCTATCTGTCTGTCTGTCTGTCTGTCTATCTATCTATCTATCTATCTATTTACTTTGTAAAAAATGGCTCATCAGATGAACCTAAAATATTAAATACTTCGAAATAAACGATTCTTTCAATCAGTGTAATTTTTTGAGTTGAATAAAACCTGTTCAATTGCTTGTTACTACATTAAGTCATTTTTAGGTTGATCTGACAAGTCTTAAAATCTATAACTGACAAAAGGCCTGCAGTTTCAGGGATTAAAATGCCCTTCAACTCACCACTCAGAAGTGTGGAACACCTATGTTACTCAAGTGGGGAAGGGACGGCATGCTGTGGATTTTTTAACTGGAAAATTGAACTTTGGCTTGGTGCAAAATGAAGGTTGAACTTTACATACATCAAAATGTGGAGTAATTGCTTTGTCTGACTAGAATCATTGATACATCATCTTTCTTTTTGTCGTTATTAGCTGTTTAGCCTTTAGCCAGCTAGCGGAGTAAAGTAGTAAAGTTGTCAGCATTCATGTATACAGACAGAATAGCCTGCAAATCAAAGCTCAGCAAATTAAACGTTATGGTTTGGAATTATTAAACATTTTAAAGTATTTTTCTTGCTATAGATTATTAACAACTTTGTCTGCCGTTATTTCTGGGCTTGAATTAGAAATCCGTCAGCTTGCAATTATTTCTGGGCAAGTTCTGCTGCCAAATTTGACACTTTTTTGACTCCTACCCTTGCCCCTTATCTAATAAACGTCACTTGAGCTAATAGAGGAATGGAAAGGCCCTTATCTAAAGAATGTTTGTGTTATTTTGTGAGTTCTGCTTTAGTTGTTCTGTAACTCTATGTGAAAAATAAAAGCAATGAGAACATGTTGACATATCTGCAAAAGGATACTTCTGCTTTGCTAAGAAAGTGACAATGAAGATTAAATTGACCCCAGTTTCACTAAATGTGTTAAAGCAATCAAGAAAAGCTGTATTATCATTATTATCAATAGTAGCAGATTAACATTGTTACATAAAATGCATCAAATATGATGTATATTAAGGGCTTCTAGGTGAAGCTAATTTGAAGTCAATAAAGAATAAATAAATATTTTTAATATGATATCTTATATAACACAAACATGTTCTGATAATTCTTAGGTTAATTATAATATATTTTGTTATAACAACAAGAAGAGCATTGTTATTATTTTTGTTCATTTTACTTTTTTATTATGGTGACACTTTAAAAAATGCCCCAATAAAAAGCAATTTCATCATTATCTAGTAGTTTAATGACCATCAGTGAGTATATAATTGCTCCCTATGTGTTAAATGTATTTTGTAAATAATGTTTTTCACTGTGTTTTGTGAAGTGAGTGGTTAACAATTCAAATAGAAGCATTTATTAATGTACAAGTAACAATTATGTAAGTATTAACTATCATTAACAAACTATCAGATAACAGTTAATTCGCTATCTATAGAGGCCTGTTATTATAAAGTGTTACCATTATTGTTGTTATTGTTGCCACATTTGTTTTCTATTTTCATGTATCTGGCCTGCACAAGGGCAGGGGACTGTGAGAGAGAGAAAACCAGAGAGATATAGAGAAAGAAGAGAATAAAGAGAATGACAGTGGAGAGAATGAGAGACACAGAGAGAAAGACAAAGAGAGAGAGATGGAGAATAGAGAGAATGAGAGAAAGACAGAAAGAAAGAGAATGAGGCCTCTAACTTCCAGTTCCCTATCAAGAAGAATAGACAATCCTGTTTATAGACTAATTATCAGCTTGTCAGTCCTTAAGGTCAGCAGTGGGACAGTGGAGGGCTGGTCAGTGCCTTCTGGAGCTTTGCAGGCCAGGCTGGGTGAAGTGGACCGGGGGGGACAGCGGGGGGCGTCCTGGGCAGCACGTGTTACAGATTCGGAAAACAATACACACAGACGGTGAATCAGCTGCAGTTCACACCCCTTCAACACCCCCAGACTGAGGACAGATCTGCTCTTCTACTCGGACTGGCTAATCACCAACGCCATCCACCCACACCATACAGACCCGTCCACCCTGCGACCTGACTTCTGACTGACCTTTGACCTCAGGAAGTGACCTCTTCAGTGACAGCGCAGCAGATTCACCTTAGCAGCTGGACAGTCGTTCCACATGGCACTGTTCCCTACATGAGGAATCAGGAGCACCTTATAACACAGTACTGAAAACAGAACTGGCCCCTAATCACTGTTACCTACTTTGGAAGATCAGGAGAAGCAGGCAGTGGTGGAAATGGTGAGTGTTTTCGTTAGCAGTCCGTCAGGGTGTGGTGTGTTTGGAAGGTACGGTAAATAGCAAAAGTGCATGTTTTCCAAATTTCTCAAACCTTGGTGGCATCATGTGACTATCTTGTTGACTCAAAGTGATACTATTATTTGATGATTTGTTTGTTTATTGCTGAAAATTGAATGTAAGGTAATTATCTTTACCTAGATAGCTAACATGTTTAAGCCATCCATTCACTGAAAGTTAACTATCTATCTATCTATCTATCTATCTATCTATCTATCTATCTATCTATCTATCTATCTATCTGTCTGTCTATCTATCTATCTGTCTGTCTATCTATCTATCTATCTATCTATTTACTTTGTAAAAAATGGCTCATCAGATGAACCTAAAATATTAAATACTTCGAAATAAACGATTCTTTCAATCAATGTAATTTTTTGAGTTGAATAAAACCTGTTCAATTGCTTGTTACTACATTAAGTCATTTTTAGGTTGATCTGACAAGTCTTAAAATCTATAACTGACAAAAGGCCTGCAGTTTCAGGGATTAAAATGCCCTTCAACTCACCACTCAGAAGTGTGGAACACCTATGTTACTCAAGTGGGGAAGGGACGGCATGCTGTGGATTTTTTAACTGGAAAATTGAACTTTGGCTTGGTGCAAAATGAAGGTTGAACTTTACATACATCAAAATGTGGAGTAATTGCTTTGTCTGACTAGAATCATTGATACATCATCTTTCTTTTTGTCGTTATTAGCTGTTTAGCCTTTAGCCAGCTAGCGGAGTAAAGTAGTAAAGTTGTCAGCATTCATGTATACAGACAGAATAGCCTGCAAATCAAAGCTCAGCAAATTAAACGTTATGGTTTGGAATTATTAAACATTTTAAAGTATTTTTCTTGCTATAGATTATTAACAACTTTGTCTGCCGTTATTTCTGGGCTTGAATTAGAAATCCGTCAGCTTGCAATTATTTCTGGGCAAGTTCTGCTGCCAAATTTGACACTTTTTTGACTCCTACCCTTGCCCCTTATCTAATAAATGTCGCTTTAGCTAATAGAGGAATGGAAAGGCCCTTAGGATGGTGTGGGGGATTCCCCCAAAAGGAAACCGCAAGGCCAAGAGAATGAGCGCTTGCTAAAATTTAAAACTAAAAAATTTTGAAATGGTCAGTATATTTAAAAATATAAGAGCGTAACAGAATGGACACAGGACATTTTTACATTCTAGCTATGTCAACATGCACAAAATGATTTAATATATATGTTGCAATAGTGGTTGTTTTGACAGGCTCTGATTCTGCATGTTTCTCAGCTGATCTTTCGTTACTTTCGACAGCTAACTTTTCATCACTCCAAATCTGGGCTGTTAATCTGCACTGCAATACAGTTTGTTCATGATTGATTTCCATGGTTTCCACTGACTACCATTAGTTTCGATTACACTATACATCAAGTAAAGATCCTGTATTTACACATTGCAGGTTGTTGGGTTAATAAGGTCAATGCGGTGCTTCTGTTTTTCGCACTGGCTGTAGGCCCTTATATCTTATGACAGGTTGGGTCGCGTCTGTTTTTTTGTGAATTATATGCTTGTATACGTCTGTTGCAAGAGACAGACAGGTGCCCCTGGCTGCTGGGACGGCCCCCTCCTTGAGCATGCCCCGCCCGCTCCTTTGCATGTCCCATTTCAATATATTGAGTGGGCCATCTGTAAGCCATTCATCTCATTCAAAAAGCCGTTAGGAGAGCCTCCACCCCGCCAGCCTGGCCCTCTCACCGCTCATTAGCATAAACTCACAGCGACATGCACAGACACACACTTGCGCGCACTCACCCGCGCATATGCATATGTATAAACACACCCGCACCTGTATAAGCACACTCATGCACTCGGAGTGCAAACGTGAAGAGGGAAAGAGAAGTTTTTCCAGCACAGATATTCGTTCAAAGCATTTTTTAAAGGAGGGATTATTATAAACATTTAGTTGTGTTATTAGGTTGATGCATAATACTGGGGAGATTATCCCATTTCTACTTTCATATGTACTTTTTACTGTACTAAGAGCTGGGATGCATGATTGGAATCAGCCGAGATCAGAATCTGCAGATTTTTGGTCCAAACCTGCCAATCTGCAATCGATTTATTATTTTGATTTTGGCCAGTCTGTGTTGCAATTTCATAACATAAAAATATAAGCCAGTTTGCAAATGTTTGAATACTCACACCTACATATTGTGTTGATTTTCTAAGTGAAAATAAGTTAACAGCTTTTGCAGAGAACAAACTTAAACTTCTGAAAATTTAAGTACACAATTTAATATGTTGGAAAAATTTTGCACAGGCCACAACTGAGGTTTTATTTTTTCCCCAAATTTGGCAAATAAACAGTAATTGTGCATTAAGAAGTACCAAAGTGTGTTCTCTGTAGAGGATGAGTTAACTTACTTTCAACACAACATGTGGTTTGACCAGAGGGCACCCAATTTTTTTGCGTACAACTGTGAGTGCACTCAAGCTGTATTTGAATGCTGCTGCTACACTTGTATATATGCCACAGCATGGTGTAGTTCACTTATCCCACCCCAGACATAAATATCTTCATTGTTGGGACAAAACCTCTTATCTCCAAAAGTTAAAGGACAGAGGCTTGTTTGATGTCACCACTGTGCCACGTCACTTTTCTTTTTTAACAATGTTCAGTAATTATTTGGTAACTGAGGACAACAATTTTTGTAGTTGTAAAAGTAGATTTTTTCCTTATTTTTGCTTGATACACCACTTCAGCTGCTCAACAGTCTGAAATCTCTGTTGTCGTATATTGTCATACTGTTGTTGCACATAATGTAACGCACCCAATGTTTTCAATGGGAGGTCTAGGCTGCAGGCAGGCCAGTCTAGCACCAGCATCCTCTTACTAAAGGGCCAAGATGTTGTAACACATTGCTGAAACAAGCAGGGACGTCCCTGAAATAGATGTTGTCTAGATGTTCTTCCAAAATGTGTACACACCCCTCAGCATTAATAGTCCCTTCACAGATTTTTGCAAGTTACCCATGCCATTGGCACCAACACACCCCCATACGATGACAGATGCTGGCTTTTGAACTTTACACTGGCAACAGTCAGGATGGTCCTTTTCCTCTTTAGCCTGGAGAAAAAAATGTCCATTATTTCCATTTATTTCTAAATATTTTGAAAGGTGGACTCAGAACATGATTCTACTTTGTGACCAGATCTCAGAAGATGATTCTACTTTGTGTCAGTCCATCTCAAGTAAGCTTCAGCCCAGAGAAGTCGGTGGCGTTTCTGGATGTTGTTGATACATGACTTCTACTTTGCATAGTACAGTCTTAACTTACATTTGTAGAAGCCATGGTCACCTATGTTTTCTGACAAGAGTTTTCAAAAGTAGTCCAAAGCCCAAAACAGGTGTTTTTCATCATTCCACAAACTTCTCAGTCTTACATTAGCTCTATCACAACTTTTTTTTTAATGTGCTGCAGGCTTGACATTAGGATATTTTTACAAAAATCAAGAAAGTTGATAAGGAAAAATAATACATTTATCTTTTTGTGCTGTTTTCAGTTAAATACCTATGAAAGAAGATTAGAAAACACTATTTTTGCATTTTATCAATGGTTCCAATCTAAAATTGTTCAGAATTGGGTCTACATCATTTTCCCATTACCTCAATGTAGTCAATCAGCCAAGACATGTTTCCTTCTTTAGTTTTGCATTGGAGCTAAGTTGACATTGGGCATATACTGTTATGTAATGTGTTAATTGGTGAGATACAAACGTCCATTACTTGTTGAAGCTATATTAGCTTGTTGTTCTGATGCAAAATGAAAAATCGCCACTGTTGGACACCAAACATGTCTTGGCAGATTTGGGGTAAGGGCTGAAATTGTGTAACACTGATTTCTCGTCAAACTGTGGCTTTAAGACTAAAGTGTGTGCCAGGCTCAAACATATGCACACATACACACAAGAGAATGTATTTCTTCTCACTTCACTGGCTTTGTCATTTCCATCACTTCCACGTAAGCTATCTATCCCCAGAACTCAGCTTCCTTCTTTTTCTCTCATTTCTCATACATCCGAGTTATCCTTCTGGCCGTGTGAGCCACTGCCGGCCATTCATCACCAGCCTTATCTGGCACACTGGACACTGTTTTTATGTCATCCTCCAGTCAGTATGACGTGTGATATCAGTGCCTAGCCGTCTTCTCACTCTCGCTCTCACTCTCACTCTCATTCTCTTTCTCTCTGTGAAAGGACGATGAGGAAATGGAGCAGGGAAGACCCCACCCCCCCCACCCTCTGTTCACTTCTGCCAGGCATGCTCAGTGAGCCAAGAACCATCACAAGGGTCAAGAGCAAAGGGAACGAGAATGGGATGCAGTCAGCCTTTTGTACGTTGGTCTTCTGTTCCATGCACATATAAACCAGAGCATCTCAGACACAAGAGAAAAGCTGGTCACAAACATGAAGCTATAGAGCAATTATTTGGCAACAGCTTGTTTGAAGCCATTATTTATTAGTGGATGAAACTGAGGGGAAAATAAATTGAATGTTGTGTGAAACATCCAAAAAGTGTATGCAAATTCTTTCAAACATGCTCAATATTTAGCAAAAATACCAGAAATATGAAACAAAATTGTAAGTATTGGCTATTGAGATCGATTTTTCTAAAACGATGCAGTAGCCCACTTTAAATATTTCTTAACTTCAGATTTAATGCAACACTTTTAAAGGGTTTTACCCTAAAATAACAGCAATCAAATCATCAACACAATTTTGATAGTACACTGACTTATAATAGAGAGAATGGCATCTCTATCAACACCACTCTGGGCCCAGAATACCTGCTATAGCACTATGTAACTTTGGAGGAGCTGGCAAAAGACCTCTCGTGAGAACAGCGTAACACATTACGGCACCATGTCACACACCAAAAACTATGGCTTTTCAGGTAGCTTTAAGAAGCAAGAGACTGGACAAGAGTATATCTCTGACTTGTTTTTACTTGTTGGCAAGAGCTAAAACTAAATAAGCTAAGAGTTTACATCCTTGCCAGTATAATTCATGAAAGACTGTGATGTAGGCTGTTTCCTTATTGGTGTCATCCCTGTCTCATGGAGTTTTGTAGTTTTTCCAGAGGCCAAAAGTCAAATAACCTCTGTCTCATTTCAGGCTAGCAAACGAAGAAATAAATAAATCTCACACCAAAAAGTTTGGTCAGTCTTTGTCAGTCTCACTGCAAATAAGCCTTGAAAGTTTGCAACCTTCTGTAATAAAATCCTGTAATATTACTTGTACATGGTTCTTTGTCTTCTGATGCTGCCTTTGCAAGGTTTGTGCCGAATTCCATCTCATTGGCAGTATCCAACTCCCCTTTGCATGTGCATCACACAGGCATGTGGACGCTACGGATTACAATCATGATTTTGGTTATTTATACACATGGAAACATAAAAATCTTGGCTGTAATCTGTAGCATTCATATGCCAATGATCACCGTGCATGCGAAGGGGAGTCAGTTCTGTATCTTTCAGCTCGTCAACAAGGCATGTGTACAGCTATCCTTGAGGAGGGGCTGACAGCCCAATTTGTGCTTACGCAGTGGTGTAAAAGTGAAATACACGATGCAAATGTAGGGGGAGCCAAAGAGCAAAAAAACACCAATTTTCACATAATGCTGCATTAATACCCAGTTTATAAACATTTAAATTTTTTATGATATGACTAATAGTAATGAAATTAGTATTGCAAAAACGCCAATTCTTTTCTCCCACTTACATTCTGATTCGCTAGTTGGATCTTAAAATTGACTGGCTAGTTGAATGCTGCAATCTGATTAGCTACTTAAATATTGCACCTGGACTGGGCAGTTGAATCCTGCATTCTGATTGGTTTGTTGAATCCTGGAATTCACTTGCGAGTTAAATATAGTGTTCTTTTTGGTTACTTGGATACTGCACCCTGATGGGGTAGTTGAATCCTGTGCTCTGACTGGTTATTTGAATACTGCAGTTTGATTGGCTACTTGTTGTTGTGATTTGGTTAGTTGATTCCTCTGTTCTGATTAACTATTTAATTTCTGCATTCTGACTGACTAGTTGAATACTGCACTCTGATTGGCTACTTGGATATTGCACCCTGATTAGGCAATTGAAACTCACTAGCTAGGTGAATACTGTGCTCTTAATGGCTTCTTGGATACTGCACCTGATATCTGATAGGGCTGCAGGTCAGTCCAAACTGACTGCTGCAGTCCTGCCCTCTGACTGGTTATTTGAATTTTGCAGTCTCATTGGTTACTTGGTGTCCTGATTGACTAGTTCAATCCTATGCTCTGATTGACTACTTTGATATTGCACCCTGACTGGGAATTTGAATCCTGCCATCTGATTGGCTACTTGGCGTTCTATTTGGTTAGTTGAATCATTTGTTCTGATTGGCTAGCTGAATTCTGTGTTCCAATTGGCTAGTTGAATCTTGCATTCTGATTGGCTAGTTGAATACTGAAACTCACTGCCTAGTTGAAACTGTGCTCTGATTGGCTACTTGGTGTTCTAATTTGATACTGTGCTGACTGGGCAGTTGAAAACTGTAATACTGCATTCTGACTAGTTACATGAATACTGCAATCTGATTGACTACTTAGCTTTCTGATTGGCTAGTTGAATCCTGCAATCATGCACTCTTGAGTTCCAAACTAGAGAAAAGGTTGATCATCAACAGTTTTAGGGTTAGGGTTAGGATTAGATCCATGTTGGGTTTAGGTTTTGGTTTAAGGTTAAAGTCAGGGTTGGAGTGAGTGTGAAATTAAGCAAAATGGACTTGTACAAAGCATCTTTAAAAGCATCATCAAAGCAACACAAGCACAAAATAAACTGGGAAGACTGGACTTCACTGTAGTTTTACACTGGTTTTGAAATAACCCCACTTTGCAGAAGTGAAATAGAGGTAAAAAATATGTCTATGTGGAGAAAGTAGAGTAGGAAATAATGTAAGAAGTGTAAGTAGAAAATCGTGTAAATTTGATTTTTCACCTAACTATTACTTTAAAGCAGGCCCGTGATGAATGGGCCTGGCCAGGCGGTGGATGATGGAGCACCGGGCTCTTTGAAGCCGGGCCTGAGCCCCCAGGGCTTGCCTGCACTGCTCCTTCAGTCTCTCAGGAGTTAATGTCCTAATCTGTTTTCTGTCGAATGCTTGCAGCCAAGGCACCATGGCCAAGGGCGAAGAACCTAATGAAATGCTCTTTTAGCCGGCCGTCATTAATTGGTCACAGTTAGAGAGGGAATGTCAACACCACTGCCATTATCGGCTCTTAATCTTCCAGAAGACCTTCATGTGAGCGTTTGAGGCTTTTTACAGATCGCTCTGGGCCTGTCAAAACAGGAAGGCAGTGGGTTACTGAAAGAGGTAGGCTGTTGGCCAAGTCTAGCCAATAGATGAAGATTTCATATCGAGCTCCAACAAACTGCTGATAAAGAGCTATATGAAGTTTTCTACCCGAAAGGCAATTGCCACCAAAGAGGGATGGTTCTCTTTTCATGTAAAAGCCCCAAGAAGTTGCATTTGGTTACCAGTTGTAGTGAAACTAAAGCATTTTCATATTTACTCACTCATAGCTCATTGAAACAAGCACTGAATTTCTGTAGAAAGTGCAGATTCTAAGCTTTTAACCCACATCACATTTGTGTTTGTAAGCAAAGAGGAGATACTTTATTATGATTTCAATTTGACATAAGTTATTGTTGCATAGATTGCAAAAACATCCTTTATATTTGTGCCATTTTTTGTTTTGTTTTTTTTTCTTGACACTAAAGTTAGAAATAACACCAAAAGTGTAGACTTACCCATTTCAGTAGCCGACTGAATGCAAATCAAATCTAAAAGTAATTTGCAATGTAATTACAGTGTAATTAATTATATTATTACAAAATTATATTTAAATTAGATTGTAAAATAACAGCAACTCTCAATTTTTAAGGGTTAAGGCACCATCTCATGAGAACTCTAAACAAAAATGGATGGACAAAGAAGCTTGCAATCCATTTGCTGCTTAAATGAGATACTCAGAACAATGGAGTTAGATCCACCTGTTATATGAAGTAGAATACACAGTGTGCGCTGCAGTGTGGGTGGCGGCAGAGCTAGCCCCAGGACGAGGTGTGATGAGAGTGAAAGGAGGTGTTAATGGAACAGCTGATCCTCTATCTGGACCTCAGCCATCCAGCCAGGGCTCTGTGCAGAAGCTTCAGGCTTTCTAGCTCTGGGATCCAGACATGCGTTGGTGAGAAACCTGGCCAATTCAAAACGCTGCCAATCCACATCAGCCCAGGGGTCCTCCAGAGCTCCACAGCCTCCAGGCCTCTATGGCCTCCCATTCAGACTGCTCAATGCATCACTCGGCAGGGGAGGGCCAGAGGACAGCAGCCCACCATGCCTCCCCCCATCCTACAGCCTCCGGTCATCCTGCCAGAGACACATTTCCCATCCATGTGCAGTTGTTCCCCATGGAAAGCTTTTCAGACACTAGCAATAGTCCTTGTTTTTCACTGTTAAAGTGACCATCAGAAGTCTGGAGTTATTGTTGTTTTGCCATACAATCAATTTTCATTACTAAGGTCTAAATGTAGATACATAATTGCTTAATTAATTACTCAGTTGGCCTCTAACTTCCCCAAGCCTTACCTCTGTATGGTAATCCTTTCTACACATTCTTTCTGAAGTGTTTTCCACTGTGCTACTTTTCCTTAACCCTAAGGGCTCCTAAATCCAATCCCCAGGATGAGGGATTGAACAATCTCATGGCTGGAGTCCAAGAGAGCATATTTGGCTCTCTCAGGGTGGGTAGCATGGCCCTTATTTCCCCCATCACTCAGCACAATGCTAGCCAACCCAGGAATCTTTTAGCTGACATAGCAGAATCCTCACAGTGTTCTCCTGCAAGCGTGTTGAGCTGTCAATGACGTTGCACTTGCAGCAGTTCAAAAAGATGCAATGGTGCTTCACTTGTCTCAGAGGCAGCATGTGCTAGCCTTCACCCTCCCAGCTTGTTAGCATCATATACAGAGGTGAAGCCAGAAGGGTGGCAGGGCTGGCACTGGCTACCTCTGAAATGTGATTGGCCAAACTGAGTGCCACCACAAGCCTCCTGTCATGTAACTGTCTGAAAAGAATGCTTCCAGGTGCTTTGACTACAGAAAATAGTTCAGCACATGATGTCATGCACAGTCAGACACTAGCAGGGCAAAGCAAAACTGCCACATGGTTGTAATGTTTTCTCCATGTCCTCCCTGTTTACTGGTGGGCAGCTAGCATAGACTCTTAAACGTAGTAAACAAGAGCAGGTGTATTGTATTCCTCTAAGTAACTTTATTCTGATTGTTTTTTGCTATTATCAAGCACACAATTAAACATGGTCTTTGCCACAATATCAAATGTTCATCAGAAGCGTTGATCGATTGCTGCTGTCCAAAGAAAAACAAGTTCCAAGTGATAAATTAACAGGAAAAGGCAAAAACATTCTGAACTGTCAATGTCAATGATTTATTTTGAAGCATTTACATCGGACCAAGCCTCATGAAATTTTCACACAATGTAAAGTGCAGCTTCTGTGATCAAATGATGCAAAAAAAATACATCTAAAAAAATAGAAACTTATTTTTTTTTGTTTGTTTTTTTTTCATTATGTTTTTTCTATTTTGTAGCTGTGTAAGCTGTAAGCAGAAGACATAGTGTGTTTGTGAGAGAGTCAGTGTAAGACTCACAGAACATGATGAGGCAATTTAATATTCCACCTTAAATGGTGCAGCGGTTACGTTGTTATACAGGCCCCTAAATGTAACAGTTGTACTATTTATAGTGGATGATGTGAAAAAGAACCTGGCAAATAGGCAGCTTCAATAGTCAAATTAATGCCCTTCAGTGTTTTCACTGCTCTGTCTCTATACTGTGTGTTTAATAATATGCTTATGTTCAGTTATTCATTCATCCAATGCCAAAGAAATTAAACAGGCATCTTTTCTGGGTCATGTTTTACCCAATGTCTGGTCATTTTTGAGCCCCAAAAATTTCTATGTCATATTGTCTACCTAAAAGTATTTTTAATCCTGAGATTGAGACGAGACTTAGACCATTACTTTGTAGCATTAAGAGTCAAGTACTACAAAGTACTACAACACTGTATAATACACACATAAAAGTGCTCTGAAAATGCATACTTCACTCTAGTTATGTAATAATGTAGTAATAAGCAGTTATAAGTTGTTATTGACTTGATCAGCTATCTTTATAAGTACACAATAATGGGCGCCTACAATCTTGTGCAGAAGACTATGATGCATAATTAACCTTAGTCATTGTTTAATCATGTAGTAATGAACAGCCAGTTAATTAGCAACTACTGGCTCGTTACTGACTTAATAAGCACATTTCAAGGGCATTATAATGTGTCTCTATACTCCAAGTGTTGCCAAAAAAAGAATAAGGTAACTCTGTTGTCATTTTGCCCTACGATTTCAATACAATCACATAATTACATAATTAATCAAATGATTAAGTAATACATTTATATTCAGGATAAATTTTTGACTGTATTGACTTTTGTTTTGGTTTCAGGCAGTAACAAAAACTAAAATAATACAATACAATTTTTTGTACAAAAATCAGTAAAAATGTAAAGATTTAAATCTTTAATTTGAACAGAATTCCTCAAACTGTTTCAATTAACTATGAAAAAATGATTACTTTAAAATGACATTTTATGACTGGTCATAACTGTAGCTTTTAAGGCTGTTCCTCCAACTGGGTGTTCATGCTAGATACAAATGCTACCAGAGTGTAGTCTGCCCATGACGTACAGCTGAATCTTGTGTAACTTTATTGTATTTGTATCTTTCATTGTGTTTGTCTCTGTATTTGTATTGCATTGATTGTGTATTTTGTACTGTTATGTCTTCCTGCCTAGGCATTGCAGAGGGAGATTAGCAGGAAGCTAATGTTTTTGTGTGTAGTCTCTGACCAAACAAACATGGCAAACTAACCAAATCACTGATCTTCTGATTTTCAGTGTATTCCTATTTTTTACAGTTGAATGCGAAAGTTTGAACACCTCGTCAAATTACAGGTCTTGTTGATTTTGTAACTGTTGATAAGTTAATATATTAAAAAGAGAAATAAAACATAACATATGAAATGTGCCATTACTTTTGCACAGGCCACATTGTACATAATTTTTCCCCTTTATGTCAAATTCAGCAAATGAACAGTACTTATGCATTAAACTGTGCAGGAGTGTGTTCTCTGTAGAGGATGTGCTGAATTATATTCACTTAGAATATCAACAAAACGTCATCTAAGCAGGGGTGCATGGACTTTTGCATACAACTGTGTGTTGACTTCCTGCTGCTTTCTGAATAAAAAAAAAGATTTCGCTTCTTGATGGGAATTGTAAGAATTCCAAGAGCAGTAAGATCCATACAGATACTTACATAAATGTATTCATGAACTGAAACAAGTTAATATCATCTTAATTAAACAATCATTTATCTGCTGAAGAGGAAGCTTTGTTTCATAAGCTGAAGTAACTTAGTTAAAGATTCTACAAATTGCTTACAAATGAATGGTAGAAGTCTATCACTGGGGCCCTAATAGAGCTGCGTAATTACTTCGGAAAGTGAATTATCTTTTACAGGGCAGTTATCGAAAGTTATCTGGCCGCGGCTGGCGATTATTAAGGCCTTAATCAAATATGGATGGTCATTTGTTAATTGAATTATTCCAGACCATCAGAGAGCGTTTGGAAAGTGAAAGACGAGGAGGGGAGATGAAGGGAGAGACAAGTAACGGATATGACAGGGTTATGATCTTACAGATATGACTGTGATGAACTGATGAAATGTAGCATTGAAGACAGATTGCTGCCAATCAGGATATGAAACCCAAATTTCTCAATACGACTCAGAAAAAGATATAAAAGAGAAACAAAATGTTTGTCATTATTTTGGACTTTGCATACCTTAAAAAAGAAACAAATGAAGTGGACCAGCCAACATTCCACTGATCAGGACAAAGAGAGACATCTCTGGCTTATAGACTTGCCTGTAGCCTAGTTTTAGCTTAGCCTTAGCTTAGCTCTAAAGTGTACAGCTAATTAGAACAAAAACTAGTAATACCCTCTCTCTCACCCTCTTTCTCTCTATGAAACTTGTCTAAAGAAATTAGGCCCTCGAAATACATTGCAATTGCTTGAAAACAGATTTGAGTCATTACTTCTCTCAAAAGAAGCCAAATTCAAGGCAGGTGTGTGGCCTACAAGACCCCCCTTCCTGATCCCACACACATACACACACACACACACACACAAACTGAAGAGGTGAAAACGTCAGATCTGAGAGCAGCGCTTCAGTCGAGTGGCAAACGCTCTGTCAGCCAATCCGTTACTTCATGATCCTGCTCTCACACTGTGGAGAGGACACAGAAGAGGGAGACAGACAGATGGAGAACGAGAGAAAAGCTCAGAAACAACACTTCTCTTCAGAGCAGGACAAGCACTTTAAATACAGACATGTAGTTACAACATTTGTGCTTTTCAAAACTCCTCTAGGCGCTAGAGGCTGGATTATTTTTACTGGAGGAGGTTCTGTGAGGTAGTTTGCAAAGAATTTGATGTGCTGATTAGTACAGCATAACACGTTCCTGTAACAGACGTTTGAGGAAGTGTGGCCAGTTTGTAGTCACCATTAGCATCTGGATGAACTCCAAGTCTAAGCCGTTTCCCTCAATGGAAAAAATGAATGCTGTACGAAAATCGCCGCTATTAGTCAACAAGTTTAAAAGCTGAAATTTACTGTCCTACATACATTTTGCTTTCATTTCTATTACCAGGTTGTAAAGTAGTCAAAGTAGGAATATTTCTCACATGGAATTGACATCATAAGACTGGCAACCTCATCAAAATACACTATGCAAACAAACAAGCCTCGCATAGTGTTGTAGCCAAGTGGCTTTGGTGGTAAATGGCTACAATTTTAATAGCTAGAATTGTTATATAATGTTGAAGTTGTGTTCGATTAGCAGCCTTACTGTCACATAACTTGTAACGTCACGTGACTTGATGTTAATATATGCAGGAGTGTTAGCTTTTTTGTAGCATGTGTGTAGCAACATTCACAACTCCTAAGTGGTCTCATAACTCAGAGGACGCAGTGATATTTGTAGGAAAGTATACACAGGACAAAATATATCAGTTTTGGAACATTTTGATTGACCACAAGCGTCATATGCCAGAAGTTCACGCGAATGTTATCTGACGGACACCACACACAATAACAATAACAGCATGCCACGTCTATTAGCAAGTTTTGTTACATTTCCTAGAGGTTTTTATTACTAAGGGAGCTCCCATTTCAGCCAGTAGACCCTTCTCACACTTCTAGATTCGACAAGACTATAGTCATCACAGCAGAGAAAACATACTGCAACAGAGGCTTTTAGGAATGAGAATGGACTTGTACATTGTTACATTCTCGTTCAGGTAATTACCTCTTTTTTCAACTAATGGCGATGTTCGTTTGTCAAAGATTGTTTTCTTTTCAGGGAGAAGAAAGCTTGACAAGTGCTACGAGCTTTTGTTTGAGAATTACTAACATTATACTACATTTGAATGCCCAACTCGCTGACCTAACACAACACAAAAGTGCAGTAAACACAAAAAATGCAACTGCGTATAGTAACGGAGCAAGAAATTCAAGGAAGAACATTTGCACCTCATGAGCTTCTAATAAACCTTTGAGTTTGTGGGGCTCCTCTGTTTTTCCTCTTTAATCTGTAGTATCTAGCTCTGACTACACAGTGGACATTCACAGCTTTGGACACTGCACAAAACAACACTAACATTAGAAAAAGGCAAAACCATAAAGTTACATCAGATAATAAGACTAATGAGTGACTGTGTTTACTTCCAACCTGCACAACTTTAGTAAACAGCCTTAAACAGTTAATGTTAGCTGACCTCAATGGGTAGCTGGTCATGAGATCCTCGCATTTGTAGTCATAGTTATTTTAGAAGAAAATGAAAACTGCTCCACCAAATGAATGATGTCTTTCATGGGAAAATTATAGTAAATACTTTAATGAGGATATGACATTATGAGTCCTCTATGTTCTCATTTGTAAACGCCACCACTGCTGTAATGATTTCTACTATTTTTATTATGCTGCATCGAATCCAGAAGGGTGGAAACAGAAGGCCATTCACTCCACAATAATACCATCAGACTGTAAAATCCACACACACTGCAGATTCATACTGGATTAACATCTCTCCACAATGATTACTGTCAGACTGTAAACACTGCACAAAATACAGACTCATACTGGATTAAAATCCCTCCACAAAGATTACTTTCAGACTGTGAAACTAAATAAACTACAGATCCATACTGGATTAAACCTTCTCCACAATTATTACTGTCAGACTGTAAAAACTGCACAAACTATAGATTCATACTGAACTAAAATCTTTCCACAATTATTACGGTCAGACTGTGAAACTACATAAACTACAGATTCATACTGGATTAAAATATCTCCACAACTATTGCTGTCAGACTGTAAAAACCACAAAAACTATAGATTCATACTGGATTAAAATCTCTCCAAAATGACACAAACTATAGTTTCCTACTGGATTTAAATCTCTCCACAATTATTACTGTCAGACTGTGAAACTACATAAACTATAGATTCATACTGGATTAAATTCTCTCCACAATTATTACTTTCAGACTGTGAAACTACATAAACTGCAGATTCATACTGGATTAAAATCACTCCAAAGTTGCTAGTGTCAGACTATAAAAATAATGCCCACTCTAGATTCATACTGGATTAAAATCCCTCCACAATCATTAGAGTCAGACTGTAAAAACTATGCACACTGCAGATTAAAATCAAAAAAGTGGATTAAAATCACTCCGCGATGATTACAGTCAGACTAAAACCTACACCCACTCTAGATTCATACCAGAGTTGAAATCACTCCATGATTGTTCCTGCCAGACTGTAAAAATTACACTCACCATAATTTCATAATGGATTCAAATCTCTCCACAGTCATTTCTATCAGACTGTAAAAACTATGCACACTAGATTCATACTGGATTAAAATCACGAATCTTATTGGTAATCACTTAAATTACTGGATGCTCCCAGGAAAAACCACTCCCACTAATATTCTCTCTGATTGTTCCTTGGCAGCCTTAATTTGCAGGTTTAGTTGAACCCTCTGCAGATTACCTTTTAAATCTCTCTCATGGTTATGAAGAATATCAGGCATGGTAGTTTCTGTGGTTTACTGTACTTTTTACATTTTTCTTCTACATCTTTGTTATTCTTTAGACAGTAAGTCTATGTTCCAGCCTCACTGCCGTAGACACACAGTTGGTCCAGCTTTTTCCTGGCAATGCAGATGTAACATTTGTCATGTCAATAAAACTATTTGCACTGCATTGATTAGCTGTAGGCCTGGGGGGGATCCCTGGGGCCTTCCTGACAGAGACAGAGATTGTGGGCGCATGTGTGAGTGAGGTGGTGAGCGAGAGCCGATTCACCAAACACAGATTGTGTCACTGGACTGTCGACTGGCAGGAGGACGCAGTATGCATGCGTGTGTGTATGTGTGTGTGGAGATGAGTCAGATAAGAAAGCTGCTGTTCTCTCCTTTACACACACTGCTGCCCAGGGAAAGTGACAGGGACAGTGCTGGATGAGGATAAGGAGTGTGTGTTTGTATGTATGTGTATTTATATGTGTATGTATGTGTGTGTTTGTGTGTGTTTATATGATAAAGCTTTCATCTTTAAGAGAAAATCAAGCTCCCCTCTTGCTTCAGATCTGAAAAAATCCAGAGGCTTTTCTGTCCATCCTTCCACTGTGAGAAGACAACTCAACACTATGACTCTGAAAGGATGTGTAGCTGTCAAGAAGCCATTACTGAGAAAAGGAAACAGGCAAAAAAGGAGAACTTAGCAAATCAAACAAAGAAGCTGCTCGTGTTCTCATAACAATGGACTGACCATCCCAGAGTCCAGACCTCAGCATCACTAAATGTGTTTGGGATTGCTTGGATCATGAGAAGCAGAAAATGCAACCTCTTCTAAGACTGAACTTTGGAGGTGTGAAAAAAAAATCCCTTCTTTTTTTTCTTTGAAAAACTGAAAGCACATCTGGACACACTAAATACTGAAAAATTTGATATTATGTTTGCTTGTTGAGACTTCTGTACCATGTCACTACCATGTCAGTGCTGAGAATGCACCACCACCCAAATAATATCTGGTCAGCAGCAGTTCTGTGGTCAGAAACTGACCAATGGTGAATTGGCTGCTTTCAACAAAAAAGATTACTGAATGTTTCTTGGTAGAAAAAAAAACTATTTGTTTAGAAGCATTACATTTTGTGGACATTCCTCACTCCCACATCTCACTCTTTAAAGAACCATCCACTGAAAGGTTCTTTAGGGAACCAAAAGCAGTTCTTTTTGGCATGTAAGCATGTAGAGGATGGCAGACCAGTTGTGTTGGCTATAGTCTATATTTGTACATCTATATAGTGGACCTATAAGGTAGGTGGATCTCATAAAGTGGACAGTAATTGAAAGCATATGTTATGTATTTCCTATAAAGTGTCCACAATTTGGCCACAGTGCAGGTTTCCTTCATTGCAGCATCACCTATCTAGCATACAACAATATCACCATTTAACCTAGAAGCACACCCATTGTAACACATCATATGTAGATATCAGGCCAGACTTCAAAGCAGCTATCCATCAACTGCAAGCGTGTGATCTATAACATGTCCATTATCACCCCTGATTAAAAGGCCATGGGAAAACGTCCATCTCGACCACATTTGACAGGGCATAATAGAACGGCCTGCAGTCAAGGAGAGCGAGAGGACGCCGCTGATAGCCCGGCGTGACAGCCGATGCAAATGACCTTGCCTGCTAAACTACGTCGCTTAAGAAAAGTGACAGAAGCAACCAGTGGGTTTCGGGGCTGGATGAGCTGCGATATGTCTTGATCCACAATCATACATAAAATCCTGGGTAGTTAAAAGTGGTGGCCTGCCCTTGGCCCGCAGGCTTTTCTCATTCATCTGAGTATTAATAAAGACAGGCCAATTCCTTCCCTTAACTCTGCAACTGCCCACAAAATGAGTGGCTGACTTTGAATTTAGAGTGTTCATTAATAGGATATTATGGCTGATTGTGGTGCGGGGGGTATTGGGGGTGTCTAAAGACAAGGATGAGGTCTAACAGCAGTGCTGGAGGACTTCTTAGATCAGGTGAGGAGGAAGTGGAACATTGAGAATACATAGTCATTTTTACAATATTCATATTTCCCAACATTTTTCAATGAGAATACATGTCTAATGTTTAATACTGAACCAAAATGAATCAATAGAGGTGCACATAACTGAAAAATAGGCAAGAAAATGGGTGCATGTCTAATTGCATGTGTTAAAGTGATGGTCAAAAAAATCTAATTTACACAGTTACATTACCTCAAAAGTCATCATTCAGCCAAGACATGTTTGCTGTCTGAAGGTTGTTTAGTTCTGCATTGAAGCTATGAGGCTAAAGTATCTAGCAAGTAAAAGAACCATCATACAAACTGCATCAGTTGTCTCAGACGAGGTTTTTTAAGTAATAATAATAATTATTATTATTATAATAATTATTATAATAATAATTATATATAATTATATATAATAATAATTATTATTATAATAATAATTATTATTTTTATTTATATAGCAAGTAATCTCCAAACTATTGGTTTTAGTTGTTTAGTATTAATATGATCTGCCAATGTGAAGATGTGATGTCATCTCTGACTGGTACAGTTGTATGCAAATATTTGAATATCTACAGTCAAATTATACGATATGTTGATTGTGAACACATCCTCTACAAGAAACAAGCTTAAAATTTTTATTTTTCTGTAAATTTCAAAGCACAGTAAATATGTATTTGTTCAGTTGAACATAGAAAAAATAAAATATAAAACGTCCCTTAACTTTTGCACAGATCACATTTTATGCATTGTTTTTTTCAATATGTTAAACTAAGCTAGTAAAGAGTAACTGTGAATTGAAATGTGCAGAAATGCATAAAGCATATTTACTTTTTTCCATTTAAAATCAAATATAAAATATATAGAAAAAAAGACAAAAACAAACATAAAATATAAAACATTCCATAACTTTTGTACAGGCCACATTTTATGTTTCATCTTTTCCAATATATTAAGCACGGCAAATAAATAGTAATTATGACTTCAATTGTGTAGAAGGGCATAAAGGATAAGGGTCCTTTCTGTGTGGACTTTGCATGTTCCTCCCATGTCTGAGTGGGTTTCCTCCGGGTGCTCTGGTTTCCTCCCACAGTCCAAAGATATGTGGTCAGGCCAATTGGACATGCGAAATTGCTCCTAGTTGTGAGTGTGTAAGTGATTGTATATGTCTGTCTGTCTGCCCTGCGATGGACTGGCGACCTGTCCAGGGTGTATCCTGCCATCCACCCAATGACTGCTGGGATAGGCTCCAGCACCCCCTGTGACCCAGAAGGATGAGCGGTTTCAGAAAGATAAAATAAAATGTGCCATAACTTTTGCACAGGCCCATTATATGTTTCATATTTTTCCAACATGTTAAATTCAGCAAATAAACAGTAATTGTCAACAAAAACTGTAATTTGACCATATTAAATATTTAAATATAAAATGCATTGTTTTTGATTAAACTGTCATCAGCATCAACTTTTAATATTTTGTCTTGCATTTCTCTCGGATGTTGGATCCAGGTTCAGTTCACTGTGTAGCACAGTGGACAGCAAGCCGGGCTAAAATTCTAAGGAGGTCTGACATGCGATGGAGGGAATACTGACACTGAGCTGCTACAAGGGTAGAGAGAATGAGATTGCCACTCGAGGAGGGGAAGGACAGAAGGGAGGAATAAGGTCTCCCTGAATCCCAAAGGACAAGCATGTATCGGTCAATCTGGGGCTAATTCGTGTCAGAGTGTGTTGCCTATATCGTGCCTAGTGTGTTATAGTGGAGAGGAGAGTGCAGTGCTGATAAAAATTGAAGAGGGAATGAAGTCAGAGGCTGCAGAGAACAGTGTCAGGCTTTCCTTTAGGCCTCTCTCTTAGAGGGCAGTGCTTTGACCTTGTCCATTATGCACAACAGACTTCTTCTTTTAGCATTTTAGTATTTGGTGTTTAGTGGTGTAAGTCAGTTGCCTCACTTTGTAGCTTTATAACTATTGTTGTGGTCAATCTACCAAGATACGTTTGGTGTCCAAATTTTGCTTCTTTAGTTTAGCACTGAAGCTATGAGGCTAATAAAGTTGCTAATAAACGTTAGAATGCAACAGTCATCCTAATCTGTTTTGTCAATACATCTCCAAAGCGTCTCTCAACCCGCTCACAAAGAGCATGCAGCTCTTTATTACAGTTGTGCAGATGAGCAAGGTTTAACAGACTGCCCACAGCGGTCAGCTAGAAAATGAAGTTTTGTTTATTTTTTGTTTGTAAGTCATCTTGTGCCCTGAACCATATCAACAAGTCTGTGCAACCTTAATGAAGGGCTTGATGCAGTTTGAGTAGGTTGAGAGACATTTTAAGGGGATGTATTTACAGAAAAGATTTCGGTGACTATTGAATTCTACTGCTTATTAGCAATGTTAGCCACAAAATCAGGACACCACATCTGTCTCAGCTGATCAACTACATCTGGGGTAAGAGGAAATTGATTTTTCACCAAACCATTTTAGGATTTGCTGTTTATTTATGTAGCATTATGCATATTATGTGTATTGTATTATGTAGTTTAAAAATGTTGAGTATAAATGTGTCATGACACAAGATTGCAGAATGTACCTCTTTTGACCACTGGGATTGGCTTCTTTAAACCTGGATGGGGCCTGCAGTTGTTTAACATTAGCATTAGTTAGCATTGTCGTATTTAGTGCTTAGTTAAGTAAATTAGCCAACTTATTTTTGGCTTAAACATATTGAATCATAACTGTCATGTCACATACGTCTTTTTACCACTGAAAAATGGCATAACAAACCCACTTAACACTTGTTCAACTTACGAGCTCTGGAGCTTGTGCTAATACCCCAAGTTATTCTTTCAGACGCCCACACCTGCTCAGCCACAAACAAAAATTAGCACCTAAGCTCGAACCCAGATAAGTTCTATCAGTCTCCCACAGCTGGAGGAAGCTATCTGATTGCTGGGGATTTTCACGTTTACTCCAGAATGACAGCGAGTGAAGCCCACATGGCACACATCTACCACCGGCCAATTGAAGGCCACACTAGTATTGATTTCTTTTTCACTTGCGCAGATAGAGGCTGAGAGCACAAAGCAGAAGGCAACTGCATTTCTAAAGCACGCCGAGACTCTCTCTTTATTACATGGCTAGAAAAGGATGGCTCGCCATGACCACTTTCCAGAAAGATGAGCAGGCACAAGAGGAGCTCCTCTTTTATAGTGGTGGCAATTTGGTAGCATTGATCACAAACATGAATAGTGATCTAAAAGCCATGGAGCAAAAAGAAGCAGATTACACACTGAGCTGGGAACTGGCTGAGGGTTACAAACTAAGATGGATGCTCCACTGGAAATGGCTTAACAAACCCAGTTCAGGCCTGCAAAGCTTGCTACTTAGCTTTTAGTTGAGTAAACGTGCTGCCTTACATTGTGGCTTTAAAACAGTGGGTATCACTGTGTCTTGTCACATGATTAAAGATGCAATGATTGAAGCTCACAGGCAGGGGTCAAATAAACAAGTGGGCATGAGCAACACAAGTGAATCCATAATACAAAAATCAGGAAAAACTGGCAAAGGGTCAGGTGGGAAAAAACACCAACACAAGAAACATGGCTTAGAGCTCGGTTAGGACAACAGAGTTTTCTCAGTAGCCAATCTGAGGGCATGTATGGGAGAGTAAATGAGTCCATAAACTATCTGAAGGAGGGCTGGAGCCAGGAAGTAGCAGGCCAGTCCAGACTAGGCAGGTCCGAAAGGAGTTTTTGTGACAACAGCCTGGACCAACTTTTTTTAATCATTGAAAATGGCTTAACAAACCCAATTATGGCCTGTTTAACTTAGCATTTTAGCTTTTGAGTTAATTTAGTTGCTTCATGTTGTGGCTTTGCCCTGCGATGGACTGGTGACCTGTCCAGGGTGTATCCTGCCTTCCGCCCAATGACAGCTGGGATAGGCTCCAGCACCCCACCGCGACCCAGAAGGATAAGCGGTTTAGATGATGTATGTATGTTGTGGCTTTAAAATCCTGAGCTCAGTACGTCACGTCATAGATTATAAACTGGTCAAAACTTCTTTTATCTTCTAGGAATGGCTGCACAAACCCAGTTAAGACCTGTGAAATTTACTTGCTAGCATTTTAGCATTTGGGTTAATTTGGTTGCTTCATTTTGTGTCTTTAAAATCCTGGATATCATGTAATCTCACATGATTATAGACTAGACAAAACCTTTACCCACTGGGAATGGCTGCCCTGCTGAAAAGAAATCACAGACAAGCATGAATTCCATGCTGGACTATGCTGGTTTAGCTGGTCACCTAGCACAGTCATGCTAGCTGGCCAGCATATCAGCATCCAAAACACAACATATGCTGATTTTGCTGGTGATTAGCCATAATGGTTTTTCTAGTCAAGTCCTCAGCAACTTTTTAGTTGGTTAAACTTTTAGTTTGTTCAACTTTTTAGCATTTAGCACTTATTAGTGAGCTGCCTTACTTTGTGGCTTTAAATATTTGGTATTAATGTGTCAAGGCATGTGAACAAACTTCTTTAACCCAGTGGAAATGGATTAACAAACCAAGTTGGGACCTGTGTAACTTGTTAGCATGTTAGCATTTAGCATTTATATGCGTAATATGCTACGCCACAGCAGCTGAGATCAGACAATTCAATTTCTTTATAGCTCTTATTTTAAAGTTTATAACTACATATTTACTGTCTACCTACACATTAATGTTGATTCAAGGAGACGCAATAGGTGTACAGCACTTTATGTATAGACCACAATCAGTGTTCTAATGCATACCTATAAGCTTGACACACCACCAGCTGCCCAACTCCATCTCATTTTCCTATCAGGGTCATAAGATGAGGGCAAAAGCGAAGAGAAGAGAGGGGTAATGGCGCCACAAGTGTTCCAATCATCTCAGGCTCCAGCCTAAACGACTTCTGAAGTACCGGGTAATTGGAGAGGAGGGAGACGGGGGCTGCGACGAGCAGTGATATTAAAAGGAGAGAGCGATCAGAGGTCAGCTTGAAGGCGGCCACTTGGGATATCCACTGCCAGAGCACATCAATGAGAGAGAGGTAGATTGGCGTATTGGTGGTGTGGGGTCTTCTCGACTTAGTGAGGAAAAAAATGGGAAAAAAATTGATCTAGAGCAATGCATCAGACTGAATAAAAAAAGATAATATCACAAAAGGATTTAGTCAAAATCACATTCTCTTTGCAAAGCATGGCAGACAGTGCTGAAACCCTTAGAATCAGAGTTGTCGTAGGATGTTATTTTATATAAATTACTTGGAACAAGCAGAGAAATTCTGTTGAAACTTTCAATCAAGACCACATTTGTGTTTATAAGTAGATATAAGATGAAATATCTATTATGATAATGACAAAAAACAATAAAAATACATTCTTGACATATATTTGTCAGTTTTAGACATCAAAACAGATAGAGAATTGAAAGTAAATATGTCATTGCTAATAGCTATGTAATTATATACCTACCATTAAAAAGTATAGCCATATGCAAATTATATAAATAATAAATAATAAATAAATAATAACTAGATTTCAAAAGGGTAATTTTATAGGAAAAGCTAAAAAGTGTTCTTTAATGTACATTAATGTTAAGGATTTCTGGCCCCTGAAAAGTTTCATCCAAAAATGGTCAAAAGTGGCATTTTGGATTTCAGTGCCTGAAATTTCAACGCATCCCTAACATTAAATGTCCCAAATCTTTCATTTATCTTGAATTTTACTGTTTTGTAAGGCTCACTTATAACATTTGTGTCAGTTCATGTACCAAAAACAGTCATTATTTACTTTTACATGACTTTTTCCAACCTTTCTTTGTCCCTTACAATTAAACAGGCTGTATTTGTTACTGTTCCTTTAAGACTGACATATGTAAGTGAGCTCTGTTCTGATTGGCTGCCCTGAATTGGGCGGGCCTAAACAAACTGATTGGGTGGGGCTAAAGACTGTAGGCTGAATGGGCGGGCTAAACTGCAGTAGGCTGTTTGTTTTTGGTGACATTACAGAAACAATTAGTTCAAAACTATATGGACTGAAAAGTGAATGATATGTTTTGAAACTTTGACAATGTTTACATAATACATCAAATTATTATTTCAAAAAAGTGAGGAAAATGATGTCTGTTATATGAGTCCCTTAATGTACATTACAGAACTTTTTTTTCACCTGATGTTTTGTTACAGCAGTGATGATATGTTCTTTTTAACCCTTAGAAATGTAGTAATTACTATTGTGTTGCAATATAATTTGAATGCAAATATGTAATTACATATTTAAAGAAAGGAAAAAAAACAACAAAAAATTTGGTTGAAAAAAAATGTTAAATTGATCCACAATAAAGTGTCAAAATCTAAAGCTTAACAAATAATTTTAATGCTAATAAACAAGAGAAATAGTGATTAAAAATGCTGTTTGTTTTCTTTGCTCTTGTTTGACATGGTAGATAGTAGATATATTCACCAGGTTTGATATTCCATTCAGCTGGACAACAAAAGCAAAAAGAACGTACCCAGCATAACCAAAAAATTGATGGAATTCATTGTCTTGGAAGACCAATTGTTCTTTATTGTATATTTCATAAGCATATTCTGTATATATTTTAAAGGCTAATTTTAGAAACTGTTGTTTTTATTGTCAGCTCAGTTTTGTCCTATTAAATGCACTGATTTTATCAATAATTAAAGTGATTTTTCTTCATCACTTGGTAGTTTTTCTGCATGTAGTAAAGTTGCACTGTGTAAGTTTTGGGGATTTGGAGACCTCTCTGGTGAAACTGTGTAATTGCACACAACATGCAGAAGAACTTTTTGTAACGTTGGTTGTGCTTCAGACCCCTTCCCCGAGTGGATGAATTGCGAGTGCGTTGAAAAAGTATTCAAAGAGAACTCAGTCAAATCTTGGTAAAGGATGTGTCTTCTGAGGATTCAAGTGAATTGTCCACTATTATCAATGTATCTTCATCAGTATAATGTTGATTGAGCATTTGAGACCTAAACGTCGTGCCAGATCATCTTTTTGACTCTGTGTCTGTGGTGTCAATACACAACAATACATAAAGATCTATGACATGGTCCGAAAAACTCTCTCGAAATCTAACCAGACTCCTCTGACTTTAATATTATTGTTTCAGGCTTATCAGGGCAACAGAGCAACACTCAAACCATATTTTAGTGTGTTCTTTGCTTAGTAATGCTACTTCAGCTTTTCAGTTTTAACAAAAAAGGCTTACATTATGTGCTGCATTAAGTTCATTGAAAGCATAAATAAAAAGGCCAATTTTTAAAAAAATGGTTTCGATTTCAGCCAAGAACTCAGACAAGAACAAGTAACTTTGCTCTGTTTTTCAGGATTACACAATGTGAAGTTCTGCATTTTTCTGTGCACACATATCTGCAAAATATCAGCTGGTATTTTCAAATAAAAAAATAAGAACGTAAAAAAAATGGCAAGGTTTTGTAATGACAGTGACAATATGCTATAGCAACAGTATTTGTATAAAAAAGCTTTGCTGCAAACAAACCAGATTGCACTTTTTTTGCAGGGAAAGACAAGGATGATGGAAAGAGAAAAGAAACAGCGTAAGGGGGGACTCAAGCGGGAGTGCTGAAGAAAGAGAGAGAGTGTGAGATGGAAGCAGGTGAAAAAGCAGGCCAGCAGATGGCTGAGAGTGCCCTCCACAATGCTAGCACCACAATGCTAGCGCCAGATTTGTATTCATACGGCCGGCCCACCTTTGATTCTGAAGAGGATTACACCTTGTGTTCAAACACACGGGGGAGGCCAAAAACACGGGGGGCTCAGACGGGCCCAGAATGTAACGGGTGCCTGCTTAAGGAGGTCTTCATTCGAGCTTAACTCCTTACGGCTCATTACGGCTAATCCTTATTAGAAAAGGGAGTAAAAGCAGGCATGAATGGGCCATGAGCGGATAGGAGGAACATGTGTTAGCATTGTTAGCATTGTGGCCTGGTGTAGCAGGTTAATCCTGATTCAGAGGCCGGGGTTGGGGGAAGGACCCAGGGGGTCACTCCCGACACCCTCATGGGGGGGTGGTCTCAGCCAGGACCGCCGTTGCCGTGGCAACGGGCTCTTCCGAGAGTAGCTCGCGCCATTATGGGCCGACCTTCCTCAGCCACATGCAAATGGGATCATGAAGACGAGCTAAAAGAGACGTAAATGCCACGAGAGCTCTTTCTTTTTTTCATTAAGACACAAAAAGCAGGGAAAATGACTTTGGGCCCAGGGGATGAGGCGTAATCCCTCTGAAGAAACAGAAGCAGGGTGAGGAAAGATCACCAATGCTATCATGTTGATTGGTTCCATAGACCAGGTTTCTGATTATTCCCTGCCTTGCCATTCCTGATTCAACACTGTCTAATTATCAAAAACTAGCGACATAATGACACTCACAATTCAAAGCACCTCTAATAGAAAAAGATTTCAATCAAATTCATCAACTATATTGTGACTATACTGTAACTATATTGTTTCATTTAAAGTCATTTGTACTTTACTATGCAAAAATTTGAGACCAAACTTTCATTTATGTATTTTGCAATAAAAAACATTAGGTACAAATTATTAGTTTTACAATGTCATAAAAGACCATAAAAGTTGTATTTTATTTGCACTATAACACTGAAATGTGTGGAGCAGAAAATGCAATCATTGCAACCAACTTCTAAGACTGAACTTGTGTACAAGAAGCAAGTAAAAAATCCTGAAAAAGAATGGAAGCTGTAATTTAAGCAAAGTATAAAATATGATATCATATTTAGTTGTTGAGGCTTTTCAGCTTTTTTTCTGACACTGAAAATGAAAAACTTGATCTTAATGGCCGTTTTGACTGGAAATTAAGTAGATGAATGGGTGGTCATCATGTCTTTATTCTGGCTCCACCCTGTCTATTCTCCTCTCTAGTACTTTGTTTTTAGTGTTTCCACCTGTGTTTAGTAATCTCTCCCTCCCAGGTGTTTATTTCCTCGTCAGCCGGTATATGTGGTGCTCATATCTCTGGTTTTGTATTTTGTTTGTACTGTGTGTAGTTGTGCTTCGACTGTCTTTCCTTGTGTTTCATATCATATATATAAAGTTCTTACTCAACAATATGTCCTTCCTGAACAACTCATTTGTGACACATTATAAACATATATGTAAATGTTACATGTTAGATCTTGACATTTCGTGTTAGATATTAAGCAAAAAAACATGAAAAACACACAAAGCATTTCAAAGCAGTTCACCTCAACTGTGTAAATTAGCTTTTTGCTCAAACTATTCCTTGTTACCTTATGTTTCCAGCACTAAACATCGCTGCTCTGCAAATAACAATCGAGGTTCAAAATACATTTCTGATTGGGAAGAAAATGGCGCTGCTTTCTCTCTCAGCTTGTGGAAGCTGGCTGTAGGCCCTAATAGGCTCCTCTGGAGTTCTATTAGGGCAGCCTCATCAGAGCAGAGCGGAAATTAGTGCCTGGTGTTGCCTCGTTAGAGCCTGTGGCCAGAGTGTTAATGGAAAAGCTCGCCAGCACACAAGCTCCGACTGTGAGAGCGAGCAAAGCTGGAAATGTGAAGGGCAAAGCACAAGTGCTACACCGTAAGACATTCTGACTGTACCTGAGCTGACCCCAGTGTTCCTTCACGTCTGTAGTGTTACCAGATTTCCATTCAGTTATTCTAGAAATATCAGGTCATACGTACTGTGCAAAACCAGAGACCACCACTTTATTTATTAATTTCCAGTCAAAACGGCCAAAACTGTCCCCATCAGA
The DNA here is from genome assembly GCF_904425465.1 of Colossoma macropomum. NCBI lineage: Eukaryota > Metazoa > Chordata > Actinopteri > Characiformes > Serrasalmidae > Colossoma > Colossoma macropomum. Next base: position 15,915,961 of record NW_023494794.1, on the reverse strand, counting down.
TAAACAGCACTTAAAGCTGTCATCTTTGAGAGAGAGGAGAAAATCAAGCTCCACTCTTACTTCAGACCTGAAAAAATCCACAGGTGATTCTGTCCATCCTTCCACTGTGAGAAGACAACTCAACACTATGAGTCTTAAAGGGATGTGCAGCTGTCAAGAAGAGTTGACTGAGAAAAGAAAATAGACAAAAGAGAAGAAAACTTGCAAATAAACCAAAGAAGCTGCTGGTGTTCTCAGAACAATGGACTGACCACCCCAGAGTCCAGACTTCAACATCACTGAATGTGTTTGGCATTACTTATGTTTTCAGTTTTTCTGTTGATGCTGGAAAATGAATAACTTGTGCTGTATTGCCATTTTAATGGGAAATCAAATAAATGACTTTGGTCTCTAACTTTTGTACAGTACTGTGCAGTCATTGGACACTTTATTAGAAATCTTTACCTTGTAGCCCTACCTTATTGGTGTACAGTTAGAGACATCCGCTGACAAACAATTTGTGTTAGCCATGCGCTAACCTTCAGTGGTCAGTTTCTGACCACAGAGCTGCAGATTAAAAGGTCCAAATCATGGAATGCCTAATTTTCTAAACGAAGTTTCAAAACATTCCATTCACACCCCAGTCCAAACTGTCCATATGTGGACATTAATTACTAATTATTAATTATTTTCAATTTGTTGTTTTGATATGTCACACACATATATCTGCCTGTTCGGCCTTTAGTAATTAGCTCCGCCCATTCACATTGAAGTTATAAAGAGTATTTCAATCTGGACTGCAGTACAATACTGCACAGCCAATCAGAAATAAGGTTATTTACATGTGTGTGTCTTAAAAGCACAGAAACAGAAACAGCCTGTTTAATTCTCCCAGATAAAAAAAAGCTTGTAAAATTAAATTACACAAAACAAAAGAGAAGAAAAATGTAGAAAACTGTCAATTTTAGTAAAAAGATGCCAGACAATTCCTTTAACTCCCCAGTGTACTATACAATAACCAGGTGGTGTCTTTGATTAAGCATAAACGTGAAAGTGTCCCATTCTCCCACTGTGCATCAACCCCCCTCTATGGTAGCTTGCTTTCTAGCTGAATGCCACAATGCACATGTCAACACCAAAGAGCTCGTGCTCTTTAAATGCCAAGTGGGACGATGCATATAAAAGCTATTGTCTGAGTCTCAGGGTGTCAACGTTTTATCAGGTGCATGTCCGACGCGGCTGCTCTAGGATGGGCTGCTGATATCAGCATGCATGGGGGACAATGTTACCTTACAAGGTCATCTATTATGCAACAAAACCATCAGATGTGGACAAAGAAAGGGCAGTATGGCAGCTCGTGTCCATCTCTGTAACTCTGCTGGGTTGCATTACTATTGTTCTTCACACTAGATAAAATATGTCCTTCAGATATTACTGAATACCTGTCCAGAACAGCTACATTTGCTAATCTGTGACCAGACACTGTGTGAAAAACGACCCCCTACTAGGGTTTAAACACACATATTGGACCTCATCAAAGCTTAATTAGACTGTGTGTGATGCACATCAGAGCAGTGGTGCTTGTTTGTTTCTCTGTCATTACTACCACTGCAGTGGGGAACCCTCAAGGCCTAATTATTTCTGTGAAATAACAATACATGTCCATGATTTTTAGGTCATTTTTATTTAATAGTGCCATCGTGCTTGTGGTATTTAAAGTCTGCAAGTAGTGTACTAATACTCTTTATTGCATTGTTAAGTTAAATTCTAAAACCAAAAAATTGTCCAATCAAGATTTTTTTGCTCTGTGTTATCTAGTTATAGCCAGATAAGCTCTCTAAGTAGTTAGGCCTTCAGGAGCTGAACTGAAGGCCTAACAAGTCAGATTAACCATTAACATAATTAGGAAATGATGGTGGAATCATTCACTTTTGATTTTCCAATTGATGGGAGCAGTTTCGTGAAAAAGTCTTACTCTATGCCTTCTGGAAGTCCTAGATACATCACTGACTGAAAACAATCTAACCAGGTTTCAGTAATATGTTAGCAATAATAGAAAACAGCAGCAGTTCTATCCAAGGACTTACTGTAAAACTGCTACATACAAGGTAAAATATTAATATTAATATTAATATAATGTTACGAGTCTAATAAAATGGAATCAGATGTCTTTTACAAGCTTCAAATGTCCGCGTACATGAAAAAATGCTCATGTGAATAACTGTTAGCTTAGAGCTAACAAACTACTATAGTCCCATAGAAGTGCTCGCAGAAATTAGCCTTACTTGCGAGATGTTTTTTTCCTAATTTTTACCAAATTTTTACATTTACGGCCCAAACTTGGCACTTTACGGCCCAAACGTTCACCACTGTACCAGTGCATGTGAACAACCCAGAAATAAACATAATAATGAAGTAACACTATTTCAGTGGAAATAAAACTTCCTCGCTTCTCAACAAGGTGACTGACAAATAAAAACGGCCAATATCTTACAATTTCCTCATGTTTAATTTTTTTCCTCAGGTCCAATTATGTGATGTTTATGTGGTTTTATGTACCAGTCATAATAAAAGTTTATATGATCATTTTCCAGCCTCTCTTTATCCCTTTTCATAAACAGGCTGATTTTTGTTTATGTTGATGTGTCTTATATATGTAAATGAGCTCTGCTCTGATTGGCTGAATGGTATTGCATCTCATTCAACGAGAAGTCCAGGCTGAAACACTGCTTATAACTTCAACACAAAGGGGCAGGGCCAATGACTGAATAGACATATATTTGTATATTTATAGTTTTTTTATGACAAATAAGTAACATGGACATTACAAAGAAATACTGCTTAAATGTAAAGTTAATGTGAGTTTTAGATATTTATGTTGTTTTATTGATGTTGCAGTGTGTTAACTACACTAGTGTTACTAACTATGATTGGCTCAGCCTCATAGTATACGCTGATGGGCCAAAACATTATGATGAAGTGAATAACTCTGGGAAAGCTCTGGGAAATATTAGACAGTAAGTGAATGGTCGGTGATCATAGTCGACTTGTCGGATGTGGGAGAAATGGGCAGAAATGGCCAAATCGTTAGGGTCAGATGACTGAATCTGAGCATCTCTGAAATGGCAAGGCTGTGGGGTCCTCCCGGTCAGCAGCGCTGATTACTTATCGATAGTGGTCCAAGGGACAAACCACAAACCGGCAATAGGATTTTGGGCGCCCAAGGCTCATGGATGCGTGAGATCAATAAAGGCTATCCCATCTGGTCCGAACCAACAGAAGGGCTCCTGTGGAACAAGTCACAGAAATTTTCCAGAGCGTCTCATTCTATTGGCAACATTTTTCTATGATATGCTGTTGAAAGCTCTGTCAGCAATGAGTGCACCTTAAAGGGCAACTCCACCTATGTTTCAAAATTGATCTCAAAACTATTATAAAACATCAGACAATGTATTCATAACCAGTTAATGTAATAACTCTTTGTGAGCCTGTATGGGCTTCATTTGTATTAATCTGTATTAAAGGCTTCGGACGTCTGGTTCCTATCACCCACCACTGTAAACAGTTCTAACTTTGGTAAGTTTCTCTAGAGCAAAGCATTTCACACCAAATGGTCTTTATTTACATCTTAACCATTTAATTATGTAGAAAGTTTGAAAAATCAGAGGATTTCTACTTTGAAGATAGCAAATAATAAGAAGGGGGTGCTTGGACTTAATAATACCGCCAGCCATGTCGGCAAACCCAGTTTTTATGTGGCAGGCCTCCCTGCTTTTCAGAAAAAAAGGACAGACCTTGCATTAAAACAACTTTTCTTTTCCAGAACAGCTCCAAAATGACCCACTTAAATCCCACTATCTGTGCTGATTTTCCCCCTCGCTTGGCTTTGTTCGCGCTCTGTATCCACGCGGCTTTTTTTATTGTCATCGCACACGGAAATTGCTGTTGTGTTGTGCGTTATCTTCCCTTTTTAGAAGGGACACATTATGGGTATGAGGGCCACACAGGCAGTGCCATTCAGCTGAGGGCAATTCAAACATTTCCACCGTTCAACGACTTAAACGAGCCTCACACTGCCGCTGCTGTTGTGAACGTGGCAGAATCGATAAGTGGCGTAATTGGCGATGATGGGACAGCGTAACACCTCGAGGCTGGGTAAACACACTCCTCGGGCTGAAGGGGGGCTCGCGGTCACGTGGGCGTGACGGTACAGGCAGAGAGGAAGCGCGTGGCAATCTACAGTAATCACCTCTCTATTCTGCTGTTTTCGAGTGGTGGCCAATTTGGGGCAGTTTGCAGACTTGTTAGTGCACTTTCATTGTCTGTGTGTGTTTGTGTGGGCACTTTTTTTTTCTTCCACCATACACACTTGTTCTCCTAAAGCAATGTTTTGTTTTGCTTTTGACGAATCTACCTCAGTTCAAGGAACAAAAAAAAACGAAAAAACAATTTCACACAATTTTCCCCTTAGCCCAAACGATCAGCCAAAACATGTTTGGTTTCTCAAGTTTTCTTCTTTAGTTTTGCAGTGAAACTACAAGGTAGCTAGCAAGTAATATAAGCATGTAGACCATCAGTTAGCATCGTACAAACAAAATACAAGCTGATGTTGGCTCCCACTACTGTTTTAAGCTATGCAGCATACACTATATGGCCAAAAGTATGTGGATATCTGACCATAACACCTATATGAGCTTGTTGGACATCCTGTTCTAAAACCATGGGGATTAATATTCAGCTGCCCATGACTTTTTGCACCTAAGTGTGTCTGTGGAATTTGTACCCATTCAGCCAAAAGACCATTGCCTGGCTCGCAATTAACATTCTAATTCATTCCAAATGTGTCCAGTGGACTTTAGGTCAGGGCTCTTTGCAGGCCACTGGAGCCCCTCCACACCAAACTCATCAGAACATGTCTTTATGGGCCTTGCTTTGTGTACAGGGGCACAGTCATGCTGGAACAGGTTAGGGCCTTCCCCAAACTGTTGCCACAAAGATGGAAGCATGTCTAAAATGACGTTGAATGCTGCAGCATTTACATTACCCTTCACTGGAAGTAACGAGTCCAAACCCTGATAAACAGCCCCAGACCATTACCCCCCCCACCAAACTTTACTGTTGGCACTATGCATTCCAGTATTTAGCGTTCTCCTGGCATACTTCAAACTCAGATTTTTCCGAGAACACGTTCCATTGCTCCAGAGTCCATGGTGTAGCATGGTGTGTTTGCCCATGTCAGAAACTGAACTGAAGGAATGAAGAGCAATAGTGTTGCCCACTACACTACATCAACCACTAAATAAATACCTTTTGTACATTTTTTGCCACATGAAGAATTAATAACTACAGTAAGAGCTACACTCATGCCAGCTTGGTTGTATTTATTAGCCTATAGATCAGTGGCTAGGCTAGCAGTCAGGATTGGGTGACACCACAGGGTTCCTAAAGGCTGTTTGATGTATTGCTGTAGAGGGAAAACACTAATGAATGTGAAAAACATGAAAATAATATAAAATTGTGAATTCTGTTGAAGTGATGAGACTGAGGGATACAATGCTGCATGACAGAATACCACATGGCACAACAAATAACATAATTTTCTGTCCAAAGAAAACCATGTATCTCCATTTTTGTTCATTTTTATTTTTCTACATCACAACGCACCAGCTGTACTTTACATCATGTGAACATTTCATGATGAATGGACCAATAGAAATGCTCTAAAATCACTGGGAGTAAAATATCTTTACATTAACTTACATTGAAAGGTAAGAGTGTTTTTGCCTCCTCCTGTAAAGTTACTATTTTGGAGATACCTGTTTTTCTTTGGACAGCGATGATATTAAAATTTTAAAGTTGTTTGCCCTTAAACAACTAATTGGTGTAGTAAGTTTCCATTATTTGTTGTCTACATTAGCTTTTCTACTGTAGTGAAAAAATAAATAAATAAAATATATGCCACATTAGGGGGAAAATTGTGTAAATTTGATTTTTCACAGTAACATTTGGGGGCACCATGTAAACAAATGGGGTCTTTCCTCCATTCTCGGCAGTGTTTCTTTATTATCAGTTGCATTGCAATGCCATATAGTTATCGACTGCTTTGATGAAGTCTAAACTGTAGTGCTCTTAATTCACCCCTACACCTGTGATTAATTAGTAGATTAAGTAGTATCAACATCACTCTCTCAGCCCACTGAAATCAATTCTGCTAATTAACAGGAAGAGCTCTCCAATAGAGAGACGTCTCATTGACATGCTGATGCCACTCAGACTGATACAAAGTTACCACAATTATGGCAATTACACATGGGGCGATGGCACTCAAAAAGTGAGTAGAGCGTCGAGAGACTCTTAGCTCAATTACTCTACAGAATGTCCGCTGTCATGACGGGCCAGGGGCTCGCTTAGATCTATTAATGGACTACCATTTCTCTAGAAACCTACATGTGTGGACACCCATGTAAACACCTGAATCATCATAAACAAGGAAGCTGTTTCTAATACCAGCCTCCAAAGCTCATAATCTCAAACATTGTTTCACCCCTGCTGCACTGTTAGAGCACATATTAGGCCTGGAATAGTGAGCTTTGTATGAGTGTGGACACTAACATGAGTATAAATAATCTGCAAAAGAAGAGAAGTTGCTAAAGCCTCAAGCATGTTTATGACTCTTTGGTGATTAACAGTGAAGAGGTGGGCAAGAGGTCAATGGTGCTTAAACACAGTGGACAGGACCAAAGAGTGGGAGGAGCTTAAAGATAATATAACCCAAAGGGGAGGGGGAGGTGGAGGCTGCTCACACCCAGCAGTATTGTGCTTTAAACTTCAGATGCATGATACTATGCAAAACTCTTCATTTATCTAATTTCCAGTTAAAATAGCTATTAAGTACACATGATTTATTTTTCAGCCAAAACACCAAAACCAAAAGACCAAAAAAACAATGGAAATGGACAATTGTAGCATATTATTTATTATTTAATAACTTCTCTGTTCACAGAATAATGTTTATAACTTCTATTAAATAAGTGATTTTTGCATGAAATACACTAACAGAAGAATCACATGAAGAAAACTCCCAAACACCAACAGTGAGAAACATTGGAAATTTGAGATCGTTGGAAACCTTCGCAGTGCTATGCCCCCCAGTAAAATCCAATTGAGTTACATATTCTCCAGTTGCAGATCGATTAGCTGTGCCTGTCAATACAAGCCCAGAAATTGAAACATTAATTTTATGGCACATTATTGCTTACATCAAGTCAGTGGTTGGGGATAATGACTGAATAAAACAGATCACTTATAAGGCGAACATACAAGTCAAACAATCAGTTTTCTGCTTCTTCTGTTAGCTCTGGTCTGGTGCTTCATTTCAAGGTTTTGAAATGTAGAAAATGCAACAAATTGGGACAATAACACTGGACGCTAACCATACGAGGGCTTATTTAACTGTTTGGGCAGCATGGACAATTGACACATGGTATATATCACCGAGTGAAAATCAAATGTTCATGGTTTAGTATCTTACCCCAAGTCAATCAGCCAAAGGGTTGCTTCATGCTCAAAGTGTGCTGTGACCTTCCAGGACTTTCTTTGACACTCTTTCAACCATTAAAGCACCTGTTTTGTAATCGGAGGATCTTTGGTTCGAATCCTAGAGGTGCCTTCTATTTTTGCCCATATTCAGGTTTGAGATCCAGTTGCTAGGTTAACTGATGCTTAGCTTTGCTTCTTTTTCTGGCTTTGAATTCGATGATTATGGGTGGAATATGGCATCTATTGTGTGTGTCCATTTCTCTCAAGGATCCTCTTCTCTCAAGGGTCTTATAGGCTCTGTGGCACAATGAATTAAATCTTTGCCCTAGTGGTTTGATTTGCTTGCTCTCTAGCTTTGCCTCTATTTTTACCACTGCTTTACGTAAGTCTTATAGATGGATTAGGGTTCTACTATGCATGTCCATTTTGACAAACAGTTGCGGGAGGGTTGCTCAAATTTGTCTTATGTTGGTCTTCATGCTGGTCTAGTAAGCAGAAGATCTTGGGTTTGACGCCCAGTGGCTCATTCTATTTGCATTCTTTGCTTGAAGCTTTGACAGACAGTGAAACAGAAACACTTTGGCTTGATGAGCCCCTTAAAGTTGACAAATATGGCACTGTGGCTTAGTTAGTTGTCTGGTAAACAGGAGATGCTGGTTTTAAATCCTAGCTGCATCAAGCAATTGTGTCAAAAATGGCCTCAGAATGAAGACTGGATCCCCATCTTAATACTGTTTTATAAGCTCTGTGGGGTAAGGGATAGCACAGTGGATATCTAGACGTAAGATTGAGGCCCTTCAAATGTTGTGGGTTGTGGGCTAATGTAGCTAACAAGTAATGGAAGATTATACCCTTTTGATTAGCACTGTTTAACATGCATGCTTCAATTATCAAACCTTTTGGGGGATTTGGAGAGAGAACTCAGTCAAAAGGACATGATTTTTAAGGATGTAAGTGAATAATCTACTATTTATCTCCATCAACTTGATGTTAATTTTGCATTTAAGACCTAAACATTGACCCAGACCTTCTCCTGAGCCTTCCACAGTTGATGTGGACCGATGTGGACACTGTCCAGATTTAAGTAAATGTAACTGGAGTAAAATACATATTCCACCATTACTGGATTATTATTCAAAATCTCCTGTCATGATCATCTTATGTTCACAAGGCATTATGGCAGCTGATGTTCAATTGGTTTTGTTGGTTTTATACAAAAAAGCCTTTTGCTTTCACCACATTGTTTTGCTTTCACCTGCCATCGCTCTGAAATGAAGCCCGCAAGGAGGCATCCTTGAAAAGTCACCAAGCCGCACCTCTCTTCATGGCCTGTGTTTACCAGACAATTAATACATTAACCTGCATGCCAAAGAGTTTGACGGAAAACCCCTGTCATCCTGCTCCCTGCCTCAGAGGTAAGAGGAACCCAGGCTGGCCTCCATCAATATCCCTGACCTCCACCTTCATCTCTCCATCCTGTGAAAGCGCTCATAACTCTCCTGCTCCGCGCGTGGCCTTTGCCGCAGAGGACAGCCATATTTCCTGCCCAAGTCACGTGATCCCAGGCCTGTGACAGCGCTCCTCCTGAAGTATGAAGGACATGGTGAGGTCGGTGCCAGAAGACAAAGCAGATGACAGACGGGTGATATGAGAAACAGATTTAGACATTTTATGTACAATGTGTTTTGATGTCCTGTAGCTGTTTGGTGGTAATATTTACACATAACAATAAATATAATGCATGGAAAGTATCCACTTTATATGTAATATATTTTGCACAGGTTTATGCAAAAGTTTGGGCACAGCTAATGAAAATAAGTACATCCTCTACACAATCACAAGCACAATCACTGGTTATTTAACAATTTAAAATGCAACATATTGGGGAAAACATTAAAATATAAAAACCTGCGTGCACATTTTATATTTAATGTAAATTTTCTCAATATGTTTAACTATAAAAAGCAAATAAACAGAAATTGAGCACTAAAACTTGCAGGAAAATGCCATTTTTATGTTTGTTACTTGGAGGGGACGTATACACTTATTTTCGCTTAGAAAATCAACAAAATGTAATTGGAATGGGGTGTTCAAACTTTTGCACATAACTGTATATTATACTGGATGTGACTCAAGCCAATTACTTTCTTTATTGTAGAATTGTTTATTTTCTTTCAAAAGCCATTTTGAGTCTATTATATGATATACAATTTAACATACAATTTTCAATATTTAACATGCAAGATATGATGCGGTACATTTCTGCTTGCTATTTGATTTACAGCACATCAATGTAAAACTGTGGAGCACAATAAAAGCCTTTAGTAGTTGCAAAAATTGCATGTGCTGAATGCTTCCGATCCCTAATAAGGTACAACACATTATTAGGCTTTCCATTATAGATGCACATTGGGAAAGAAATTAGAATGATGTTTGCCTGGGGACAGGGGAAATGGAAGCAGAGATCTGTGGCATGTGACCCTGTTAAATAAATGACTAATAATAAATGTTATTGTTTCAGCTTGACATAAATGCCAGGCAGCACATTTTAATACCTAAATTCTGTGTGTAAATCAAGTCCATTCTCTGAGGCCAATGCTAAGGTAAGGTTGTACCTGTCCTCCAAGCATTTCATCACCAAAAATATGTTTTGAGATTCAAATTGAACCAACAACAAGGTACAGCAGAGGTATACTCTATGTGATACGGAGGTACATACTTAAACTGACTAGGAAATCGCAACACAAAGATGCATAATAACACTGAAAATGCTGAACAGTTATGGAAATAAAGGAAAAATTACTAGAATATTACTGTAAATTACTGCTCAATGTTTTTGCACATTTTTTCTCCAGAAATTAGTTATGGCCGATTTCCACCCACTAACTAAGTCTCCCACAATGCTACCAGTGTAGGGTGAAGGCAAACATGTTACTCTGAGACCAGCCTTTGTGGCTAATACCACATCATTGGGCAGCTCTATGTGCTTGGAGGAAAATCTAACAGTCAACTCTAACAGCCAAAATCTGAGACAGCTGTGTGCATGTGCTAACGTACCTCACAGATCCTGACCATGCGAGAAAAAACAGCATAGTAGCATAGCTGGTTAACAGCAAAACCAGCCTATGTTGTGTTTTGGATGCTGGTATGCTGGTCAGCAGCAATGAAATTTAATATGTTGGTCAACACCAAAACCAGTGTATGTCGTGTTTTGGATGCTGGTATGTTGGTCAACCAGCATGACCATGCTGGGTGACCAGCTAAACCAGCACTAGACCAGCATAAAACCAGCTTAGAGCAGCATAGTCTTTTCAGCAGGAATTAATACCAATATCAATTTTAATTAACCTTGTAGGTCATAAATGAATGTGCCTGACAAAAAATAAGTGCTTAATATTTGAGCCATACTAAAAAAAAACAAAAAAAACTGAACATATACAGAAGTGTTAAATGTTTCTATGTGCTAGCAGAAAGTTCACCAGCCTTAGATGTTTTAATGTGGCTAGCTGGGTAAACAGGGACACCACTAGACCAAAAGTACTGGGGTATGTACCATATAGTCAAATGGTGCAATGCTCCAGTACAATCATGGGAAAAAAGGTCAGGTATACTTACAATGTAACCAAGGCTATTCTTGCTAAGCGTGAGTCAGCTAGTCACAGTATACACATTATTTCAGTCTAGGCTTCACAACCCAAAATCCTGTTCATGTAATAAGCATGATAGGGAGTGATTGTTGTAAATCATTTGTGAGCATGTTTAGGCCTACTGCAAGGGGAAGGAAGAAAGCTATGCCAGCACTGGATATGGGGAATTTCTCCTCATTGTTTGCCAGAAGCAGGAATTACTCAGCTAGCTGCTGCTAACCCTGTCCTGGCAGCCAGAGCCTTATGTCAGCGGTGGCCACTGGAGCCAATCACGGATTTCACATTGATTAAACCACTAAGAATATACATAAACTGGCAGCGTTTTGTGGTAAATTGCACACAATAGGAGTAAAGAACAGCCCTCTGGCATTAGCTACAGCTAATAGCTAATTAATCACTGATCAAGGAGTCTACAAATGCAAATGCAGTCTAACAAACATTTGGATTCCTATGAAGCCAGGCATAATCTTTTCTGATTGGCATGTCTCATCACCACCCGAATTACAGAAATGATTCAAGTTGCATTTCATGCCCAATGCAGATCCAAGACTTGGATATTCTATTGAATTAATAAACAATGAACACTACAGTTGACGTATCTATGCTCTGTGTTAGCTCAACCAATTTTTTTTTGGGGGGGGGTGGGGGGTGCACTAACTAAGTCTCTCACAATGCTACCAGTGTAGGGTGAAGGCAAGCATGTTGCTTCCGAGACATGAAGTCATCCTTTGTAGCTAATATGTCATTGGGCAGCTCTACGTGCTCGGAGGAAAATCTACCTGTCAACTCTAACAGCCAAACGGACAGGATGCTGGATGCTGGCAGCAGCAATGGAATTTATATGCTTGTCACCACCAAAACCAGCATACATTGTATTGACTTGGATATTCTGTTGAATTGATAAACAATTGATGCTACAGTTGATGTATCTATGCACAGTGTTGGCTACCATTGTGAGGCTGAAGACACTTACAGAATGTTGGCAAAATTCCTCTTCAACTTAACAAGAACTAAACTTAGAATGTGTATGCATGACAACCCTGCTAGAGAATCCAACCTAGACCAGCATGGCTGGTCAGCAGTAAAACCAGCATAGGTTGTGCTTTGGATGCTGGTATGCTGGTCATAAACCTGCATAAGCCATCTTAGGTTTTCCTTTGTTTTTGTCTTGTTTTGTTCTCATGCATGTATGTGATTCTTTTTTCAAACGAAAGCACAAGCAGAACAATGAGAAGACTTGAGAAAGTGTCTAAAGCAAATAACACTGTCTCAATACGCGCATCAATACTTCAGCACAAAAGAGAGTTTTTAAACTGTGCCTGGTTGGAGAACTTCTCCTGGTTGGAATTCTCAGTCAAAGTCAGCTTTCTGTTCTTAATGCAAATTATTCTGCCCCTGAAACCGACAAGCAAAGAGCTTAACTTAAAGTGTACCCCAGTACAGCCAGCAGTGTAGAGATGCCCATGTCTCTCCATCACTGTCAGTAAGTAGCTTGGTTTTATCAATATGGCTTGAAGCAATACAGACCAAATCAGAATGTTTGTAAACAAAAACAGCTGGCTGTACTTCAGAGTGGATAACTTGTGACCATTCAGCATCAAAGCAGCTTAATTTAAACTTAGCTTAATTTGTTTACAATAAATTCAAGCATAACATTGACAATAAAGTAAAGTCTTGTTGTGTTTAAGGTTGTCATGTCAGATATATTGATGTATGTAAAGGATTCTACTTACTGTTTTCCAGCTTTCAAAAGCAGGTAGAGCTGCTATAAGTATTAATCCCACTAAGGGATCCTCTGTCTTAGTTAACTCTGTTGAAAAAATATATTTCATGCTGGTCTAAGCTGGTCTGTGATGGTCTAGTGCTGGTCTGCCACATGGCCATGCGGGTAGACCAGTATACCAGCATCCAAAACACAACATATGCTGGTTTTGGTGGTGATCAGCATCTTAACTTCTATTGCTGCTGACCAGCATTTCAGCCTCCAAAATACACATATGCTGGGCTAAGCTTGGTCTTCTATCAGGGAACACTTGCAGCTGAAGCTAATGACAGCTTATCAAATCCTTTACTCTTCCAGATGAAATTGCCAAGTACTACGACACAGCGAATAAGAGCACCCCAACGTAAACTAGGACAGCATGTTGACGTGTGGATGGCTGTCTTTAGAATTATTCCTTTGTACAGAATTAGATATAAGGTGACATAAGCTAAAAGAAGCTAATGTTATTAGCATTTATGCTAGTGGCCACAGAGAGTTTTTGCTCATACTTTCACATTTGATGGTGAAAAACTGAAGCTTTGTTTAAAAAGGTGACAAAAGCTAAAATAACGTTATTAGCATTTATGCTAGTATTTTCACACTCAACGAAGAAATACTGAAGCTTTGTTTGATAAAGTGACAAAAGCTAAAATAAGCTAACGTTATTAGCATTTATGCTAGTGGCCAAAGTGTTTTTTCTTTCATATTTTCACACTTGACCTAGAAATACTGAAGCTTTGTTTGATTCTACACCTGATTCTCTGTAAATGTAGACATTTGTATGTGTGCACAGAAAAGAACAGTATCTTTTCGTATCAGCCAAAAAGATAAACTGGAAAGCAAATTAATCAGCCGAATTAGACGCTTTAGAGTGTCTAAAACACTAGAAAAAAGACCAAAAAGACCATTAAATCATTAATCCTGTTTGTTATACTTAGTTCCAGCTTGGTCTCTTGAGCAAGCGAGAAATGAACCAGGGTTAGTAACTAAAATTGTCTCAAATTTGGGTCAGTTTTTATATGAATTTAGGAAAACACTTTTATAAAGCAAAAACATCTTTATTAAATCCTGCAATGAATTGTATCCCTGGTGCAAGTTCATCCCTGCTGAAAAACCCATAGAAACCATGAAGTGTTTCTGTTGGTTCCTGATGGTTTGGTATTGTGTGTTTAGCTTTTGTAATGGGTTCATATCACAAAGTGAACGATCCTTATGGTTTCACAGGTGACCAATGGCTGATTCTAAATGCATTTAATGGTTTCTTAATGGGATCTCAAGGTGTTCTACAGGAAACTTGTGGTCTCTTTTGGAAATCATTAGGCCAATTCTCATTAGATCTCATTAGATCTTAATCTAGATGGTTTTTATTGGTCCTTTTTTAGCAGGAACGACATAAATTTGTGAAGTTATTGACCTGAGAGGTTAATTTTTAAAAAGTTCTCTGTCCTTCCAACATCTTAGGTGTAAAAAAAAAAAATAGGATTAGGACAAATCCTGTTGTACCAGGCAGCGCTATCTTTGTTATCTGTCTGGAAGTAAGTTCTTTACTGGTGTGACAAAACGCTGATTTGTCCTATTGTGGTGCTTCCTGTTTTTGCTGTAATGTTGATATTTATGGCACATATAAGACAAAAAATGTTGGCAGATCTTCAGCCATGATAAAGTAGCTAGAGGTGTAGGCTAAACATTAACCTAGCCAGCTCGCAGCTTAAAGATGGATATCGGTCAGATGTTTATCTCAAAAAACTTTAAAAGTTAAAACAACAAAAACTGTTCCTGATCAATCCTAACAGTCTGACCTTTCACAGACATACAAAATAAAGGTAATTTGAAGTTTGAACCGAAACTAAATTGTGTGCATGAGTTATTTTAGATTGAATGGAATTCATGTCGGCGTTGTCCAGCATCAGTTTACATTAACTGGGTTTAATCTATGTCCTGGAAACCTCTTAGGGTGTGCATCTTTTACTGCTGCGCTACAGGGTCTCTCTCACTTAGCTGACTGACTGATTGAGGAGTGATAATGAGCTGCAGAGACTTAGAGCAATGCCTCCTGATGGGACCATCCCACACCCCACTGTCTCAGGCCATTAAGGCTGGAGGGCTATGAACAGCGCTTCTCTGGGGGAGGCCACTAACCAGATTTACTCTTTTAGTTATTCTCCATTACCTCACCACACCACTTGCAGGCCCTCGTTTTACAGGACCTGTTTAAAGTAGGAGGACAAAGAGGCTCCAGTTTCAGACATTAAGGCCTGGTTAGCAAACTAATTAGCTAATTACAGAGTCCTTCCTGAGCATGCAAAAAACCCTAATGCATGTGGTAGCAGGGGATCTCCATGATGAGGGTTAGTAACCACAGGTGTAGCTTAGAACATTTCAAAAAAGTATAAATGTCTTTGGAAGTACTGTACTTTCATATAACATGCTAGCTACAAAATGGAGAATTGGAGAAGCTTGAATATGTTGAATGAAAAATTTTGATCAACATTAAATGCTAAAAAGACCAAAAGAGTGGACTGGACTGAAGGGGTAACATAAAAATAACAGGACCCTCATAAATCGAGCCAGAGGCAGAAAGTCAATGGCTAAAGTAAATCAACAGCAAAACCCAGCTTCACTACAGCATAGAGACACTCCACCTGTTCCTGAGCTCTGTCAGCTGAAGCAGCAGTTACATTTAAGCATATATGGCTCTAGGTAAGTGTAAACAGTTCAGCAAAAATATACAACATTTTCTACTAACACAAATGAAGTTAGGTGTGCCAAGTTTGCTTCTTAAGTTAAAGTGTTGCCCATTTCATGCTCAAAACCTGGGACATTATTGGGTTTCTTTTTCTGGTAATGTTCAGGGTTTACAGCAGACAAAATCCTGGTAAACAGGAGGAGACGTTCTCAGCATGAACTGCCAACAGCGCCTCTATTTCCGAATCATGTACAAAAATACTTTCCTGTAACTTTTTTCTCTCGTAAAAAAGTCCAATCGTTCTGCTTCGCTGGGCATGTTGTGTCAGTTTTGCACTGAACCAGCTATGTACACCACTTCTCTCTAGAATTATGGATAAAATTCACTCCCATAATGTTTTCACTAAAACAAACAAACAAACGGAAAAAAAAAAGTCAAAGCTCAGCTTTTTTTTTGCCACTTTATGTTCTTTAACTGCTGCTGCTCTCAGCACTTTAATATAAGACAAATACTTTGCACAATGCAAGGTTTACAGTGTATGTGTGTGAGTGTGAATGTGTGTGTGTGTGTGTGTGTATGAGTGAGTGATGGTAGGAATGCATGTTTTCTGTAAAATGTTGTCAGATACCGTGCACTGTGAGCTCCTGTGACCAAAACCAAATTCATTGTATGTGTTAGCAAACCTGGCCAATAAAGCTTGATTCTGATTTTGATTCTGATTCTGATTCTTTGCTTGCTGTATGGTTGATGTCTTCGTATTTCCCAATAAAGTGTCTTCTTTTCTTCACACATGAGCACCTCCCAGCAATTTCCAAGTAGTGGTAAAGTATAGGGGTTTTAAAAACAAATCCTTCTTTTCTGTGATGTAGCTTTTAAAGGCATCTTGGCCATTTAAATGTCCATAAATGGTGAAAATCAGTGGAATTCCCTTTTATATTTCTGTCCAGGAAAAGCCATAATCTTTTTATTATAATATGGATAACCAGGTTACGGCAATGTATTGTTTATCCCTAAAAACCTCAAAAGGATATTACCCAAACTATATTAACATTATGACCTTTCACACAAATACATAACAAAAGTCATTTGAAAAGAATAAAACACTAAAATACAAATTAACCTATTGTCAACTAGAGTTGAGAAAATCAATCAAGGGATTTAAAAATCCTTCTTCATATTGCCTGCTGGCAAAAGCATCTAATATTGATATCTAATTAGCCTTATATGAATGTATGAAATGTATCATTTATCACTGCCCTCCATCACCAGCTTGTTTAGCAAATTATATTAATGTTATCTTATTAAAACAATACAATATAATAAGTCACTTCATGTTTTCGCTTGTACAGAAATTGAACCAGTCTTGCCTCATGTTTTAGCTCAATGAAAAACCCAGATAAACTAATAAGCAGAGCTAATCCAATTAGCTCATTAAACAAGCTAAAGCGTAATGCTAATTCACACACCATTTAAAAAAGCTACATTAAAACACCGTATGTCCAAAAAATAAATAATAACATTGTAATACTGTAGCATACAGACAGAGAGTCGTAAAGGATGGAGCACTGAATTAAACTCGGCAGGTGACCTCCTCTCCCCCTGTCTGACCTCCTGGACCATTAGTGGCATTACCCATTTCACACCAGCCACTCGCGCAGCAGTGGCTGTAGTCACACTAGGGGCCGGCGCGGGCTGAAATTGGGCCAGGAGAGCGGGCAGCAGCTACAGCCATTAATCCCCCACACCTCTGCCACTTTGTGCAGCGGGGGCTCTGATGGCAGGGCGCATGGTAATTGGACGCGAGCACCTTCGAGTTCCTCTCTTTACATTAATCTGTCTCTCTCTCTCTGTTTCTCTCTCTCTCTCTCTCTCTCTCTCTCTCTCATCATGGTCACTGTAATCCCTTTTAAAGTTGAGGTGAAAGATAGAAATTGGCAGGAAGTGCAAGGATGGACACTCAGCGGTACAAATCTTTAACAAATCTAGTCTGACAGTTATTACAATTGTCAAGATTAATATTCTTGAAAAACAGAAGTCAAGGTGGGATGTTTGTTGTAGCAATCTACAAACCCCAGTATTTCAGTGGGTTTTTATGAAAACTTTAGAATCTTTTACAAAAAAAATGACATTTCTGGACATAATGAATGAATATTGTAGTAAAACTGAAGCACAAGGGTAGATGTTCAGGGTACTGATCTTGCAAAAATATAGTTTCCCACTAGTTTCTGAGATGAATTTTCTAGAAAAACAGAAATGCAATGATGGCAGTGGGTGTAATCTTGAAAATCTAGCCACAATGATTTTTATGAGGTGAATATTCCATAAAACATATAGTTAAACAGACGGTTTTTATTATAATTCCTGAAATAAATATTCTAGTAAAAATATTCAGTCTTTAACCCCTTAAAATCCCAGGCTTACTACATACTAAGGCTTATTATTCAGTAACTACAGGGACTTCAGTGCAAACCAGTTGAGCTATTCTTAGGTTAAAAAAGCGTATAATAAAACTTTGGGCCCGCTGGCATACCCTGGCTGTTTAAGGGGTTCTACAATATTCTAGAAAATGAATGAATATTCTAGAAAACAGATGTGGGGCTAATCTTATAAGTTTTGTTTCACAATAGATTTTTATTTGATGAGTATTCTAGAAAAAGTGAAGTGTAACTGCAGGACCAATTCCTGCTAGCATAGACCAGCAAAACCAGCGTGTGTTGTGTTTTGGATGCTGGGTGACCAGCTAAACCAGCACCAAACCAGCATTAGACCAGCATAAACAAGCAGATTTCATGTTGGTCTGTGCTGTTTTTTTTTCCACAGCGATGTTCAGAGGCATTGACTTTGAATTGTAATCTAACTGAGAGTTTTCAACACAGTTTCTCAGATAAATATTCTAGAAAAACTGAAGCACAAGAATGGATGCTCGTTGTTACTAATATTCACAAAACAGTCTCAGTATGGCAGTGCAAGAATGTGTCTTCAGTGGCACTAATCTTGAAAATCTAGCTAACAATGGGTTCTATTACGTCTGTGGAGATGATCTAGAACAACAGAAGTGCAAAATGGCTGTTAAGTGGTACTAACATTCAAATTAGCATTTTATTAGATGAATATTTTAGAAAAGAAGCACAATGATTGATGTTCAGATGGACAAATACAGTCAAACTCACTTTTTATTGCAATGTCTGAGATAAACATTCTAGAAAAGCTAACATACAGATGCATGTTTGTTGCTACTGATGTAGAAAATCTGGCTAACAATGGGTTTCTATGAGTAAAAATAGAAGCACAAGGATGGATGTTTGTTGGTACTAATTTTGAAAACCCACAACCTTGAAATTGCTTTTTATTAAAGATCTAAAATATATTCTAAAATATTCTAGAAAATAAATGAAATGCAAGTAAGGCAGCGGTATTGATCTTGAAAATCTAGTCTCAGAGCAGTGTTTATGAATATTCAACAAAAAACATGCACATGATGCACATGATTGATCCAAAATATACAGTCAAAGAGAGAGTTATTTTTGAATATGTAGAAAATCTGTCCTCTATAGAACCTCCATGATGGGCTAGTTATTGATCTTACATATGTAGACACAGTTGTACTGAAATGTGTAAAGGTAGTACTTTAGACTGACCTCTCTATTGATGTAAAACATTATTATATTTATTTATGTATTTATTTACTAATTTTGTTTCCTTAGTTTTTTCTCTTATTGTTTTTTGTTTGTTTGTTTGTTTGTTTGTTTGTTTTACAGTCTGTTCAATCACATTTTGTGGTGGTAGGTTTTCAGTCTGTTTATTCATTTTCTAAATGGTCTTTTGTGTTAATCTCAAAAGTTCAATCAAATAAAATAAAAAACAGAGACAAACTAGACAAACAGAAGCACAAGGATAGATGCATGTTGGTACTGATCCTTTTTTAAGTATTTTTTATGGAATAATGAATAACAAATAATCCAGAAAACAGAAGTGCAGCTATTGGTGTCTAGAACAACAAGTGCAAGCTTGAATGTTTGTTGGTACTAATCTTGAAAATCCAGCCTTTCAATGGGCTTTTCTTACAATGTAATAATAATGTAATAAATAATAATAATAATGTAATAAATTATTCAGACTTTCTATTCTCATAAATTTCTCTCTTTTTTCATGTTACCAGTGTTGTTCAGGCCTGATGTTTTGTGTTATTAATGTACTGTTTAATTCTACAGTGCAATTTTTCCATTTCTAGAAAAAAGTTACAGCGCATCTGTTTTCTACTTTTCCTTTGTGTCCTTCCATATTTAGCCTGTCTATTAACGCCTCTACTGCTTCCCAGAATGCACGCTCCATAGCCAAGTCAATGTGTCCAACAGACCCCCACACACCACAATCTCCAAATCATTAGCTATCACGCTAACCCTATCGCTTTTCATAAACCAATATTCAGGCAGGCAAAAATAAACTGTATTTAGCATGGGATGAATCTGAGATCAGGCTAATGATTTTGCTCTGGAGGTGGACGAGAATGGGGGGAGAGCACTGATGGGGTGGGGGTGGGGGGTGAGATCGATAATGGTGACACATTTCCCTGTACAGCGAACAGAAGAGCTATTATGGAGGAATCATGATATATGCCGCTGGATGATGGAGTGGCAGTCTGGGCCAGAGAAAGGGACAGTGAATGATGGACCAAGGGCAAGTGCGTCAGCCTTTTGCAAAGACCATATCTCTCTAAATATTATCAATAATGTGTTTTACAGAATTCTTATTTATATGCATTGTTGTCATCATCTAAAACCAACTCAAGTATCAAGAAAATAATGTCTGCAGCATAAAAGAGCTTTTCTGGAGCTGAAAAGATGGGTAGGCTGATCATTTATATTTGATTTTTGTTTTTCTGTCTCTGAATACCAATAAAAATATTTGACGTTCTACATCACATTATAGGGTTGTCACTATATGACAGTTAATTAAGTAATCTGATGTTTTTTTAAGGCCAAATAATAAAAATGAGCTTAACTGAATAACAACATACTATGCAGAACAGAGCTTCTATGGGAATTTCAATGTTATGTTAGCAGCAAGATAACAGTGGTACAGGTATATAATGCTGTACATAACATACTGTTACTGTTGGAACAAAACTTTGTTTGTCTAAAATAGTGACCTGACAGGAGAAGGAAAAACATTATGAACTTAATAATGTAATATAACAAGATTTCTGGACCATTTTTACTGGTCCTTTCATCAAAACATTTTTATACAATGCAAAGGATAACTGGAGTTTTCAAATTATGCAAAGAAGTAAGAAACAGCAAAAGTCAAAATACAAGGGCCAATAAAAGCAACGGTGGCAGAGCAGAGCTCCTATGGGAGCTCTCATATTATGCAACAGTGGTATGCATTCATTTCCCACTCTGGAATTAAACATGGACATTTGAAACGTTTAAGCTTTTAAGACATTCAGTGGAATATTCTTTCATTTGTATGTTGCAGTTTTACAAAGTGAATCCTCCAGTAAAGTCTAACTAGTCCTGTGTTCCAAGCTATTCAGCCTGGACCTAAAAAAAACCCTTTACATCATAAATATAATTTATAACAGAAAACCTTTATGCTTACTTTATGTACTGTACATACAAGCATTTGTGGGATCCTGCTGGTGTGGATTTCCTCTTTTTCAGTGGTGAACTCAAAATGATGTGTAGCTCCCCCTTGTGGAGAATATTCAGACTGCTAAACTACCCTGTTTATCATTCAGATTGTGGACCAGTCACTAAGTTCATTCACCAAGAAGATTCATTTTCATATTTTTTTTAATCAAGTATTGATTTTAATCCCAAAGCATCAAGTAGTGTTTGCACTGACATTGTTACCATAATGAATGACATCTCAGTCCCATTGGGAATCTTACAGTATAGTGATTCTTCATCAACGTATTATTATTATTATTATTATTATTATTATTACATTATTCTTTGTAGTCCTGTGACTGCTTACAAATAAAACATCTTCCCTTTAAGTTAAGGGAGCTGCATACAAATATTCCTGGAAAATACATCAATGCAAAGTGCAAAAAACTGTCCTTGAGTTTTATCACTGAAGTCTTGGACAGTTGTCAAAAGCATATGGTGCTTTTAACTAAGAACAGTTCGATGCAGCGTACTTAAGTAGACCTCTGAGCTTAGGTAAATGTATCCCTTAAGTATTTAACTTACAATAAATATTGAACCTTGTTTTTGTACAAGTGGTGACTAGTCTCACTGGCTGCAGCTCTGCTGTGCTGAAGTGCGAGCCAATCATGTGAGTCTCTCCGAGTCTCTGTTATGACTATTGATGATGTCTGTCATCGATTTGTCAAACACTCCTGGTCACACTGCCCCTGCAGTCCCATCCGCTCCTATTCTGACCACAAGCCTTGTTCCTTTTTCCTTTGTGCTGGGTTGCATTAGACTTGACAGACAACCCCGTTGCATGATAAAGCAAGGAGCACGTGCCACTTCAGTGTTTACTGTGTTAGCAGCATGAAAGCTAATATCAACTCTTGTATTATATACAGCACATTTATGTTTAGTCCTGACGATCAACTCAAAATAATATACATTTCTCAGTGTGATATACTCAATGCAATATGCATTTTTTTGTGTACTGTCTACTTTTAAATAGTACTTACAGCACTCTATGTCCTATTACTGGAGCTTAAAAATACCAGTTTTATTTTATGTTTCCTTTTGAAACCATTTTTATACATAATGCTTTAAATCAAAATGTCTTTAAAGTAAACAATGTTCTTTCAGTGAGGTATATTTACACCTTTAATCAGGTCTACAACCTTTTTTTACTGACACTGAGAAAAATAACTGTTCTCCAGTTCTCCAACTGACCCAGTCGCATGTTGCTTTCATTTACCACCATTAGCTATCAATTAAATGGACTGATTTTTCAAAATTCGATAATTCAGTTGTAGAGATGCAAACAGACTCTGTAAGAGTGATTTGATGTGAAATAGTTCATTTTAGAAAAAAACTGCCAACTCTTTACAGTGGTGGTGACAGGACTCAAGCATTTTAGGCCAAAACCTTATTAAAACTATTGTTAAACAATGTTTCAGGCATCAGGCCACATATATATCATAACCATTAAAGTCAGACATCTGGTTACAATCACAGTTCTGACACATCGAATGGAGAATTTCACATCAAGCTACCCTGAATGACTTTGTTTGCATTTTTTTCAGTCAGTAGAATTCCACCTGGAATTTCAACCTTCCGACTGGGTAAAACACAAAGAAACATTCCTACTTTTAAAGTAAGGAGGGTGTTCTCAACTCTGAATTCAGCGTATGGTGTCTTATTGTCACGGCTTCTCACACCATCAACAGTAATAAAGAACCACTTCTCTACTTCTAAATGAGATTCTAGTAGTATTTGCAATAACACGATTGTTGATGAAATCTATAACATTGATGAAGTTTGCTGTTTTGAGATGATGAATACATTATTTAGACTAATCATTCATGACTAACATTAGCTGTCTAGCTTGTTGCTAATACTCTCTATCATGGAGGCGCCCATGTTGTTTTTTTCCCAGGTTTTGGGCTTGAATGCATGGAAGTTGAAAACGATGTAACTCTGAACTCCAGCTTCCCGTTTCTGACCCCTCTGGGTTCTAAGGGCATCTCTCAATTTTCTTCTTAAATTCACCTATAAAGGCATCTGCATCACTTGCATATAACATTACACCCATATGTTTCATATACAAATGTTATCTTTGCCGCTATTTTCCAAAACCGCTGCAGCAACATCAGCAGCTGTTAACCCCGTTGTGCGCCATTTAATGTGTCTCCAATGTCCACCGAATGAAGGGTTTCCAACGTGATGGAAAAGTCTGTGATTTCCTGAGTGTCCATTGGTCAGTTTTACACAAAATGTAGACAGACATATGACTCCACCAATTACACACGGCGAGAGGCAGATGACGTGTGAACCCCTCTTCATAGCCTCATAACTCTGGATGTGAATTACCCATGATCTCGCAATAAGATGGAATGGAAAGGGCAACTCTACAGTTTCAATGCGCTGTATTATCACAAAGATAGAGAAACAAATATAGAAACATTGAATCTGATCTAAGGTTTAGTGGAATGCAGCATTTGTTGTCAAGCTATGCTAAAGCATTAGCATTGAGGTGATCGCTGACACTGTATATAAAGGGGTGTGTCACTGTGTCATGGCTAAGTTTTGGGTTCCATAATTCGATTTTATTTTAAATAGTACTTTAAAATGTAAACAATGTCAGATGGATTAAACAAATTTTTGGCCAGATTCTGCATGGATAGGCATATGTTGTGAGCACATATTTACGGACCACTGTGACAGAGGCTTCTGAACAGAGAAGCAACGTCCTCAAAGCCACACGACATAGTTTAAAGACCGCAGACTCTGAAGACACTAGACTGAAAGTGTTAGACAGAGGTGGACCCTGAGCACACGCATGATCTAAATACTAATCAAACATCATTTACAGCACGCGCCGTTCAGCCTCCAGAGGGGCTGTCCCCTTCTGGCTCTTTGCCATGGCAACCACAGTCTCATTTCAGAGGTGTCATGCTGCATTACCGTCTAACCGTTTCTCTCTCTCTCTCTCTCTCTCTTTCTTTTACATACACACACACATACTTAGATTGTTCAGTGCTCTCTGTGTGTCTTCCATGCTCGAAAAACTTTGAATATGGCACAGCCTGAATTTCAGAGAAGCTATTAGTCTTATTAGGACTCAGAAATGAAAAATGTCTAATATCCTTAGGAAGCATAGGTATGCTCTGTACGCTAGTATGCTCTAAACCATCTAAACCATCTAGTACTATGTTTGACACAAAAATGTCTAAAAAGTAAAAATTTATCCAAGTCCCCTCTATCTCAAATGTAGTTGTTCAAGCGAGATATTTTTTATGTGAGGTTGGTTTCTTTACTTTTGATCTGGAGCTACGAGGCTAATGTAAGTAACAAGCAATGAAGGCCTTATGATTTCTGTTAAATACATGTCATTTTTAGTTTATTTTCATTTAATATGATCATCATGCATGTATTTGCAAGTACTGTAGTAAAACAAACAAAAAAAAATGTTGTTATGTTTGGTTGGAAACAGAAGTGTTATATTCTTGAAATACACCAACAGTAAATTGTCCAATCAGGATTCTTCCCCTTTGGTATTAAGGCAGATACAGCCAAGCAAGCTCTCCCATTGGTCAGGCCTTCAGAAGACTAGACAAAAGGTCTAATGGGTCAGATTAACCACTGACATAATTAGGAAGTGACAGTGGAATTAATCAATCATGTTTGGAATTCCAATATATGGAGCCAATATTGAGATAAACAATGTCATGTTAGGCTACCGGAAGCCCTAGATACATCAGTGAGTGTGTATACATGCACTCAATAATCCGATCATGATCGGATTTCTGCAGTTATCAGATTATTCAAATGGTCATGTAAACATCATACTCCGATCTAGAAATCTGATACTGCACTTGAGCAGTAACCTAATTAAAAGGTTTTAATCGGCTGTTAAAAATGGCAAACAGCAGCAGCTCTATACTAGGGATCTTTATTGAAAGATTCACTGTAAATCTGCTACAAGGTAAATTATATGTTAAGACCTGTTACAAGCATCAAATAAAACATTAAACAAGCTGTCCATGTTTAATCTAGAACAAGAAAAAAAGTTCAAAGCAAATAGCCAGTAGCTTAGACTAACATACTATTGGAATGCCTTAGGGGTGCTAGGAGAATTTTGCATTCTTATAGAAGTGGCCCAAACTGAAGGCCTAACTGTAAAAATAGTCACACTTCACAACTACTAACTACTAACTACTACACTACTACGGAATCTTATGCCCAGCTGAATCTCAGGCTGGCCTTAAACATGTTCAGTAACTGACCTCTGAAGTCATTGTCATTGTCATTCTTTAATTGATATCACAAAAATTGCTGCTGGTAAACAAAAACCCATATAGACATTTTCCCTGTGAAGGTTGCCAGATATTCTGAATTTCGAGGTTGGGAAGGAGCTGAAACGCACCTATTGCTATATGAAACACACCTATTGCTATATAACACTGCTGTGCACTGAACTGACATCATAAGGTTGTTAAGTTTAGCAAAGTACCCCAGTGCAAACCAGCAAGCTTCATCAAATTCGGTAGTTAAGTTGCTTTGGCAGTAGTAGCCTACAGTTTGAGTAGCCTTTGATGGTAAATAACAGTGTTGAAATTTAATAGTAGACTTACTTTCATGTAGTGGATGACATATTGTCATCTATACAAATAGTCAAAAGGTACAAACCCCAGCTAAAACCATTTTAGTAAAGAAGCAAATTTCAGACACCATACATGCCTTGGTTGATTTACTACATTTGGGGTAAGGGGATAATTGTGTACATTTGAAGTGCCCAATTATCGCTTTAATGCACTTCTATATCAATAAGATTCATTAATCATGGAAAAAATGATGTGCTGAAACATTAACTAATCTTCAGCACTGGCCTGCATGGTGAGAAAGCACCATGACAGCTGTAGACCGCAGTTTTAGGGCCAAACCCCTCGGCATGGCAGCAATCCAGACAGTATTTGTTTACAAGTGTTTCAGTAATTTGGCACATTAGGGAAGCCTTCACCTCCTGCGGGCACAGAAAACAGAGGGTGAGAGAGAGAGGAGGGGGGGATGACAGCCAACGGTTTCTTTGTTTTGTGCCAAATGGCTTCCCCGGATTGCAGCTCCCACACAACTACATTCACAAGACACGCAGCAGAAACAGTGCTGGGGTACAGTGAGCACTGGTACAAAACCAGAAACCTATTCTGGTCATAGGTTGACAAGGTTAAAGGGGAATTTCAATGTTTCTGCATAATTCAATCAATTTACTTCTCAATTTACATATTTATTTCTTGAAATAAGCAAATTTTATCAGCATTATTTTTTAAACAGTTCAGAGAAAAGTCTATACAGGCCTTGAATACTCATTGATGTTCCCAAACAAGTACTTGAATAGTGGTTCTTAATACCACTTATGAAACAAAATTTATGTTTCATAATTAACCAGCATTTGAAGTATATTTGATCATTTTTAATCAAAATATCCCAGTTATTATAACAGTTTGTAGCAAATTGTTTAACTCATTTATACATCCCTTTATACAATGGATGTAGGAAAGATGCAGAGACACAGATGTGCTATAACGTTATGTCAGAAATGGAGACAAATAAATCTGACTGCATTTTTGCTTACTTAGATAGCAGCAATTATAGCTCAAGACATGTTTTATGTGTTTGCAATGTCACTTCACCTGAATGGAGAGCCAAGTTCATATAGTCAAGTCCACAAATATTTGGGCAAAGTTATTATTTTAGCTGTCTACCTCAGTATATTGGAGCTGAAATTTTTAGGGGCTCAAATGCAAATGGACAAATTCTAAATGGTCATTTTTAATACTTGGTTAGCAAATCCTTTGCAGTCAATGACCACCTGAAGTCTGAAGCCCATACAAGCTCACCAAATGCCAGGTTTCTTCTCTAGTGATGCTCTGCGAGGCCTTCAATGCAGCACCATCCAATGAGTTTTAAAGCATTTGGCTCAATCTCAGCAGATAGTATAGCCCTACACACTTCACAACTCATCCTGCTGCTTTTGTCAGCAGTCCACCATGCTTAACAGATGAGGAGGTATGTTTTGGATCATGAGCTGTTCCTTCCTCTCTCAATACTCGTCTCCTTCCATCATTCTGGTACAAGCTGATCTTTCTCTCATTTGTCCATAAGATGTTCCAGCACAGGCTTTTTTTTGTTGTTTTTTTTGGCAAACTCTAATTTGGTCTTCATGTTTTGGGAGCTTATCAGTTGTTTACATCTGGTAAACCCTCTGTATGTACTCTGCTGAAGTCTTCTCTTGATTGTTGACTTTGACAAAAGTTTTTAAGTGTTTCTGAGTTCACCAGTGCTTTCTTTCTTTTTAAGAATGTACCAAAAAGTTGATTTGACCACATCTAATGTTTTGCTGTCTCTCTGATGGCTTTGTTCAGTCTAATATGATGTACTAACTATGACTAGTTGGGCATATGACTCAGGGGGTTGAAGCGCCTTGCCCAAGGTCATAACTATGAATACCCATTTAGTCCCTGGGATTTGATCCCACAACCTTCTGGTTGCTGGCTCAGACCTTATATTTCTGAAATGTTTTACAGGATAAGAATACAGAATGGAAGCCTTAACTTTGAATGGAAGATAATCTTGATTCTACATTTTTTTTTCCATTTAATTGAAACAATTTTAGAGCATTTTTATTGTTACATTCATCATAATTTTAACACACTATAAAGGGCAGCTGGCCTGTTAGAATTCTGTACAAACAGCAAAAATTGGATCTGTCCACAGCATAAATCCTAGTGGTTTCATGACATGCCTGAATATCACATAACCTACACCATTGTTGCACATCCACTTAAATCGTCCTTTAGGCCAACAACATGAACCCTTTAAGGTTCCACATACTAAAAATCAGAGTATCTGCATTCCCTCTGTAACCAGCAGCTCTGCCAGAGTGCTTTTACTCTGCTCTTCCATTACCTTGCTGCTTACCTTCCTACGCCATATTAAACAGATTAACAGAACTGCACTCTAGGGAGGAGGGAGGAAGGGAGCAGAGCTGCCAGTCACTCTCAGGTCCTGGTGTGGAAACGAGAGGTGCACGCATCACAGTGGACAAACCGTAGAGAAATTTCCTATTGAAAAATCCATAGGTGTTTATGTCCATCCTTCCACTGTGAGTAGACAACTCAACACTATGAGTCTGAAAGGATGTGTTTGGAATTACTCGCATTTTGAGAAGCTGAAGATGCAACCAACTTCTTAGACTGAACTTTGAAGGTATGGAAAAATATCCCTTAGATTTCTTTTAAATATAGTTTTGTATAGGACTCTATGTACTAGGTGCTTGAAACTTGCAACAGCTCCCACATAGTACATCAAACCCTTATTTTAAATCTTCCATGATAGGAGCCCTTTCAGCAATCTTTTTATTGTTAATACTTCAAATAGGCAACAGGATAGTCCCTTACACAAAAGATGGATCCATTTCACATACCCACTCTTACAAATCTGAGAGGAGCTGTCGAGGCCCTCGTGCTGCGCTGCAAATCACTCTCCCTTGTAAAAATCACAGAATGGGTCATTACATTAAACTGTCTTCTCTGACGTCCCATTCTCCCTCGCTGCCCTGAGGCTAAAAGAGAGAGAGAGAGATAGACACAGAGGTCTAATGGTCTTTAGTATTAGCGAGTTAATCGTCCCGTCCCGCTCTCCGCAGGCGGAGCCCGTTTTAGTTTAATTGTGAACCGTCCTGTTCCATAACCCCCCTCCCTGCCAGGCCGTGAAGCATGAAGGGAAGAGCAGGTCTTCACTAAGCCTCAGCTTGATGTTGCCCTTTTGTGCTGGTCCTAACCTTTAAAGGAACCTTCCACCTTTCAACCTTTTTTTTTTCCTTATTTTCAGAATCTTATTTTCTTATTTTTTGAAATCAATTGTTTTTTGTTTGTGAAATATATGCTACTAGTATATGCTACTAGTATATGCAACATCCATGCATCTAATGTTTCCTGCAAGTAGAAGAATGCTTCAATGGCCTAACATCCTTGAGTTACTGGGCAAACAAGAAATTACTATTTTTACATATAAACTAAAACAATTCAGAATAATTTAGTTTTTTTTTTTTGCATAATTGTTAATATTCTGCCTATAACAGCTTCAGTTAAGCTGCTTTTCCACTGCGTGGGACTGGCTCAACTCAATCTGACTCTACACTACTCGGCTTTTTTGGTTTTCCATTAAGCAAACCTGGTACCTGGTACTATTCTTGGTCTCACCTCCATCAAGGTTCAAGCAAGCGGAGCTGATACCAAAAGGTGACATAGAAAAACTGAAGACTACTGACTGGTCAGGGAGAACTGTCACAACTCCAGCTAACGTTGCATTGAAAATGATGTAACGACAGGGTTCTGTCTGCAGCGGCAAATGATGTAGCTGGTACCAAAAGCGAGTAGAGTTTAGTAGAGTCGAGTAGAGTTGAGCCATACCAAGCGGTGGAAAAAGCAGTTTAACTGAAGCTGTTATGGGCAGAATATCAACAATTATGCTAATAAATAATTACCAAAATTATGCTAAACGTAATATAAATGTAAAATAGTCATTTTTTGTTTGCCTGGTTTTACGTGTTCTTATGTCTAAGATCAAGTAAAGTGGAAAACAATGATGTAAAGAAACACATCACTACCCAGAACATTCAAAAAATGCACTGAGCAATAAAATAGTCCCAGGAAAGAAACAAAATTACATGTGTTCTATTCCTCATCAGGTCTTACTGCCTCATTGCAGTATATTAGTTTTTATAAGCAATGTTGCTGTATTGTTCTATGCCCTATGGAAGCCTATGGGAGATCACTCTGTATCTTTAAAAGAACAAAAATACCCCCAAGAATCATTTTAAAACTAAAAACTAGAAAAATGTAGGCAGGTCAGGAAATATCACAGGAGCCGTTTAAATCAAGCCCAGATCAGTAATGAAGGAAAAACAAGAAAGATAACATGGTCCAGTTCAGTTAGCAGACGAGCACTGATATACAGTGCCCCCTGCTGAAGTAACTAGTGTACTGCAGATGAAAGGTCACCGTTAGGATTGTCATCTTTAGGAGGAAAACATCTATTTTTTTAAATCTGTTTACAGCTCATTCTTAAATATGATAAGTAAAAGATGAAAATTGGATTTTTTGATTATTATAGCCCACAAATACTTGCACATGTGCAGTGATGACCATGTGTTCTCAGTTTTATCGTTATACATTTATTTTGATCTGCAATGCCATACCATCAAAAAATACTCACAAACATACTATATAATGTATAATGGTATTTTGAAAATAGTGTCCTCCAAGTTGATGTTTAGGTGAACATTTATGGCTAAAGTTCTATCATTTTCCGTTCAACTTTTTCCTTAACGGATGCAGTCAAACAACAAGCCAAAAGAGCAATCACCAGCCTTTGCCTTACGATCAATGGGTCCTCTCGGGCCCGCTGATGGCTAATTGATGAAATAATCCAGTCATTAAGCACTGTAGGGAGCAAATGGGAAGAGGTCCAAGTAAATAAACCAGCATTATCATCATCCTCAGCCTCATTATCATCATTAACATCAACCAGCTCTGCATGACGAGAGGATAGAGTGCAAGAGAATGCCTGACGAGAGAAGGAGAAAGAGAAAGAGAGAGAATTAGGGTCAAAAGGACAAAAAAAACTGATGTGATAACAACACTTTGATCAATTTAAAATGCCACTTTGCACACACTGGTATTACAGCAGGTACAACATGCAGCACCATCTGATCTACTCCTTAACAGAATTAGACTACATGCAGCACCAGTTACAGTCATATATCTACTAACCAATACTGTTGTAAATATTCTGTACATGTGGTTCACATATTGCTTTGTGGCTCTATACTGTATTTATATGTATAACTTATTCACTGTATTCTTCAGGGCTTCACAATATGGATACTAGTCTTCTGATTATATTACTGTAAGGGACGCAAATTGTGGCAAATTATTTTGACAGGTAACTGAGCGTCAGTGACCAGTAATTAAATATTAACTGGCAAGCCTAAAATTAAGGATGTGAAATATCAATTATAAAACAGATTGTTCCAGGTCTGAAGTCTTATTGATTGAGCCACGCTTGAAGCCATTGTAAAATACCTGATATACGCACACATCAACTAAAATCTCTATTAACGCACTGAGATATTAAAGCGTTTCTTGTATATTCTGCGGAATGTAATACCGATCAGTGGGGCCAGGCATACGTGTGTATATGAAGTAAATGGCCTGAATTAATTCAATTTTTAAACATACACTACATAAGAACCTGGTTCTGTTTAAACCGAGGGGCTGTGTACTGTTGTATGTTCATGATTATATGATACAAATACTAAAAGTTATACTAAAATGAAAGTACTGAAAGTTTTATATCCTAAAGTTCTAAAGTTATATTTCCCACTCATTATCATTAAAACAAATATACATGCCATGACTGGGCCAGTTTTGGCTCCGTGTAGCTCTTGAAAGCTGTCACCTTCCACCATGTCCTACTCTATTATTAGCCCAAGTTAAAACAAACATAAATGCCATGATCGAGGCAGCTTTAGCTTAATGTGGTTCTCAAAAGCTGTCACTGTCCACCACGTCCTTCTCTATGATTTTGCACATCCATGTGTGACCTCATGCTGCCGTGCACCACACTTTCTCTCAGAGAACACGGACGAAACAACTATCGGTCTGTTTATCAGCTGCAGATGTTTGCTTTCGATATAGTGCATTGTTGTAGAATTATCGTTCACCACATCGTTCACGTAAACACCACTATTTATAGCTGCATGCTTCAGTTTTCTGTAGATCTATCTAGCAAAATGAATCGTCTATTGTACATTCAATCCAAAAACATTCCTCAATGAATCTATTCAAACTGTTGTTTGTTGGAAATGTAATTTTTTTTTTTTGACCAACAGCATTGGTCAAACAATTGTTTAATTGCCAATTAATTTGTTACTCATTTCCACCCTTGATTACTATCCACTGCAATTGCAATATACTTTGAAACGGGGGTGGCCAATATGGCAAAAGTATCATAAGATTTTCACTTTACACAACACACATTACAATACTGACAGACGCAATGCCACATTGAAAAACTGTCACAGAAAGCTTTGGTACAACACTGCTGCATTAAAGTTGAACAATATAGTTCACTGAACTTCAAATAATAAGTAAACAGATCATAAAACACAGCGTTCTACATTTGAGTTCACTGAACTACTTACTATCACAAGTTCAGTGAACTATTGCAGCAGGTTTACTTGCTTTTTTGTTGACAAACTTTTTCTCCCCACAGTGAATCATTTTTACTCAACATTTCACATACTGTGCTGCACTAAATCTAATTAAACTGGACTAATTATGTTCTCTTTGTAATGAAACACAGTTGATCTGTGTTCTTTAAGTACCGATGATATCCACAGTGGGCAAAAAGGCACTATTCTTTATCATGATGATAAAATTGATCATGATAACAATAAAATATTAGCATATTATCCACCTCTACTTTGCAACATATTAAACTGCACTGGTGAATGAATAATGTGACATGGTTAAAGACTTGCCTGCATTATTTGCCAACATATAAAATACTTGAATTTTGTCGGATTACATGAACACCTTGATTCGTCAAAACACTCACACAAACACTAACCTGGAACTGAGATTGGTCAGGATGCTCAGAACACACAGTAAAAAGACACTGTGATTGGTTGGAGAGCTCATTTGCATCTTGCAGTGTTCTGTGTCAGTGTTGCAAGCACCAATTTCACCAGTATTCTAGTATTCTATGTTGTCCAATGACATAAGCCAATTGCATTGAAACAAACTGCAAGTGCATTTGGTAAATAAAACGATTCTGATTCCAATTTAATCTCTCTTTTCTTACAGATGTTGTCTATTATAAATGGGCATGTCTCCTTCAGCTAGCAGGCCAATCATTCAGGTAATTAAAAACAAGCAGCAGTGGAGCAATGAGAAAAGCTAACACTGATCCCAGGGCACCTGTGGCTACAGAAACGTTGAGCGAGTCCACAGCAGGGTGCAGGTCTCTTCTGGGAGGGATAGTGAGCAGAATATCACACAGCTGACGCAGTTCAGGAGACAAACCGAAACCTTCACCACCTAACAGCACACATAGACACAAACACAATCAGAGAACGACAGAACCAGCAACCAAACGACCAGCAAATGAAAGCTTACAGATACACTTTATGTTATAAAGCATTTTCAAAGTTAGTTGGTTGGTATGCATTATGGGGATGGTTGGCACAAAGTTCAGATGCTTTACTGTAATAAAAAAGTAACCAATAAACAGAAATGATTAGAACTTTAAATTAAGGTGACATTTGTCCATTATTAGCAAAATAGCATTTCTGTAACAAACATGAGGAAGCACTTAACATCTATCAGGCAAGTATCTCTTCAAGAAATTACTATAAGTAATTACAGTATTTTGTGATTTAATAACTTTTTGGCATTCCCAAGAACCTTCAAATGTTGAATAATACACCTTACAATATATTCTAGCTTTTAGTACTTCAATCTACTCTGTAATTTACTACTGACTAAAATAAAGATTATTAATTTGTGGGATTCTAACCCTTTTTTTTTTTTAACTCTACTGTGTGCCAACCAACCCCACCCACATTGGGATACAACTCAACTTACTGCTATCTAGTTAGCACTGTTCATCACAGGCTTTGGAAATATTAAAGTATATCCGATTCCTATCTACTAACTAAAATGAATACAGTCATAAGCAAAGTCTGCACAAACACCAAATACATATTTGATTGGTACAAGTGAACACAGTAAACATATCCTCTACAAAGAACACATTTAAATATGGCATTTTTCAGTGTACGATTTGTGTTTATTTGCTGGGGTTTAACATACGGGAAAAGAAAACAAAATATCAAATGTGCCATAACTTTTGTCATATAATTTTATTTTTTTCCCAATATGTTAAATTCAGCAAATGACCAGTAATTGTGCACTAAAACATGCAGAAGTGTGTTCTCTGTAGAGGATGTGTTAACAAACGTCTGCATAAGACTGCATAACGTCGAGGTTTCTCCTATTTTTAAAATGTCTATTTTTAAAGCGCTTTTTTGTGTTTTGACACAGAAAAAATTGAAATATTTGGGACACACTGGGCCTTCAGATGTCAAAGCAGATAAGTGTAGGTAAAGATGTCAAGATGTGCCAACCAACCAACCTCCCCTATTCTCATGTATGACATGCTTCTCACTGTTCAACACAAACCTAAAGGACACATACCCATCAGCAGCAATGTAGGTTTGGACATCCTGAAGTCGGAACATGACACAACCGAAGCTCCAGAAAAGGCCTCTTCAGACCCAACTGTGCCGACCGCCTGCCATCCCTGTTCCAGTTTCATCTGCCAAACCAGACAACTTAGTAAAGCAGCAGTTTGTTAAAAGGAGTATGACAACATCCCCTAATGGTACAATCTAGTTGATGCAGCTGGAACTTATAGTCTGGATGATGTCCTGTCCTGTATGACAGGTCATTCAGAGCCTGCATGAATAATGGTTAAGTGTAGATGTAGGTTGTGTGCAGGACATGACTGGTTAAAGTTATGGTCAGGTTTAAAGGCTGACCGTATAATGCACTGCACTTTGAAGCTATAGAAACTAGCCATTTACATGTGAATCAAACATTTGATTTCTGGTGTGTGTCTGACCTCTAGAGGCAGGAAAGAGAAGGGATATTTAGAACATGCTGAAAAGGGTAAAACAACTTCACCTTTACTATGTCAGCCAAGTTACTGTAGCCATACACGTCCATGAGCTCCATCACCCCTGAACTGGCTTTGCTCACCACTGGGGTTAATGGACAGCTGAAAAACAGAGGGAACATGTTTGAATGCATTATAAGTCATATTTAAACAAATTCAGAGACAGAGGTGCATCGGAAACAGTTAATAGGGCATTCCAACCAAAATGAAAATCATCGCGATTTAACAATTTGTTGTAAACATGCCTAATCACCTCCTACACTGGAGCCACAACAGTCACAAGAGTGAAATTTTCTGGTTTAAAGACTCAGAAAAGCCACCTTCAGATGATGTATCCTGAAGGTTGGGTAAATTTTTGAAAAACTACAGAAATCACGCTGGGTACTTTAGTGAGAGAGGATGTGGCTAAGGGACGCAATGCTGGACTACAGAGTATCACAGAACAAGACAAATGACATTAAAAGCTAATTTTAGGTCACAATGCTTGAAGAGATTAACGCAGTGCACTCTGACTTCATTAACTGACGAGTAGTGCCAGCAATGTATCAAAAGTATCAAATGTGTCTATCTAGCTTTTTTAATACTACAATGTGGTGAACAAGTCACTGCTCTTAACTTTCGACACTGACTCTTTATTTAAATAAGCTAACACATCACTGATCTTGTACTGAGCTTATCAAATTGCGCATGCAGGCTCATATTAGCAGATTAGTGACCACATGCTTCTGGAAACAATCGACACATTTTGTATTTGAAAATTCCACCAATTTCTCAAATTGTATGTATGATTATATCATTCAGATGTAAAATTCATTCAGAGTTGTTTGATGTGAAATACTCTATTGAAGAGAAACTTACAAAGTTAAAACTGTGTACAGTGGTGGTGACAGGAACTAGATGTCCCAAGAGTTTAACACATCTATGAATATGTTGTCTGAAGCCTGAGACACTGTTATATGATAGTTTTGAGTTTTTTCAGCTTTAGGCCTTAAGTGTATTTCTTAAAATCTGTTCATGGCAGAGAGGCAAGTTTTCTGTAAGGCAAAATAGTTTACAAAGAAAACTTTCTTTCTGATTTACCTTTTTTTTGGTTCAGCATTACATATAAAAACTCAGAGGGTTCACTGGTCATTTTGGACTGCCAATAAATTGTCTGTATTTATGCTGTAGACTTCAACAACCCTTGTTCCTATCACCACCACTGTAAAGAAATTTGAGTCAGTAAGTTTCTCTACAAATGAATCACTTCACATCAAAACACTGTGAATGATCTCAACAACTGAATTATGCTTACATTATGCAGACGATTTGAAGAACTGGTGGAATTAACCTTTAAATTCAGGCTGATTAATGTAAAGCTTTCCTGTATGTACAGTCTATGATGCCAAGTTTAAATATTTAAGTTAGTCATTTCATACAGTGCTGTGAAAAAGTATTTGGCCCTCACCCAGTTTCTTCTATTTTGCTAATTCGTCACATTTAAACGTTTCACAGCATCCAACTAATTTTAATATAAAGATAAAGACAACATGAGTAAACACAAACCTAATAACTGGTTGTGACACCTTTGGTAGTAACAACTGCAATCAAACATTTGCGATAACTTGCAATGAGTCTTTTACATCACTGTGGCCCATTCATCTTTGCAGAATTGTCCTAATTTGGCTACATTGGAGGGTTTTTGAGCATGAACTGCCCGTTTAAGTTTTTGGCACAGCATCTCATTGGGTTTCAATTCAGGACTTTGACTCAGCTGCTTCTAAACCTTAGTTTAGTTTCTTTTGAGCCATTCAAAGCTGGACTTGCTTGTGTATTTTGGATCATTGTCCTGCTGCATAACCCAAATGCACTTGAGCTTTAGGTCACAAACTGATAGGTGGACATTCTCCTTCAGGATTTTCTGATAGAGAGCAGAATTCATGATTCCATCAATTATGACAAGTCCTCCAGGTCCTGCAGAAAAGCAGTACCAGACCATCACACTACCACCACCATGTGTGACTGTTGGTGTTAGCTTTATACCAGATGTAACAGAACCCATGTCTTCCAAAATGTTCCACCTTTGACTCATCAGTCCACAGAATATTATCCCAAAAGTCTTGGGGGTCATCAAGATGTTTTTTTGGCAAATGCAAGACGAGCCTTTGTGTTCTTTTTGGTCAGCAGTGGTTTGCACCTTGCAATTCTCCCATGGATGCCCAGCGTTTTTCTTATTGTGGAATTGTGAATATTGACCTTAACTGAGGCAAGTGAGGCCTTCAGTTCTTTAGATGTTCATCTTAGTTGTTTTGTGACCTCTGGATTAGTTGTCGATGCCCGCTTTGTGAAATTTTGGTAGGCCGGCCAGTCCTGGGAAGGTTCACCACTGTTCTAAGTTTTCTTCATTTGTAGATAATGGCTCTCACTGTGGTTCGCTGAAGTCCCAGAGCCTTAGCAATGGCTTTGTAACCCTTTCCAGACTGGTAGATTTCAATGACTTTGTTTCACATCTGTATTTGATTCTCTTTACAACGTGGCATCATGTGCTGCTTTTTGAGACCTTCTAGCCTGCTTCACATTGCCAGACAGGTTCTATTTAAGTGATGTGATTTTTAGATTCAAGAGGTCTGGCAGTAATCATGCCTGGGTGTGGATAGTGAAACTGAACCCAGTAGTCAATTGAATTAGGTCAACAGGGGGCAGTTACTTTTCTGGCTGAACAGCATTTTTCCTTCAATAAATCATAATTTAAAAACAGCATTTTGTGTTTACTTGGATTATTTTGTCTAATATTAAAAGTGGTTTGATGATCTGAAACATTCAAGTGTGACAAATATGCAAAAACTAGAAGAAACTGGGAAGGGTGGAAATACTTTTTCACAGCACTGTACATATGAAGTTTAAAGATGTTCGCAACAATAAAAATTCACCAAATGAAAAAATACGAACTTACCTGTTCTGAATGCTACTAGCTACTCTGTCCACTCCGAGAAAGTAGGCAGAGCGTAGAATAGAACCAAGGTTCATCGGATCCTGAACTCCGTCCAGGACAAGCCACAGTGGATGAGGGTGTCCACCATGCTGAGGTCTTGTGGGTTTCTCTTTTGTGATGAAGCCTAGAGGACTTGCCTGAAGGCACACCCCCTGGTGGACCATTCCACCGGTCATCTTGTCCAGTTCCCTCTTACTGACCCGCTGGATTGGAACCCCATGTCTAAGAGCCTCCTCACAAACCCTCTGAACGGCTTCTCTCGGACGTCCTTCACTGCTCTTCACAAAGAGACAATTGGGTGTCCTCCTGGCCTGACTTAAGGCCAGTAAACATGGGGCCACCCCAAACACCATGTCATGTTCTTTGGTTCCTTTGACCTGAGCAGTCTTGACCTTCTGGGTGCCCTTGTTAAGTTTTTGAGCTTCTGCTTCCGTGAAGTCCTCCAAACTGAGCTTCTGCAGTTCAGATGGCACTCTCCTCTCAGGGTGAGATGCTGGGGGCTCTTTTCTTTGTGGCCTTTTTGTAGAAGGAAAACCAGCAGTCCTGGACAGTTTACCAGAAGATGTAAAAAGACTACATCTCAGCCTTTCAGCAAGTTTCAAACCAGTGTCTTTTGGAATAAGAAGAGGTTTGGTTGAATGATAAGAAGCATATTGTGTTTCACCACAGTAAAGAACTGTTAATAACTCCACTGATCTGCTATTCCTAATCACACTGGAACACCTACAGGCTGCTCTCCACATTTTTAGCTGGGAAAAGGTAAACATAAGAATGAGTGACAGTAATAAAATGTGTTAGCTGTCCACTTTTCAAATCTGAAGGAAGGTTAAACAGCCTGTAAATGTATCTCTATAAGCGCCAATGTGGTTAGCTGTTAGCTACCAATTAGCCCTTCACTATCAGTAACGTTTACGGACAGACATACAGACACATTCCAGCAGTCGTCAAAATCTGATATTATACATAAAAAGGAACATATCTTTGTCTAATATACTCACTAACCCACTTGCTGGCTGCCTAAGCTCGCTTATTATTCAGGCTTAACTAGCACACATGTGGGGAAGATGTTCCGGGGTGCCGTTCCTAGATCAGTTGTAGTTATTGGGCGCGTCTCAAATCGACTCCTTGTCCCCTATGTAGTGAACTAGTGGTGCGTTTATGGCGACTGGGAACTCGGAACTTTGCGCTTCCCTCCTCAAATAGACCCTCGGAAGAATTGAATACTCACAATTAGCCAGCGCTTGTTTTGCTGCCGTGCTTGTGCAAAAAGCTTTTGAAGGCTTTTACACTACTGCTATAGTGGATGCAGGCTTTGGCAATCCACCGTGACATTTCTTAGTTTTAAAGGTCACTTGACAGCGCAGACTTTATTTTATTTCATTTTTTATCGCGATTTTTTTATTGCAGTTTTCAAAAACAAGCATTTAAAGATTAATAAGCACAAAAATTTTTAAAAGAAAAAATTTTAGGCATTTATTATTTTAAATTGGAACATATTTTTGAAACAGATTTTTCTAGGGTTTTTCTAGATTATTTATCTAACAGTACTTAACAGCGAGGCAAAGTCAATTACAAACAGGTCGTGTAAAATTGTGAAAAGTGTGTGTGTGTGTGTGTGTGTGTGTGTGTATTTTGTAGCCTATAGGTTAAGTGTTTTGCCCAACATTAACCTTGATAACCAATGACCTTAAGTTTACTCATTTTATCTTAAGTTTATGACGTTCCAGACAAAGTAGCTGACACCAAAAAATATAAAAATGTCCTTTATGGCTTAATCAGGTTGCTCGCGCTCAGTTCTCGTTCCCTAAACGGGTCGATTTGAGACGCACCTATTCCCTGTGTTTACGTCGCAACTGTGTGAGTGGAGCATGCGCACGAGCCACATGTAGTTCACGTTACCAAGCAACAAGACGCTGTTCTTAAGGTTAACCCGTTAGTTTAGCGGTTTGTTATTATCCCTCAGTAAAACGCGCCTGTGAACTGCATCTGTTTGACGATACTATGGTGATCCGTGCCGGTGGCTGGGGATAAAGCTACATTCTGCACCTGTTCAGCTTTCAGCAGTGATGCTGTGTTATTTTCCTCTCTGCGCTGTTTCTCTCTACGCGGTAGCTAACTAACGTTAGCCGCGTGCACTGCCGTTAATCCAGCGAGTAAAAGTAGCTGGTATGGCTGAGGTGTGGTGCACTGACACCGGGGAAGCCGTCTACCGCTCCCGCGACGCGGTGAAAAACTTTAGGATAAGGTATGTTAACGACTCCAGACAATGCAGATACAAGCATGGTGTATTTGCTAGCTACAACACCAAAGAGCGTTAGCTCAAAGCTAACTAGCTACCCAGACAGACAGCATTGGTAGCTAACACTTGTAGCGGTAGCTAAACGTGCTTATCTTGCGCAGTTCTGAAAAAGTAACTTATTAGCTTTAAAAGCGCTTATTTTGGGATTTGGAGGAGAATGGAAGTGAAAATGTTTCGGAAACTGACGAAGCTGGATTCAGCTTTCTGTTCGCCAGCTTCTTCTTCGAATTTTACCGTTCCACCTTAAGTGGTGCAGTAAGTTCGTTATTTTTTATAACGCCACGGCGCCAGAATGTAACTGCTGCACCATTTAAGGTGGAACGGGAGAATTCGAACAACAATCTGATTTCAGCCTCGTCGGAAACTGTATGAAACTGCTGACTTCTATAACACCCAATATTTTTGAAAGGTTTAAACTACTATGGCCACAAATGTAGGGTATTGCTAACTATCGAAGCCTTTTATGTATTTCAGGCTAAATATTAGCTAATATTTCGCTGTGTATTTAATAGACGGTCACTTAAAATGAACAGTCCAAAAGTGCAGGGGAGAAACGATGCCTAAATTTGGTCAGTGATAAGAGTCACCAGAGATACATTAGACTATTCCCATTATTACTATGGGTTTTTGGTGTGTAAACGATTGTATGTCTCTTTTTAGGTGAGCATAGGAAGAAAGTGTCCTCCTGGAAAAGATATCAGTGCAGCTCTCTGATGGGACTGTATGGGCTTTACAATAGGACTGCATTTTGGAGAAAAAAAGATTTATTCAATAAAACAATGATTACTCATGTGGTGTAACAGTATATTAACAGTATAATAAACATACACCTCACGTTTAGGTTCCGGGTGGTTACATCTCTTATTGTTCAGTGTGTGATTGAAAAGGTAACTAGACCTACTTTTGTGGTACAGTCTCCCTAATACATGTCATATTTAGTGTTTTTCTCTTGCAGTGGTGCACAAATAGCAAGAAGACTGAACATGCAAAGGAAAGTTTTAAAAGCACTGATACAGGCATTTGATTTCTTGGAAAGGACAAGCACTAAGAGTCATTTTAAAGGGGAATACCCATAGTATTTCAAATTTTTGTAGAATTACATTGTTGATGTGTAAACAAAGTCTTTGAGAGGGCTTTGGTTTGAAATGTTTTACTGTACAGGAATGTAAGGACTGATTTCTTTACAGTGGTGGTGATAGAAACCAGGGATCTCGATGTCTACAATGCAGATATAGCTATTTAACTTTTATTTTTTTACTATGCAAAACCATCAATGAACCCACATGTGTCTTGTTTTAATATGTAATGTTGATCATGGAAAAGAAGGAAGTTTTCTTCAGGTGCCATATTTTCTTAAAACACTCTGCATGTGCCTCAAACAGCAGAACATTTAACAAATTAAACAGGGTATAGATTCAGCGCTTTTCTTGTTTTATTGCAAAACAGACTTGGTGATGGTTAACGGTTGTATAATGTAGGAGTCTTTTTCGATGGATTAGCACATTCATGCTGTCATCAGCTTGTGTTTATTAGTGAGATAGTGGCATTTATTTAAGTCAATTCGGATTAATTTATTGCATTATTAACAAGTTCATTTGGGGGCATTTTGTGTCCCTTTTTTGTATATTAAGCTGCAAAAATGTTGATTATGGAAATTTTGTGTTTTGTTATTTCTAATGCCGACTATTCCATTTGCTCTGTTGTAGAGTCAGAATCCAGCGAGTGACCTCAACAGCAGCCCTCTCACACCATCTGCAGCAGCAAGTGTTGAGCCAGCAGGAGCGAGGCGTCATCGAGCTCAACACCTTTGTCTCTCAGTCGCGGTCAAGTGCAAGTATGTGATGAAAAGGAGAGAGAATATACTGAAGTCTATCACTGGCTGCTAAAATACCTGTGCTTTATCACTTTTCTTCTCGTTTAGCTGGCAATGAAGAAGAGCTGGTGGTGGGCTGGCAGGAGAAGTTCTTCAGTCAGGTATGAGTTCATGAAACACAGTGTTTTGTGAATTTTATCCACTGATGCTATATAGATTTTTATTGTCACCTGTATGTAGTATGAAGTGGACCTGTACCAGACAGAGTCTGTGTGCCAGACTCCCCTGGAGAAACAGTATCATTCAGAAATCGTGGCAATGGAAAAATCTAAAAAAAGAAGGAATCAGCGTATTTTCACTTACACAGACTTTGATCGCTTCACCAACTGGGAGGAGGTGAGTGTTGCCTCCTGCATGGAAACCTTTAGAAAAGGTTTCATAATACAAAGATACATAAAATTAAGTATAATTTTGAACACTGGTCTTCACATTGTGATACTGGTTTTTCAAATAAGATTGGCCATTTTATTGGGTGCACCTAGCATGTAGATACTCTTAATGACTGTAGCCCACCTGTTGATGCAAAATATATCAGCCACCCTACCTGGTCTGTCAGTGGAGAGAAACCTCCAGAGGACCACTGCTGACAAGATATTATTTGTTTGGAAGCATTCCAGTGTATGTAAAGTGTATGGGTTAAATGTGTTAAATGTCGACACTGCATAGAAACCGCATACAGTTCATAATATGTGTTAATTGTGTGAGCAGCAGGCCCAGAGTCTGATGACTCCAGCTCAGACCAGGCCCACCTTACTAGCAGACCGCA
Organism: Colossoma macropomum; assembly: GCF_904425465.1. Classification (NCBI taxonomy): domain Eukaryota; kingdom Metazoa; phylum Chordata; class Actinopteri; order Characiformes; family Serrasalmidae; genus Colossoma; species Colossoma macropomum. The sequence continues at coordinate 15,873,003 of NW_023494794.1, read as the reverse complement.
TGGCAAACATAAGACACAGACGCCAAGAGAGACGCCCAGTGTAAGTAGAGTTCTCTCATAATCATCATCCTAAAGCCCCAATTTTGTCTTGAAGGGCCAAAGTACAGTGTTTGGGCCAAAAGGGCCAAAAAAGTAGTTGGGCTTCAAACTGAGTTAATTTTTAACATGCACATGATACTTTGTTACTAAAATACTTCAAAAATACAGAATTAATAAGCCATATATAGAATGAAAATATATTTGTTGTCCTATTGGGTAATGGTGTGGGGTCCAGATGGTTTACAGTATAAATTACTGGCCAGTATAAATTGTGCTCATTTTCACAAAAATACACATTTTGATTCTAAATCCCATTATGGTTTTTGTGTTTTTAGAGACACCAATGTTCCCAAGACGCGTTTAGTAGTATGGGAGCCGTCCAAAGAATTTATGAAGAACAGCCACATTGTCAACACACCAATGCAGACCATGCACATCATGGCAGACCTGGGTCCAGTTGGAAAGTGAGTTAAACAACACAGCACATTCTGTGTAACTTATTTGATTTGCTTTTATAGATTGCAGTGTGTGTATCAGTAGTCCAGCTCGTTTGCAAGCACTGGGTTTTTGGTCACTGTTTGTGTTTCTGTTGGTTTTACAGACTGGGGTTGAAGGAGAATGAATATGTCTTGTGCACCGTAAGGGCAGACAGCAATGGAGTAATTACAGTGAAACCTGATTTTAACAACAACAGAGGACCCTATAGGCAAGTCAACCTTTTTTTCCCTGTCCATGGAAAAGCTTGAAACACCATTTAACAAAGCCATTGGGCAGGTGCTGAATTTTTTTGAATAAACATACGACTGTATAAATCAAATGTTATATAGTTGTTAAAGGGCATTAGGTTGAGATGAATGGAAAAACAAATGCTCTTCTTCTATCCATTTTTGAAGGATGGAGCAACACAGTAAAAATTGGTTACTTTCCCTTCCCTTTCACTTTTCCCTTACACTTTTTCTTGGATCCGTTGGTTTAGCACTCAGTCAGGAACTTGTGAAAACTCCACCCTCACCACTACAATTTAAACATACTATCAAAATTCTTTTGTCTGAAAAACTTAAATCCCAGAAAGAATGAAGAAAAAATCCCAGAAAGAAGAATTATATAGATTTACAGCTTAATTTGCAAATACTGTAGACGGATTAATTCTTGTAAGCGTTCTTCAAAAAATATCTTAAATTAATGTTTACTGAAGAAATTTAGTGACTGCCATATGGCTTCTGGTATAAGTCAGTGGGATTTTATAGGGACATTTATCAAAATTTTTACCCATGTTAATGGACTACATGCTATAAATGCTGATACTGCTGCTGTTCAGGCACAGATTGTGTGCTTTTGCTCAACACCAGGCTGGAGACGGAGGGAGAAAAGAGAGAGGTGTGGCGTCTTTATCTGGAGAATATGTCCGCTCCCATTCCTGTAGAGGAGAAACAGCGAGAGCAGCGCATGTACAAAGATGTAAGCATTAAGAAAAAAAAACATCTTCTGTTGAGTGAATAACGTTTAGCCTTTGGGAGTCATGCCATGTACATTATAGGCATCTGCCACGTCTCTGGAGGTTTCTGAAAACACACAAGACAAACATTACAATCAGTTATATTGCCTGAAATAGGGAGCTGATTTTAGAGTGCTAAAAATTCAGATAATGATAATATTGAATATCGGCCAATAGAATTTATTCTCCAATAGTGGTAGTTAAGCAGTGGTTTACTGAGTGATATGATGGTCAGTTCATGTTTTCTTAAACTCAGACAACACAAACCTCAATATATATTGTAGCACTGGGGTTGGAAGGTTTAGGTTACATTTCACATGTTTTTGTTTTTTGAATCATGCTGGTGTCACCAGTTCAGCCTGTATTGCTCACATAGTTAAACGGGGGTGCCTTATGTCGGTAACTCCAGTAGTAGCTTGTTTGTGGTTTAGCCCTATAGCTGAGAGATTGTGGTTCAAATCCCTGCAATACAATGACAAAAAAGTCACTAATTATCAACAATATTTTTGCAGATACTGATTATTTATTAATGAGCAAGTAAAGACAGTAATGATGATGAAGTAAAACTGAATGAAATGCATATGTAATTAAACCTTATACTTTTAACCACAAAAAAAACAACCCATCTGAGTCCTGGTGTGTGGTCATCACATGTGACACAGCAATGACAGTGCATAAGTTGACATCATGATATCAGCATTTTTAAACTGTAGACATTTAGTCAAACTTTCAATGTCTGTGTTAATAATCTCTCGAAAAATAAACCTCATAAACTGGCTCTTCTCTCTTCAGCTCTACAGTCGTCATAAAGATTACCTCAACAGCCTAGTTGGGCAGGACTTTGAAATGGTAGGAACCATATATATGACTGTTCTTCATCTAAAAGTTGCAATGGTTTAATTTTGATTACTGTAATACTGTTCGCTCATTTAGACACACATCTGCCTCAGTTTCATCAACCACATTTGGTAGTCATGAGTGCACTTGATGTATTTTGATAAAAATGTAATATGTAATATTCTGATTTTTATATATGTTCAATTGCAGCCACCCCCGGGAATTCTCCGCCTGCTGGTTAATGGAGAGATAGGTGAGCATTAACAGAACAGACATCTTAAGAACAGCATGGCCAGTGTATTTCTGCATTGATATATAAAAGACTAATTATTCTTGTTTTTTGTTTCACAGTTTCTGCTCAGGGCTATGAGTACGACAACCTGTATGTTCACTTCTTTCTAGAGCTGCCCAACAGTGAGTGAGCTACACCTCACATTAGTATACACTAGTGTTCAAAATTTTGGAATCAGAGATGGTTTGATATAAAATGGTACATTTTAGAGAAACATACCAACTCAGATTTCTCCACAGTGGTGATAGGAAGGGGTCTACAACACAAATATAGTCATTTTATTTTCTACCTAATACATCCACTGAACCCACATTCCTTCTTCTTTTTACGTTATGTTGAAAACAACTTTTCTTTTGGAGGTAATTTATTTTCATTTGGGGACAATTATGGCACCAGCATGTACTTCCCCACCCTGAATGTATTTTAAAAATATGTTTTAGGACAAACATTTATTGCAAAACAGTGTCTGAGACAATGTTTTAATAACCATTTTATGTCAGTGGTCACCAGAGTTTTGTTCTAGCCAGCATCTAGTACTGTGTCTTGCCTCCCCTTACCTAAGACTAATGCATCTGAACCAGCCATTCAAGGACTCCTGAAGAAGGTAATTAGCTGTAGCAGATGTGGCAGATTGTGGCTGGAACTAAACTCCACATAAAAGTAAATGTCCAGGACCAGCGTTGGTGACCACTGCTGAATGTGATGTAGCAAACACTTAATAGAAAATAGATTCCAAATTTGTGAAAGGTGGTGCAATGTCTTAAGGAATTTGTGTGCTCCTCAGGCTGGTCCAGTGTGCCGTTCCAAAGCCTTTCTGGTGTGACCCAGACATGCCGGACGCGTACGTTAGGGAAGGTAAGAATCAGATCACAGACTGTGTAAATTTACTGTATAGGCTGCTGATTCACATAATGAGTAAGAGAGGCCTGACCCAGTCATGTACTCTGTGTCCAGGAGAATGTGGCTTTTTTCTCCTACCCCTTCAGCTTTGAGTCCTTTTTCAGGAAAGAGGATGAGTCAGAGGGTGAGATTTTCTGCTTTTTAAAATCATGTTTTGAGCCAATGGCTTTGGAATTTTATAGTAAATCTGATTACATAGTTTTCCCTTTTCCCTAATGTAGTCATTCATCCAATCAGCAAGTTTTTGCTCTACTGTTTCCTAGAAAATGGGCAAAAGTATGTGATATAGTTAAACATAAAAGTTTTAGCCACCTTAAAGTTTGAATTTTGTTTGCCATTTTGTCATTTTTTTTATAAATACAGAATTTCATACAGTGTCAGAAACCACTTAAGCAAGCCTATTTGAGGTTGCTCAACAACTCAACATGGTTTAAGGCAAGTGTGTGATAATTCAAGCATGCAGTTTGTATGATACTGATTTGTATGCTATAAGGTTAGCTACATTAACTTTGTAGCTGCAGTGCAAAACTAAAGAAGCAAACGTCAAACATGCCCTGGCTGATCGACTGCATTTGGAGAAAAGGGATAACTGTTTAAATTGTTTATTTGCCAGACTACTCCTTTAAAGGGCCCACATCATTATTAAATAATAGTTTGATATAGTATATAAGCACAATACAGGACAGCCAATCAGAACAGATCTCATTTACATATATCAGACTTAAAGAAAAAAATATGAAATCGTAGAAAAAAGAAGGAGTTGGTATTGATCTTGATTTTTTTTTTTTGTTTGTTTGTTTGCTTTGTTTTTTTGGGGTAGACTCACTACCGCAGTGGCCAGTGCTATACTTCAAGGTTCTGTCCCTGGATTTCTGGCAGCGCCATAGAACTGAGGGCTATGGTTACCTAGTCGTACCCTCAACACCTGGTAGGACCTAAAAACTAAAATTACTGTATTAATTTGAAAGGAGAAGGGGACTCCAAAACAGAAAGTGTATGTATACCTGTTTGTGCATGCTGTCAGGGTACCATAGAATGACATGCCACACATGGAGGCCCTTACAGACAGGCACGGTGGCAGAACTGAGACGCTTCTTTATCGGTGGAGCTCCTGAACTGGAGGACATCAGTGATGTGAGGATACCGGGAACATTCAAGGTCAGTCAGACCAATAATGTCCACTGATGAAACAGATGCAATTCATCTAAAATGGATAGCATAAGACTGGAGAACAGAGGAATTACTGACATTTTGTAATTTGTATCTCATTTATTTTTCCAAGGGTGACCGACTGAGCCGGTTTGGCTTTCGAACACAGACAACAGGAAGTGTCACTTTTAACCTCAACTGCATCCAGCATGCCCGGTTAGCTAAAGGAAACACTCAGCAACATCGTTTTTGCTTTTATGATTCCAATGTTATTCTGATTTGTAATAAGTATGTTGCTGTTTTATTACAGGGCGTTTGTGGACGCCAGCACTCTGAAGAAGAGGCGGCAGACTGTTTTAGACCAGCTAGGTGGCCACAGTCAGCAGGGATCTGTCTATAATGTGCTAGGTAATGTCTGAGATCCAAATACCTTAAAAGGGCCCATCTCATAGAAAACCACATTTTTCTTCTTTTTTTAAATAAAAGAATTTGATAAACGATGTAAATGTAACCTTTACTCTATTCAAAAATAGAAACTAAGCTGCAAGAACAGTGGATACTGAATGTATCCTTGTGGCTATGTCACATGTTTAAATGACTGCAGCCTTACAAAGGATCCACTATGGCAGAAGTTTATCTTCTCTGACATCCCTGAGAATTTCTGTCTGAATTTAACAGTTCATTTTGTACATTTCAGTCCAGACCTTTTCAGTGAGGCACGATACAGGGCACCCAATCACAGTAATAAAAACAGCTTGTTAAATTCTAAAACTTGAAGTATGCTTCAAACCATGAATAAGCTACATGAGATTGACCTACCGCTGAACACAGTGTTGTAAATATACTCGAAAAGAATGTAGTGAATGTTTCGCACCGCTAGAGGCTCCATGCAGTGACACAGGCAACCATGTGACACCATGTGGACCAGTCACAGTCAAGGGGAGGTCTCAGAACAAATTCTGTGGTGATTAGGAGTTCCGTTTAGCTGCTGGTGCTGCCGTGATGTCTTGCCTTAGAAAAGGGATAGTTTGGGGAAATTGTCATTAAAATTAAATACAACTGTTTTAAACCCATGAAAAAAGTTGGACAAATGAAAAATGCCCCTTTAATGCACTGCAGTACTGAGCTCATCAAATAATGCTCTGTGTTTGTGTGTGTTTGCATGTACAGAGGCATTTCAGAGGGCTCGTAAGCGAATGCAGGAGGCCAGAGAGAGTCTACCCAGAGATCTAATTAACACCACTGTCCCACTCACCTCAGAGTCCTCAGCATAGGATCAGGTTTATGCAGGTCACTAAGATGTGCAGTACTTTATCTGTGTATATATGTAGTTTGTGTAAAAGTAAGAACATTTTTTTATCTAGATTTGATACTGTATGTATTATATAATTTTTTTTCTACTTCAGCTACATCATGTTTTTTTTTTAATGTTGATGCTTCTTTTTTATGTGTTAAATGATGAAAGTAAACTATGAAATAACATCTGCTGTTGTCTGGTTTTATTAAATGCTAGTTGAAATTATGGAAACACAACATTGTAACCAAAAAAGACCAGTATTACTGATCAAGAAGAGACACAAGGTACTTGTGCAACAAAAAATAAACAGCAGGGGGTGCCAAAATTTCCACCACATGTTATCATGGTTACAAGCATCTTACGAAAGAAATGATTTTGGAGGTATGAAAGTTACTTCTTTGGACGTACAGTATTTCTTCTTCTGTTTAAAGTTTTAGTGCCAATGAATTTATATTAATTTATTCATTCAGTTATAGGTTAAACTTCATTGTGTGTGATCTGTGCTAATCTTGTAGTTGATATCCAACATAGAAGATGTTATCAAGGCATGTAAGTACAATGCTCAGCATTTAATTTCATTCTTACAGCAACTGGTCAATATATTTGAGTAAAATGCATTTTGACTCATTTGAAATAGAATTAAATCTAGTTGCCATGAGAATTGCCTGCAGTAGAAGAAATACTGCAAAAAATACTTTTGCTTTGAATGCATATCATGCTTGATATTATTGCCTTTAGTATGCTGCCATACAAGAAAAAATGCTTTGTGACATTACTAAATATCACACCAGCAATTTAATGAAATGTGTTTTTATTTCAGATACAGAGGATTAGTGTTCTTTCTATTGTCACAATTCACCACTATTAACTACACAGTTGACTCATCATGAATCAGCGTTGGTGACTGAGTATTAAAGTAGATTCAGCAGACTGGACAAGCCGTGACAAACAAGCACTTTTATTTTTTTCACCAATTTGCATCCCAAATTTAGTTTAGCCTCTGGCTATCCAAACACATGATCCTACCAAGCTGGGCTAGTGTATGCTTCTTCTTGGACATGTGAAGTTGGCCAGTGTATCCTTTTGACTCCTGTTGCTAACCCTAAGAAACCATCATGCCCACCCAGAGAGTGTGAGGCCAGTTATGTTCTCTTGGATTCAACAGGCATCACCAGGGGTTGACCTCACAATCTTGGACACTAGGGCCAACACTTGGTTGTGCTGCTTAAGAGCCAAAAACAACCAATTTGGCCATCTGCTGTCTTCTCAGGACAAACAATTATATAGTCTCCTTAACTGTGGCCATGTTCCTTGTTGAGCAAAATAAGTAGTAGTCGAGAAAAGTTTACCTGTGCCAGCCAGTGAGGCTCTCACCTGTCCATTCCACTAGTTGATATAGCTTGTAATTCTCCATATTCGCAAATGGTACCCAAACAAGTATGTTAACAGTACTGTTTGTGTAGCAGCTGTACACACACTGAAATATGGTGGTTAAAATACATAATGCAACCCTTACAGTTAAAGTGACACTGTTGAAATTGTTACTCAGTCTTATTATGCCTGACTGAATCTGTACCTTCCACCAGGTGGCACTGTAGGCACACAGATGGTAGTTGGGGTGTGTTGCATACCTAGTGATGCAGAAAGCTCTCCTTAGAGGTCTCTTATCATAAGGTCCTTCATGGGTGGAAGAATCGACACAGTAATTTGCTGGGCTTTTCTGACCAAGCACTACAGGGCCTTGTGGTCAGACACGGGGGAGTTGCTGTACTATACTGTGATGCACTTTGTCAGTTGGCTTTCCGCTGAACATCTGTGGAGGTTGTAGACTCTTGGAGTGGAAGTTGACCTTCTTCAGCTTCCTGAGGAAGTGTAGGCATTGATAAGCCTGCATGATGAGAGTGGAATTGAGGAGGGCTGCTGAGAAGTCCTGAGGAACTTAAAGATGTCCACTCCCTTTCCAGCAGGCCCTTTCGTTAGAATGAGCTTGTGGTTCTAGTTGTTATGATCAGACCCATCACAGCAGTGCCTTCAGCAAATTTAATGATGGAGTGGCTACAAACTAGGTAAACAGGGAGCATTGCTGTACAATCCTGAGGGCTCTGGGTGTTCAAGATAAACGTGTAGTAAAGATGTACATATATGGAAACTAAGCTGCAGAAACAACACGTGGTGTCATGAAAACCAACACCTTTACACATTTCCCAGTCACACTAAAGTTACAAGGAGGATTTCAGTCTGGACTACATTTTGAAGGAGGCATAATACAGGACAGCCAGTCAGAACACAGCTCATTTAAGTATATCACTCTGAAAAAGACCCTTCAGTTACCTAATATGAGAACATATTTTTGTCTATTACTGATATCCAGTAAATAGACCTCACAGTTTTTTCTGAAAGCCTGAGTAGCAAAAGAGCTTCCAGACATGTTTTAAGCATTCCCATACATTTTAAGGGTAAAGGAGCATTTAGAAAGGGAAGCCCTGTCCTGCCTGTTTGTTAAAAATGTGTTCATTTTCCACATGTATTTAGTGTGCTGTGATCATTTGTTGACTTATGCCATAACAGCTATTAATAGTACTTCTTCTTTTTGCTTAATTATCAGATCTGTCACAATTGAGGTATATTGTATATGTTAAGATATCATTAAATCCAATGTATGCGCTTATAAAGTATTTATAAACAATGAATATACTGTTATGTTTGTCACATGGGTAGATTTGGCTATATTAAACTGATTTACACACACAGTAATTTTAACGTCATGTTTAAGAGAAGACAGAGATGAGATGAGAACAGTCAAAGTAATGTGTCAAAGTTATTATTTGACAACAGCCAATATATAAAAACTCAGAAGACACCTGTAGGTTCACTGGTGGCTTTGGAAGGTTGTAGACAGTGTGGCTCCTGGTTGCTATCACCACCACTCTAAAGAAATCTCAGTCAGTAAGTTTCTATAGAATGTAGCATTTCATACCAAGAGGCAAGATCCAGATGATGCAGGCCTCAGGTTGACAAAAGCCAACAGGAATGTGGGAGCCAAAGATGTAGTAGGGCAGACCATAGGATCATATAAGACATTTACTATAGTAAGTGGAAATAGCTTACACTGCACTGAGAGAATGTATCTAATGACTACATACTGTGAAGCAAATATCAGCATGATTACATTGAAATACAATGCTAACACCTACATTATCAAAATAATTTATAAAACATAAATAAGCAGTTAACATATTAAGGCTCAGTTGTACGACTGTGTTAAAGTGTCAGCACTTCACCCTGGCTCTCTCTGTCTTCTAGATTACAGGCCCAAAGGGGTGATTACATAATATACCTCTGCCTTTCATGGAAATCTTCAGGGTGACTGGAGAAATGTCTGTCTTGAAGTCCACTGAGCTTATGTGATGTGTTTCATGTAGGTCTGTTTGCAGTTTTCATGGAAAGCAGTGATACACCGATATCTCTGAGGGTGGAGATGAAAAAGGCCTTTTGGGATACAGAACAGTCTTCATTCATTTGGAAGTAACCTGAGGCAACCTCAGTTTATTTTTTTTACTCATTCTATTGGACTGCAACACTCATCTTACAGTCAGGTGGACACCTTGTATTCATCACCCACAGATGACACAAATGGAATTGATACTAAAGAGCATTAAAACACCCTTTCGTTTTCTCAGAACTGATATGACTGCCTTCTCAATAGATACCACAACCCTTTTTATGATCTGTTTATGAGTTGACCATGTGTATGAGTGTCACAATGGTTCACAACTGTAGGAGCCTACGGGCCACATTCATTAAACACACTGCCAGATTTACCAGAACTTTACATGAAAATAGTGTTGAATTAACATTCCTGATTCAGCAACTGGTCAGTATATTAAAGTAAAATTTATGTAGTCAAATAGTCTAATTAGTAGTTACTTGCTGGTTCCAAGGTGTTACTAGTTATTAGTTACTAGATGTCTGCTGAAATGTTCCTTAGCTCAGAATGCATATCATGCCTGATATTTAACATAAAGAGTAGGCTCCACAAGACACTAAAACTAACACTAGACCAACAGGGAGCCAGGTTTTTATATGTAATGCTGATAATGGTAAGAAATAGTGGTAAATTTGAAAAAATAAAGTTTCCTTGGTGTACTAGTTTTGCCTGACAATACTCTGCATGCTCCTCTCTTAAATGAATGGATTTATAAACATACATTTTAGTCCAAAATCTTATGTCAAAACTATCATACAAGAATGTCTCAGGCATGAGGCAGCATATTCATAACCATTTCTTATAATAACTTTCTGTGATGTAGCTTTTAGAGGCATTATTCACTTCAGATGTCTGGGTCCTATCAACCATTTAATTATGCAGAAATTGAAAAGAACTATTTAACATAGTCCTGTAGCATTAATTATCATCAAATTTATGCTGGCAAACACATTAACTGAAATAAAGTTTAGCTTACCTGACAGCAGACATTTCTAAGCCTGTTTTTGCCACTTTCAACCGTGAGCTGCGAGTGTTGTCTTCTGTTTATTTTAATACAAATTTTCTTAGCTCCAGGGAGTTAAACAAAAACACCAGTGCTCTCCTGATGATCAGAATAGCGTGCATCCTTTTTAGACTGAATTACATTTCTCAGCAGCTCCTTTTCACTTCTCTTAGCCTAATAATTCAGATTAGTTTACTGCCTTTGATGTTCTCACTACAGGTGTGTTCTGAGGAGTTTCGCTTGATGGAGGAAGTAGTGCTCAGAGAAAGTTGCTAAGTAGAGATTGGTTGAATGTCATGTCAATCATTATTTTGTAAATAGTCACTTGTTACAATGGACCCTTTTTATATTTCCAGATTGCCACTTCAAACAGCTTCTAAAGGAGTTAATTATGTTTCTAAACTAAGCTTTGTAAATACAGTTGGCCAGCCTGTAGAGTGCAGCAGATTTACCTGCATTTACAGTTAATACCGTGGTGTCAGTGTAGAACACACAACAATCATTGCACTTACAGGCAAATAATGTTTTATTGAACAGACGGCAAAGAAAAACCTTCAACCCATCCATGTTTTCTGATGTATTCCCCTCATAAGACAAAATAAGCCTTACCTGGAATTTCATCAGTTCCCAAACAAGCAAACATTACCTTCAAATTAAATCCAAGCTGTTTAGAAAAGTATAAAGTTAAACAAGTTCAGTGTGAATCAGAATCACTTTGCTTCACCAAGTATGTTGCACATACAAGGAATTTGTCTGGGTGAGTGCATACACATATGAAGGTAACTTGTTAAACAGACCAGAGAGCACACGGTTTTATATTTATACAATTTTCCTTTTCATATAATACTCAGGGTTGTGTCAGAAAGATGAACCATGATTTACTTTAAATAACCCATTATTTCACATATCGGCTAAATTCGTGTTAACTGTAATGTGTATACAGCTAGAGGTAACAGTGCTGCTACACAGACTATAGCAGAAGTGCATAATGCTGGTCCTGGAAATCTACCATGCTACAGAGTTTAGCTCTAAGCTTAATGTTACACACATGATCCAGATAATAAATCCCTATCAGAGTATATTAATATTAGAGCCAGGTGTGCTGGATCTGAACTCTCCAGACTGTTAGGTCAGTTAGCTTACATAGGAACAGTGACCTAAAATCTGGTGGGTACTCAGTTACACTGACTTGCTCCTGCATGGTAGGTAAATCTCAGCTGTGGGTTGACGCCCTTTTTAACTCTCGTTTCTCAGAACTGGCATGATTATCAGACTCCTACTCAGTGGAGGCTGCACCCCTTTTAGGATCGGTTTTGTAAGAGCTCATCACGTAGCATTATTTGCAGAGGAATTGCGACAGTTCACGAGTGCTCTTCCATTCAGATCCGCATTTACAGTGAGTATCCTAATCTTTGTTAACATACACTATATGATGTGCTCAGAGCCCTTTATTTCTATGTTTTCTCCCACCTGCCTGTAATTGAGATTTTTACATCCAAAAAAAATGGTTTCCACTACACGTGTTGGACATTGCTTCATTTTTGTCTTTCCCAGAGTGGCAGTCTGCAAATATACAAATGAGTAAAAGAGGTATGTCTTTAGACTCTCTAAAAATCTGAATGAGTCCATTTTTTACAATGTTTCATGTTTGGAGTGTTGAGTGGTATCTTTCCTCATTACAAATTCTCAGGTATCAGCTGTGGTCTGCGGAGCAGTTTCTCCACCTCCATTTTTAGATGATTACAGTAAATGGGAGGATATCATAAGAGGATAATGACACTGTTTTTGAGTGTGTTAGAACTTCACCAATGCACTGAACTCTGGGATACCTACAGTATGATGCAATCGGAAAAGGATGCGTTTAGTTTGTGTGACATAGACATCAGTGTCTGAAAATCAGAATGAATCCAATTTTACACAGTTCAAATGTTTTCAAATGTTAACAGCAGGTAAAAGGACCTTTGGATATGGCAACATTCCTACTCCACATGGGACGCCCAGAAAACAAAAAAGGTGTTCTAGCCCTGAAAGGACTAGTGCTGGTAAGCTTTACATTTTGCTGCTATTGTCAAATGCTGAATATATTCCAAAGAATCAACTATTACATAACTAGAAATAGGAATGTGATGATAAAACTCCAGACCCACAATACAGAAAACAATCTGAGCACTCCTGCATCACTTCCTGTTTGTTTTAATTTTCCTTATTTTATACATATAATATTTGTACTGTTGTAGTCACATCAATAATGTATCAATGTTATATTCCTTTAATTTGCAAGACGTGCAATTGAGAATAAAAATGTTGACGTAGCAACTTATGAAAAACATGATGGCTTCTATTTACTTTAGTTAAACGCAGCTGTGTGGTATTTTTTCAAAACCATCAGAATTTCTATCTAACCATGGTTACACGTTGTCTGGTGCAACCAAAGCATGATTTCTAAATAACTTAAACAATGTTGTCACGCTTCCGGGCTCTCCTCCCTTGCCTAATACTCTCCAGGACTCCAATTCCCATGATTCCAATCCTGATGATGTCACTCCTTCCACCAATCACACACAGCTTCCTCGTTCTCAGTCACCTGAGTATTAATGCAATTCACCTGTGTTTGTTTGTCCCAGGCTTTAAATAGTTTCTGGTTTGTTCTCCTCATTGCGAGGTATTGCCCTTCACTGGACTACTGAGCGTTTCTCTACTGGTTTACTGACTTGTGTATTGGACCCTTTGCCTGTTTTTTGGATATTGCGTTTTTGTGTTCGCCCTTTTGCTCTGGTCGCTTGTGCATTTTGTATCTTCTGGTTTTTTTACTTTTTGCAAGGCTTTTGGATTCTGATTTTGGTTTTGCCCTGAAACTATCTGACCATCTTACTAATCTCTCATTAAACCACTTCCTTTTTAAGATCCGCGAGCGTCTTTCTGTGCTTGTGCAGCATTACAAATGTTTATGTATTTTACCATTTGTTACTTACTTAGAAAGGTCAGTCTTTTTAACAGTAAAAGGACTCTGATAAAAAAAAACAATAAAAAAAAATTATATTCATTATTTATATACATTATTCATCAGGATGGGTCAGTTTAAAGGGAGTGTCACTGATCTGTGTTCACAGCCCGATTTGTACTGTGGTTGCATAGACTAATACATTTACTGGCAGTACATGATGTCTATTGCGCATGAGTAATTATTTTATAGCAGCAACAGATCTATAATAATTTGTAATATTCCCCAATAATATTTATGTGTATTTTGCTGCCATATTATGCTGCCTGCAGATCAGTATTAGTAAATAAATGTCAGTATGAACATCTTGCTTTAGGGTTGTTTTTCTACCTGCGTGGTTTCGCTTTGTACACAAAAGGACTGACTTTATGGACACCACAATAATGTGCGTGAATTGGGCAATGGGCAAAGACTGAGTAGTGAAAGGGAGCCTGGCCACTTCCTACTTTATTATAATATAATAAAGGTAAACCAAACCAAGATAGCGCATGCCTGTTCAAGTCAATGGTACAAAAACATGCTGTCAAATCTTGGCAGCATCTAAAACTAAACAGACTGACTCTAAACTAAGTTTTTTTCTTAAAATCAGCTCATCGAAATTTTTGGCTCATCAAAATGTTTTAATTATTTTATCATTACCTTGACCTCAAATGAGAGAGGGTAAACCAAGTCATCTATCTCAATGGACCACAGTAAGTAAGGAAACACACTCCAATCAGAAGGGCAGTTAATTAGGCCAAATATCAAATAACAAAATTTAAATTACTTACAGTGACATAGTTGATTAAAAGAGAGGTATACAGAAGTCAGAAAACATGATCAAGCATATGAATGGCATTAAGCAAATGACAACTTAAGAAAGTTCTTTCTGGGGAACAGCAACATGAAGAGTGAGCTGAAATATCAATGTACATATATATGTAGTATATATGTATAATCTGCTAGGTTTAGACCCACTTATATATATGTACTTAGTGGTGGTCACAAGGAGAAAGGCTTCAACCCTTCCTGGGGACAAGCTTGGCTTGGTTAGCGAGGCTGCTGGCAGTATGAGCCAGACACAAACAAATAAAACAAACATGTGGACAAACAAAAGATGAGTTTCACAGATCTGATAGTGAATGTTCTATACACTTGCCTAGGCTGGCACAGTAACTTCCTTCTTGCAATTTTCCTACTCTTTTCTCTGCTTTCTTCTCCCCCAACATCCCTGTGCGCTCTAGTTTTGTCTGGCCTTAGGCCGTCCCCTTTGGAAGTGGAACCAGAGTGCTGATGGGTCCTTCTCATGTAAGAGTCATTAAGATACACACAGTCCCATGCCATTACATACTGTGGTCAGTTGGAGAGGTAGTCCAGAATCCAATCTGATGGTGGTGATCCACCCCTGTGTTCTCCAGCTTGTTGCTCAGGAGCCTAGGCTGATCAAAGAACATGATTCTCACACTGCTCCACAGCTGATCGGCACAGGACTTTAGAAGCCTGGCGCTGATGCCATCCGGACCCGCGGCTTTCCTCGCTTTGATCTTCCTGTGCTCCTTTTTCACCTGGGCTGTTGTAAGGCACAGATTGGAGCAGGGGGGCTGGGTGCTGGAGTGTACGGGTAGGGGGGTTGAGCTGATAGCAGAAAAAAAACAGTATGGGGAGGCTGTGAGGTGTGAGTTGTGGAGAGTTGTGGGAGAGGGGGCAGGGCAGTACTCTGGGAGCGCAGAAGAGGAGAGTTGAAGCAGGGTTAACTGTTTAGGTGGAGGTGAGTGATCAAAACTATTTAAAAAAAAAAATTGAGATTGTTCATCCACTTTTGGTCCCCTTCAGCCTGGGGGGTTTAAGATGAAACCAGGTGAGGTGTTTCCTACAGGTTCAAATTGGTTAAAACAGTCTGGCAATCAAAAAAATAAGTTCACTGTAATCAGCAAAGGGGAAGTACAATTGCTAATGTTTGGTGATATGAGCAAAATTCCATTCTAGTGTGAATGAGAGTCAGATTTCTATTTTCTGCATAAAGGGGAGAATGAGTCCCCCCTCGCTCATGAAAACCACATGGCATGTTTATAGTAGTCTTATTACAGGTTGGCTCTCAACGTTTTTAATCCTCTCAGATTACACAAATAATGTGACTGCAAAATGCTGTAAGTGCCCATGAGTGAGTCCTCAATAAATGAGAGTGTATGGAGCAAAAACATTGATTGGCACACATGATTTGAATTTAATTTCAATTTAGAAAGTAAAATAATGTATTACATGAAAAAAATCAATAAAGACTTTGAACCGCATTTTTCTGTTGTCCAAGTTTTATGCAGTATTATGCTAACATTACTGCTACTGAGTGCTGATTGGTTGGTGAGCTGATCAGCTCATTGGCTGAGTAAAACAGCTCACACTCACTGATATTATGAATATATTTGAAACGGTTAAAATGTCCAATAACTGGACCTAAAGTGTTCACCCATATGACAGCATTACTGAAATATTTTATGCCATTCCTTGTTGAGAAAACAAGTGTAATTGAACAAATTGAGTATGTAAAAATTCCGATGTTGCACTGTGGAACAAATGCATTTTGGACACTCTCTGTAGTGCCTAGAGTCTGACCAACCATAAATGATTACTGAGTGTCAGTTCTCCTCACTGGTATTGACTCTATAAATGCACTCTGAGGAATCAAGGAGAGAGGAGGTTTTCACAGTGAGGACACTTCTGGTTCCTGTTGCTTTGGTTCCTCTCAAGCTTCCTCATGCTCTTAGGGAGTTTTCCTTGCCACCGTTGCACTTTCGCTCCACCACATCCTCTCACCCTTTACCTAAACCTTGTCCCGAGGCTTTTTCCAGCTATGAGACTTGGTTAATATGAGAGCATGCTTCCTGACTTTCCCTGTTCCACTGGCCGTCAGCAACAGATGTTACCAGTTTGGGCAGGTGATAAGGACTAGGGTGTCTTCCTGCTGCTTTTCGTGTGGTTCTTCATACCACATGAAAAGGAGAAAAGGAGATCGGCTTACCTCCAGTCCACTTAGTCCTTCTTCTTACACCAATGGCATCCCCAAAACTAGTGGGTCCTGCTAAACATCATAAAATAATTCTTGTGCCTCTGGCATGAATTGCTGGTTCTCCAGTTCAGTGGGCTTATTTCCTCTTTTCCAAAAGAACGACCCCTGAAGGGCCTGAAGCTGGGGTATAGGCAACTCAGGAAGTGTCTGCAAGGAAGTCAAGGCTATCTCAACCTTTACTGCTGGAACTCATTGGATTGCCAATTGCCTTCCAGCAAAATTGGCCAATAGCCGATGCCAGTCGAAGGCAGGGCTGGATTTTAAGGCCTGTTTACACCAAGAACTTTTTGGACAAAAAACAGATGCAATTTAAATGTAGCGGGATCTTCACTCTTCATCAATTCTGATGCATTTTTCTGTCTAAACACTCGGAAATTTTCTTTGACCTCTGCGTTTTTTTAGTCAGCATTTGCTTGTCATGTAAGCTTTTGTGCTCTGGTACAAGAGTTCTGCTGCCATGCTGATGCACATTTGTTTGGGCTGCAACCTGCTTAAAAATTCACACAGTATCACAGTCCAGTTTCGGACACGGTGTGAAAGATGCCATTAACATATGCCATCTGTGAAAATGTAGTCAAAAGGTCTGTATTTCCACCGTTTGAATGAGGAATCACAGGGTCCTGTGACTAAGGAGCCTCACACAGGGCTGCAACAGTCCGTAAATATGGCTCGTATGTTTTACATCACTGATCAGCTCTCAGGATTGGCTAAGTTAGAGAAATAACTGCCAATTGTGTATTTGGCCAGAAAATTAGCTGATACCGATACATAGCCGATTGACCCTCTAATGCTCAATATTGATTTTTTTTATTTAGTGTAGACCATTGTAAAAAAAAGTGTTCCAATCAACAGTTAACTGAACGAGGGCTCACTTGGAAATGAACTGAATGGTGTGCTTTTTGGTGGACCATTGTTCAGGCATTTGGTGTTGTAAGCACTTAAACTCAAAATTTAAGATGTGATTTAGAATGTGTTGGAGCAAACTTTAAAAATGAATTACCAAAAAGTAGCTTTCAGTTTTATTAGTGTGGAATGACCTTTATTGTAATGCTAAAATACTGTCTATTATACTGATAAAAGATCATATTTGTCTGTTAGACACTCAATTATCAATTCATTGTTTAAGCTTTGCCAAAATTGTTATTTTCCTTTTTATAACATGCCTTTTTTTAGGGATGTGTATTACAACAGCCAAGAAAATTATGAAAAATATTGAATTCAATCTCAGTCTACATGAAAAACAATATGAAGACAGCTCCAGCCCCAAAAAGCTCATTCAATATATCAGGTACAATATGCTTAATAATAGCACCTTATAAATATATTTATAGCACAATTGATAAAAACAGTATTTTAGAACCTTTTTTTCTTATGCTTTTTATGCACAGGGAAAACATCTCAAAACTGGACAAAGGTGGTATGAAAAAGAAAACTACTGTTGGAGTGTTTGGAAAGACAGGGGCTGGGAAGAGCTCTCTGATAAACACCATCCTGGGAGAAAAACATCTGTTACCATCAGGAACCCTGTGTGCCTGTACTTCAGTCATCATACAGGTTGGAGCCAACATTACAGACTCCAACTACACAGCTGAGATTGAATTCATCTCAAAAGAGGTACACAGGTTATAAAACAACACATATGGAAACAGTTTTCAGTCCTTAAAAAGTTGCAATTTAATTGGAAACAAATTTAACTCCTTACTGGCATAATGTACCTTTGTGGCACAGGAAAATTTGCATTTATAACAATCAAATTACATTATATGTTGGATGAGTTTGGAAAAAGTGGACATCAGATGTGGAAGGAAAAAGCTTTTTAATTTTCCATTAAGCTGAAGAACAGTTTCATTATGGAAAGATCCCTTTAAGCATGCAAATGTTTCTTTGAGTGTTCACAGTTCTATATAGAACCATTGGGCCTCATTAACCAACCTTTCTTAAGAAGAAATTTTGTCTTAAAACGCACTTATGTTCTCTTCATTAAGATTCTGACATTCACCAATGTTTTCTTATTTGGGATTTGTTCTAGGTAAGAACAGAACCTACACACACTCAAGTGCACAAAGGTGCAAACAATCCTGCGGTTTAAGAACACGTCAAGAATCTAACGTAGTCTTTGTCTTAGGACCAAGAACAAATTTAAGAAAAAATCTTAGGAAGATATTAGTGAATGAGGCCCATTGTCTTTGCTACAGAACTTTTGAAGAACCATTTTTTAAAAAAAAGTGTAATAATTAGCTAATATGTGAAATCGTGTTACATATGGACTATATTTGGTAATATTTTATAAAAGTATAAGTTTTAGAAAAATGGCACCTTAACCAGAACAGTCAGGAAAGAGACAGAGAAGAACAGACAAAAAGAGAAAAGACAGCATAAAAGAAGCAGGCAGCTGAAAATCAGTGTAGAAAGAACAGAATAAATATAGACACTGTTCAGCTGCTTGACACTATACTGAGGCTTCTAACAGCAGTCGCTGATGTTCATGGATTTAACTCTCATCTTCACTGTGATACACTTCTAACAGTAGTTGCTGGTCTTCATAGCTCTAATAGGCCTCTGACAATAGTCAGTGACTGTAACAGTAACTAACACTGTAGTTAGTAACAGTGACTTTTTTATACAAATTTTGTTTACTCAAGTTTATACAATTCCAAAAAAGTTGGGACGCTGTGTAAAATGTAAATAAATGTAAATAAAAACAGAATGCAATAACCTGCAAATCTCATAGACCCATATTTTATTCATAATAGAACACAGAACACATATCAGATGTTGAAAGTGAGACATTTTAAAAGAATTAAATGAAAAGAAAAATGAAAAGAAAAACAACTCATTTAGAACTTGATGGCAGCAACGCATCTCATAAAAGTTGGGACAGGGCAACAGAAGGCTGGAAAATTAAGTGGGACTAATAAAAAACAGCTGAGGAGCAGTTTGCAACTAACTCACATGACTGGGTGTAAAAAGAGCATTTTAGAGAGGCAGAGTCTCTCAGAAGCAAAGATGGGCAGAGGTTCACCAAACTGCATCTAAAAAATGTGGAATAATTTCAGGAAAATGTTCCTCAACGTAAAATTTTGAAGACTTTGGATATCCCACCATCTACAGTACATAATATCATCAAAAGATTCAGAGAATCTGGAGAAATCCCTGTAACACAAGGGACAAGGCTGACAGTCAATATTGGATGCTTGTGATCTTTGGGCCCTCTGGCAGCACTGCACTAAAAACAGGCATTATTCTGTACTGGAAATCACTGCATGGGCTCAAAAACACTTTCAGAGCACTTCCCAGGCTCTTCTTCTGCAAAGCCAAGCTGTTGTGATGGATGACATTTATTTACATTTTACACAGCATCCCAACTTTTTTGGAAGTGGTGTAGATCTATTTCTCCATTTGTTTCTCTGACAGGCCTCTAACTTCATTCAGTGAGAGTAACAGTAACACGGTTACAGACCACCCACTACTACCAAGAGATATTACTTTAGTTTTGTTGTGCTATTCAATTGTAATTGCATAATTGCTTATTTATTTACACAATTAGTTACAAAATGAATTATATTTAAATTAGAGTTGCACTCTGCATTTCTGACTATTGTGTTTGTTTCTGTGTCACAAGAATATAGAAACATAACAGTATAAAGATGTTTATATATTTCACAAAACATTGTTTTATTCATTTAATTAAGCACATTTTACAGAATTTCTCTGCTTGTTTTGATGAGCTGTAAATGAGAAATAATGAAAGTTGAATGGCACCATGCTTTTCATGCCACTGGCAACAACTCCTCAGAGATTAACTTTCCTTCACATAAACCCTGTATTTTTTCATTCTACTGAGATTGTTATATAAAATTACTCTGTACAGAAAAGCATCAAAATAAATATTTAGGATGACCAACAGTAAAAAGTATGCTATGAAATATCAGACAAAAGTGAAAAATCTTTATTATTAATCATTAGCTTTATTAGAATGTATAACACTAAATAACGCTAATTGATTGAGAGAGTAGAAGGACCTACAGAGAATCAGGAACAAGGAAAATGAAAAATTCACTGCTCTCCTGTGAATCTCTGAGTTACATTGTCAGAGGACAGCTAACACAAACTGCATCAACAGATGATCTACAGTCTTTAACTGTGCATAAACAAGGTGGAGCCAGAAGGTAGGGGTTCCTACTAAAGCTGTTGATGAGTGTAAAATTGTAAGTAGTTTATGATTTGTCAGACTGTTTTATCATGCTGATAAAACAGCTGTTTGCAGCTGTAAAGCACATGATGCAGAAACACTTGGACCAAACATTCACCTGATCACTTGCTCTTGGCTTGTACTTATAAGCTCTGTGCAAGTATTATATTTCTTTTAGCTGTTGAACTCTTTTCTCCCACTCTGAAAAGTTGCTGATTGTGTTGTTTCTGATTGAAGTTCTTTTCTTTAACTTTAGGAATGGGAAGAGGAACTCAAGACCCTTCTGAATGTTTTACGGGAGGATGGTGAGGAGAAGGATGTTGCAATGTGCAAAACAGCCACTGAGAAGATCACAGCACTGTATGGGGAGGAATGTGTTAATATGAGAGTAGAAGACCTCATGAAAGATGACAAATTCTCAGGAATTCCAGAGTTTCTCGGATCTGAAACCAAAAAGATAACAAGTAAGCAAGTAAGTAGAGGTGATTTGTTATTGAGAGCATGTCATATTTCTCAGTCTGAAAGTTGCTAGAAGGCAACATCCTACATTTGAAAATATAGCATCTCATTTGTGCTTATGTTTGTGCATTTGTGCATCAGGCTTCAGATCTCTCGGATGAGATTAGATGTTACGTTCAGCATGATGATTCAAGTCCTGGAGAATGTTACTGGCCGGTAGTGAAGAGTGTGACCATCAAGGTTCCAAACTGTGAAGATTTTCTAGAACATGTTTTATTAGTGGATCTTCCTGGAACCGGAGACTGCAACAAGACCAGAGATCAGATGTGGAGATCGGTAAATACTGTTGTTAATTTCAAAATAAAGCAAAAAGTCAAAGATTCACTGCATAGGCATCGATATTTTTTCAGGTGTTAAGTGTCTCCGGTGTTTGAAGGGCAAGGCAAGGAGAAGCATATTTATGTAGCATATTTATCATTGTCACTGTCAAAAAAAAGCAAAACATCTGCAAAATGGTTCCTCTACAGAAAAAGAGATCTTGTTAACTTTTAGCATGTAAGGCAATAAGTAATAAATAATGGAAAACTGTAATAAATAACGATGAGCAAGTTATCATAAAAAAGATTTTATTCCAAATTGTTTTCACCCAGTGTAAAGTGTAATTATTGTGTTCAAATGGTGTAGAGAAATACAAATTGAAAAAATATTTTTATTTAGAACAGTGATGATATGCAAAGCTAATTCAAAGTGCTTCAGATAAATAAGAGCACAATTAAGACATAAAATGACATTAAAATATAAAAAATAACGTACAACACAGTGAAATAAGAAATACAAAAATCTTAAAATTAAAACAGTTTTCAAGGGATCAACTGAATTAATTGTACACCCGATTATTCCTATTTTACCTATCCAACTTTTTACAGTATGTTTTGACTGTACTGGCTCCACTTCTCAAATTTTTCAGATTGACAAAGTGAAGTAAACTAAGCATGCTACCTGTGAAAGTGTAAGTCATTGCCAGCTTGTTGGCTACTGCATGCAGCATCACTCTCCTGTATTAAAATGTCAATGCTGTTGCCTAGTTTGTTAGTTGGTCTACACTCTTAAAAATAAAAGGTACCCAAAGTGGTATAGACACCACTTTTAGTTAATTAAAAAAAACATGTTTGCAAAAGACATCTGCAATGTAATGTAAATGATGTTTTACATCAGTGGTGTCCAGTCTTATTGACAAAGGGCTGGTGTGGATGCATTTTCATTCTAACAAAGTAGGAGTACACATGATCAGTTGTTGGAAAACTGACCAGTTGTTTAACAGGGGGAATCAGGTGAACTCCTGCTCATTTGAAATGAAAACCTGCAGCCACACAGTCCCTTTCCAGGTAAGATTGGACACCTTTGTTTTACATTATTACACTGCTCTTAACTTAGAGTTCTTCTTTAGAACCCTCAGTTTAAGTGGAGGTCCCTTAAACCTTCAAAATGTTTTCTACACACACATCTCATTTACGAAAAATGGTTCTTTGAAGAACCATCCATTGTTTTTTTAGGGAACCAAAAGTGGTTTTTCTATGGCCTTGTGCAAAGAACCCTTTATGGCACCTTTTTTTTCAGTGAGTTTTAGCTGGTGTTTTAATGCACTGAAAATCTGTCAGATGCTTCATCGTTCTTGGTTAAGCAACCATAGCATCCTAATAAACTTGAGTAAACAAACACCTAAGCACAGTGTCAAAACATATAGCAGATTAGGCTGGACAGCATATTGTCGCTGTCCAAAAAAGTGAGTATTTCCACTTTTGTTGCCTTTCATGTTTTGACACGATTTGAAAAAATTAGAAACCAGTTACAACACTGTCAAGATGCTGCATTACAATTACAACTGAGAGCAGTTCTAGTGAGAGGGATGAAAGGGATATTGATAGCCTGTTTTAAATATAATGATAATAATTAGTAGTTTTCAGTGTTTTATATACTGAATAACCATCTACTGGCACATTTCTAGTGTAACACATTATTAATCTTGAAATTTAGCATAAAACACTAATCATATGATGGGACGGGTAGTATAGGCAGTGTGCCCTTCGCCACTTATGCCACTGCTTAAATGACCAGGAACTCATCCATCACTTCAAATGGAATAACTTATGGAATAATAAGTTTAACTTAGGTTTACTAACAAATGTCATAGGCATAAAGGTATTTAAAAATTCATACCAGAAGAATCACCAACAGCCATGTATTGCTGTCCAATGAGAGCACTTTAAGGGATCATGGATGTTTACATTCCCTTATGGTTATCTTACCCTGTAATATTCTCTGATGTTTTATAGAAACTGAGAGAGTGTTCTACAGTGTGGATCGTAAGTGAAATGAACCGCGCTGGGTCCGAGCAGGAAGCCTGGGAACTTGTTTGTAACAGTGTAAGACACATGGCACAAGCTGGAGAGTGCCGCAGCATGTCCTTCATATGTACCAAGACCGATCAAATTGAAACAGAGAAATATATGAGGTCAGTTGCAAGGCTACTGCTTATGAAGTTACAATTTACACTACTAGTCAAAAAAATACACATTATTGCATATTTTAAAAATGCATTTGTTTAAACTTAAAAGTTGTTTAAGACAAATGCAAATACAGATATTCAAATTAATGCTATATATGAATTTATGTCCAAAACAAAAAAAGAAATAACAATTTTAAACAATATTCTTTAAACAACACATAATTAAGGACTTCATTTCATGTCCTTGTTATAATTTTAAAATGTGAAGGAAAAAAAGGAAACCTGTTCTGTAAGTGTGCCCAAACATTTGACTAGTACTACATATATTTGCTACAGTTCATATAACAGGCTTATTACAAAATTAGCATTTTTTTACTTACATGGAAAGTAAGACCATTTCACTACACATCAGCCAAAAAGATGAATTCTGTTTTTTGAATTCTGATCATGAATTCTGTTTAATGCTGTGGTTGTGATGTGCGGTTTAATTGCATTAATGTCTGTTGTAAAACCTGAGGCGTCCATCACTGGCTTGCACTGCCGTGGGAGGCATAGCCATGCAGAGCAGCCACACAGAAGCTCATGGGAGGTGCTACACTCGCGGTTGGAGAGACTTAAATTGTATATAAGTTGTTCTTGTTAGTTTGAAGATGTGCACATATGTTGTTTCTGTCATTGCGTGCTGGGTTGTGGGCTAGTTTGTGTGGATTTACTGTCTACAGTGGAGTCGAAATGTGTGGTTAGAAGTGGCCTGCCAGCTTCCCAGCCATGTCAGATAGTTCTCTGTTGTGTTTTTAGTATTTCATCAACTTATACTATGACAACATATAGCACACAGAGACAGAGAAGCAGTGTCTTCAACTCAACATTGTTTTGTTTATTATTTTGAACTCTCACCTATGCGGAGGGATACACAAGTAGTCTGATGTCCAGCAATACCTAGTGACTTAGAGTACTTCTAAGAGATACTCAATACATGACATTCTCCCTTGCTGCTGTTCAACAAAAGAGCATTTGCATGCATGCACAATGCTCTATGCTGGTGCTACACTGGTGTCAGAAGTGGGATAGTGCCCTCCAGTGGCCTGTAGAGGAATGGTGCTTCCACAAACTCAAATGTGGACACCAGAGAAGCCGAGCCTGGCTGAAGACCATGGAAGTAGAAGCTGCATGGCAAGGTCTGGCAGCAAAGATGGCAGAAGAAGCAGAGTAGTGAGGCTTAGCAGCAGAGTCCAGTGGGAAGACAGTGAAAGAGGTGGCAATGAGGACACCTAGATAGTGACCAGTGCCGGAGACCTGCCAGCAGAGCAGCATGGCATCCTGGTGCTGTTGATCATGGCCCTCCTGTGATGCTCCTGGCAGGTGTCTGCAGCCTGATTGGATAGATGGCTGCTTCCTGATTAGCGGATGGGAGAGCTGTCAGTGGACCTGGGTTAGCCAGCAATCAAGAGGTTGGTAAGGGGGGAGTTGGTGCTAGGGTGCTTCCTGGGTGCGCTGCTGCCAGAGGAGCTGGGAGGGTGTGTACAGTAGCCAAGGCAGCGAGTTCTGCCACACCTGGAGAGGAAAACACAGCACTCAGTCTCTCTGGTGTGGCACACCAAGAGAGTGGATGTGGCCCCAAGAGAAGACTGGGGGAGCATGCACCCCAGGCACTCTGCTTGAATTCTCTGGGGTCCCTGGGATGGCTGACCTTTGATCGGGGCTGGATCATGCTGCCATTCGTGCACATGAGGCGTGGCCATGCAGAACGGCCACATAGAGACTCTTGGAAGGTGCCACCCTTGCGGCTTGTAAATAATTTGTTGTTACCTTGAAGATGTGCACATGTTGTTTGTGCCATCATGTGCTGGGTTGTGGGGTAGTTTGTGTGGATTTACTGTCTACAATGGAGTCGAAATGTGTGATTAGAAGTTACCTGCCTGCTTCCCAGGCATGTCAGATAGCATTGAGTGCCAATTCTTCCTTGACGCTGTTCATTTGTCCTCATATTCAATGTTTCCTGTGTTTTCTTGTTCTATGACAAAGCCAAAATATATTTCTGGCATTAGCTGAACTTACATAGAATATTTTTTTTTTCACTGTCACCATAAATCTGACTAATACATATTTAAATGTAGATCTGCAAAGCTCAAGGATAAAGACTTTCAGATCACACCAAAGGTAATAAATTTAGTTTTGTAAATATTCCCCAAAATATCCTATAAGTTGGTAAATGTAGTTGAATGAATAAATGTTCATGTCTTTACAGGACTCTCAGTACAATGTCAAGAGAAAATCCAAATGCATATTGCACAGGAATAATAAAGCAAAGGAACTCGTGCAGAAGAGTTTTAAACAACTATCAACATTTAAGGTATTTCCTTTTCTTTCATCACTGTTTTATATAGGCAGAAAGTTTACAGACAGCTCTGAGGACATCCTTCCATACTGGTATTGTCTGTTATTCTAAAAACAAAAACATACTAAGCAGTATTTAAGGCTATGAATGTAATATAGGAAAACAGTATTCTACATGATGTGAGCCTTAACTGAGTTAATATCAATTAATATCACTGTGATGTGATTGGAAAAGGCCACAAGGAACAAGTCTGACTACAGAATCCAGAAGTTTCAGCAAATATTTAACATGAAGTTTCTTTCAGGTTTTTGCTTTGAATGCCAACTTTTTGTCAATCTAAATGAACAGGTACAGTGACTCGCAAAGATATTCACCTTCTATAACTTTTTCACTTTGTGTAGTGTTACAACTCATTTTGTGTCACAAATCTGAACACAATAGTCTGTAATATGGTTTGCAAAATTATTTCAAATGGAAAATGTGAAAGTTGTGATTAAAGGGGAGCTCCACCTATTTTGCAAACCTACTTAATCATTCAATGGTTTAGATGTAAACCAAATCATTAAGAGTGGTTTGGTGTGAAATGCATCTTTCTAATGAAATTTACTGAGTCAGACAGTTTTGTTATAAAGTTTTGGCCTAAAATGTATTTTGAACATAAACTATTACTCCAGGATTACCTCTCCGTTTCCTGTCAAAACTGCATTCTCAACTGAGATCAATGCACACAAGCGAACGTGCTTTTGTAGTCACTAGCGCATAGCTACAGCCGTTCAACACGGCTAACGCCAGTGATGTATCCATACAGTTCCCCCTTTAAATTCATATTCCCTTTGACAAATCAGGTCCTTGGGCACACACATTCACTGAACAGATAACAACACCAAGCAACACTGGAACTACGGAAGGCAGAAAGGTTCAAACAAAGTTTGTACAGCAGCTGTATTCACCCAGTTGCCAATGAACAGGACAAAAGTTATTTATCAGTGTTATCTGGGGTGAATTCATACTGGGGATTGGGTGAAAACACGCAGCCATTCAATCTTTCTTTTGAAGCTTTTTGCTTTCCGTAGTTCCAGTGTTGCTTGGCTTTGTTTTCTGTTCAGTGAATGCGCGCCCGAGGACCTGATTCAACAAAGAGAATGTGAATTTGAGGGGGAACTGAATCGGACATAACACTGACAGCAGCTTTTGTTTACAGTTTATTTTTACAGTTTTCTTACCCTTTTTTGGAAGATGGCTAAGTGCGTGGAGGACTTCGAGGAGGTCTGTTCCCAAAATGTTGTAGACCTATACCGATTTGAATGAGAATACACAAATGACTTGCAGCAACTTGAAGATAAGAGAGCAAACAAGGGAGAGAGAGAGAGACTGAACCTACTGACGCCGAAACAGAAGAACCCAGGGTGAAAGGAAATGAATGGTGTCAACAACAAACTACGTGCTACTCGTCACCAGTTTATGGGGTAGGACAGCGAGGTGCAACTGTGATCTATCGCGGCTCCGCTGATGAATAACGTTACTCTCATAAGCTCTGAGTTTTGCTGACACTGTGATGCAACGCCGCCAGTCCAAACAACACAAAAGCCGTGCGGGGCGTAGAGGTACATACGGGTGTTGTAAGGAAAAAATAGTACCAAAAAACCATGTTTTTTCGAATTTAGCAATATCTTGGTCAACAGTCTTTTTGGATAGCAGATAAAATGGTGATATTTGTAGTGTAGACACACGGACGTCTGCTTCCTAGTACTATAATGGTGAACAATTTTGACTCAATACATTTTTCTAGAAAGGCGCATTTCACACCATACTACTCTGAATGATTTTGTGTGCATCTAAACGGTTGACATAATTTTGCGAATTTGGTGGAGTTCCCCTTTAAATAAGAATTCACGCCCCATGCTGTGAAACCTTCAAATTAGTTCTGACCTGATCTTTGCACAACAAACCAAGCACACAAAATTCTGTGAGATAAACTCAGTCACACAACGTAACGTAATGAACTAGACACAAAACTCAAAACCAGATCGGCATCAACAGGCGTCAGTTTCAGAATGTGGGTGTGTTCACAAATAAAAATAATGAAGTTGATAAGAAAACATCACAGATGTTGTCTTTGCACTGTTTTTGTTCAAATACAGGTCAGACAGATTTGTATTCATTATTTTCTGTTTTTATCTGCATTTCACGTGCTGTCTAGGCTATTTTGGATTTGGGTTTGTAAATGGGCTTTGTGCTATACAGGGGTTTGTTGTGAGATTTTCTTTCAATGACCTATTGCTATTTCAGCACTATACCATGCTGACAGAGTAGTTGATATGATACTGCCAAATTTATGCAGCAAATTTTGATGTCCCACTCTGGTGAAGGGTAAATCCTGAAGTCTGTGGGGTAGATTTGGCTAGACTCACATATCCAGTAATGAAACTTGAAAACAGAGAGGCCGATACTACCATGTGGTTTAGTGCGCTCAAGTTCTGAAATAATATTCTGGAACACTTGCCACCCTGGTCAAATATGAGTTCATTTCTTCTAAGAATTTGGTTGATGGATTAAGTCAGAGGTAAAACTGACATCTTCACTATACTGAGTTTATCTTGCACTGAAATCTGTGTGTGTATATTATACATATATATATATATATATATATATATAATATATATAGCCCTGCGATGGACTGGTGACCTGTCCAGGGTGTATCCTGCCTTCCGCCCAATGACAGCTGGGATAGGCTCCAGCACCCCACCGTGACCCCGTAGGATAAGCGGTTTAGATGATGTATGTATGCATGTATGTATGCATGTATGTATGTATGTATGTATGTATATATATATATATATATATATATATATACACATATATATATATATATATATATATATATATATATATATATGTATAATGTTAATACACCAATGGTGAATGAATTGGTAAAGGTGAGGCCAGTTGGAGGGGTGGTGGCTCTTAAGTAATGCTGTCAAGTGGTGTTAATGATGATTTATCCCAGTATATTTTGAACCCAGACATATTCCTGAATTAAATAAATAGCTGCAGGATGCTGGGTATAGATTTATTCAAAACAGAAACAAAGCCTGCATACAGTGAGTTGTGACGATGAGAGCCTTGGATCATTATTGAGGATTTTGTTTGAAGAGTCAGGGGTTCTTGGGAGAATGTGAAGAGTAAAGATAATAGAGGGACACCTTGACAGCAGCCCCTGTGCAGTAGGAAAGGCTATAATTGGATAGTGCCTGTCAGAATAGAGGCAGTCGGATGATTGTATAAAGTGAATGAATGAGTGCATGAATTTTGGGGCAAATCCAAAAGTACCCAGAGATGCTCCTTGTGATGTCTGTTGTCCAGAGAAAATGCAGCACAAATATCAGGGTACCAGCTAAATTAATTATATTCAAAAGCCACAGCATGTTATTTGGTGCAAGATGACCCCTTGTAAAGCCTGTTTGATCAAAATTAATCAAATTACCAATATAGGGTTAAATCTGGGAGATTAATGGTTTAGCTAATTTTGAAGTCACTAAAAAGAAATTTAAGAAATTAGGTGATAACTTGAGCAATTTAAAGTGTTCTTCTTGAACAGCAGAGTAATAAGAGCTACATTTTGATCTCCATGGAGATTACCATAATCGATTCTGTAATTCATAGAGTGTACGATTAGGAGTTCTACAGCACCCCAAATGGCAAAATAAAGCTCAAAATAAACATCCCATGAGGACTGGGAGATTTTCCTTTCAGCATTAATTTTGAATGTGTTATGGAGTTCCTTGAGTGCTAAAGACTTTTCCAGAAAACCTGAAAGAAATGCAGAAAAGGTGGAAAGATTCTAATTATTAAAAAAACATCTCTACAAATTTGACTTCAGAGGAATACAGTGAGGGAAAACTAGTATTCAGACACTGTTTTTGCTATTCCTCCAGTTCATATATCCAATTTACATGTCTTTTGACTTTGTACTTATAAATAAGCACAAAAAAGTATACAGTAGTAATCGTAAAAATGACTCAACTATCTGCTTTTTGTTTAATTAACTTTGCATCATACAAAATATATATTATTTGCACCTTTAACGTGTTCCCAATATTCCCAATTAAGTCTATATCTTATAATGTGTTACAACAGAAAAATGTCTGACTCTTCTTCCATTGTTCCCCCAGAAACATTTCAACTGTGATGATAACTTCCTTTCTGTGTTCACTGTGAGTTCTAAAGAATTCACCAAGAAACGTTCAATACTGACACCAGATGAAACAGGTAAAGTGTTAAAAAAGTTCTAAATATCAAATACACTGTCACAAAAAGGGTATTGTACAGGTACATTTTAGTCGCCCAAGGTACAAACAATGTATATGTACCCCTAAAAGTAAATGAAAATTGTCCTTAAGGCCAAATTGTGTACTTTGAATGAGTTTTAATGCTGCATTCACTTGATTGCAAGTCTGGAGTCAGGACAGGGTTTATGGACTCAATGCAACTTGTGATAGAGTATGGTACAGTTATGTCCCATAACTAAAGGTACTGAAAATGTACCCTTGAAGGGTACCACCCCCAATGACAGTTTAGTACCTTTTTTTTTCTTAGAGAGTATGAT
This sequence comes from Colossoma macropomum, assembly GCF_904425465.1. Lineage (NCBI taxonomy): Eukaryota > Metazoa > Chordata > Actinopteri > Characiformes > Serrasalmidae > Colossoma > Colossoma macropomum. Next base: position 15,842,359 of record NW_023494794.1, on the reverse strand, counting down.
GAAGTATTTTTAAGAGCCTTTCAGAAATGACATTAATAAAGCATGTTTTGTGATTCATATGCAGAGATACCTAAGCTCAGAGAAGTCCTGATGAAATACAACAATAGCCACACAAATCAGACGACAAGTCAGTACTTCTCTGGAGCACTTGGAATCCTTTCCCTAATTCAAGGTATCAATGCGAGTGACACTGAAATGGTATGTACACACTGTCTTCATTTATGGCATTAATGATACCAACAGTTCTGCTTCAGTCAATACTGTACCATAGGCAACTCTGTATGTTTGTATTCCAAGAAATATAACCTGTATATTTATATATGCACACAGTACAGGTTCACAGTTAAACAGTATACCTCATCATTTCTCATGTGCATGCATCTGGAGATGACTTAAAATGCATTTTGCTCTGTTTGTTTAAAAAATTACTTAATTTTTAAAGTCTGTGGAGTCAGTTTTGTTCTGCCAGTGCTAAGAAGAAGGTATTTTTAGTCAGTTGATTGAGTGACAAGTCTTCTTAGCTATTTAGCGAACACTGATTGCATAATTAGTGCTAGTAGCTGAAAAACTCAAAGGTTTTATAGCTTTGTCTTACAATTAAGTATACCATTACACTTATAGGGAACTTTTTGGTGTCAGATTGTGCTGCGCCAAACTAGAGCACAATTTATTTTTTTTTTTTTTACCATCAAATACATTTCAGAGAAGAAAAAAACTAAGGAAAAACACCAGTGACATTTTTGAGCATGTTCAAGCTTGACTCGGCGCCCCAGATAAATACAGAGAAGCTTAACTATTAGTTTGCGAATCATTTCAATTCATTTACTGTTCTCATCCACCTTAATGGACCTGCTTTTACTTCTAACACACAACAGATAAAACTATGTATAATTTTGTACAAAAGGAACTAAATAAAAGGGTTTGCACATAATCTGTTAAGATGGCTAATATGCATTTTATTTTATGCATTCTCATCTGACTTATGAGCTTCTAGTCTGAAAGTTAGCCGTCAACATTTATGTAACGCTGTGGTGACTGTGGTAAGCACAGCAATACAAGATATAAGCATTTGTGGTGTCTATTTTTAAAAACATTTTATTTCTACATCTTCCAGTAAGTTAAAGTATTTTCCGTCGTTCAGAGAGAACGTCAGTCTGTAGTGCTGGTTCCGCCGCGTTTTCCCCAAATACGTTCGGCAAGTGAGCTGCTTTCAGTCGTTAGGCGCAGTTTTCTCCCTATAACCCGCTCCTCTTCCTCAGCCCCTCAGCCAGCACCTCTCTGCTTCTGTAACATTAGTTTCAGAGGACAGAAAAAAATCCCTGAGTATAGAATCAAATTGATATTTACATACAAAAAGCGTTACTAAACAGTGAACAGCCAATATTTTAAACTGGACTGTCTCTCGTTTTGAAGAGCCATCGTGTTTACACAGCTAGCACGCTAGCTAAGTTAACTAACATTAGCTTCACCTAACGAGTTACAAACACAGCCTGTCAGCTCCCAAATTTCACCACAGGAACAATTTCTAGAGATCTGTAAACACAAATGTGTTAAATAATTTACACAAATACAACAATCAATCCAAACAGTAAAGTCAGAAGTCAAGAAATAACTTACGTTTGTAAACTCCGTGGTCAGCAAAAAAACGTCTGCTTCGTCTGCCTTGTTTATCAAACTGAAGCGATGGAATTCTTGGCCGGTGAACAGTATTGTGGGATTGCCTTCACTGATAAGGATGCATGCGATGGTGCCTTCAGATTTGGTCAAAATAAGGCATCTTAGAAGGCAGCTGACTTATGCTGCCCTCCGAATGGGACAGCCTTCGTCCCAGGCGCGCAAATGCTGCCCTAAAATGCTGCCTACTTAGACAGCTGTCTCCCGATTGGAACGCGGCATTTATTTTTTGATGTGTCAGAGTCTAGCAACGTATTGAAATTTTCAGACTTGGTAAAAGAGAGATAACAATGTTTAACCAGAGTTCCCCAAGAAGGCGACAGAAGAGAGAAGATGACACAAACAGGGAGCCTGGCTAAAGCACAAAGGGAAAACACTTTTTATGAGATCAGCTTATGAATGAAAAAAATTAGCATAGCTTGTTTCAAGTAACTTCGCTGAGCTGAGACAAGTATTGTAAGTATTGTTGTTATCAAGCAAGGACTTTTCTAACAGCGAGAGCATATTTGTGATCAGTGCTACCTCAGCTATTACTTACCAATGGTTACAAACAGCCTACCTGCAGCTCTGGTTTCTGTCAACAGGGTACACAGAAAGTAAACTCCGGTCTGGTTTTGATGTTCAAAAAGTCCAAACTTTTCCAAACTTTGACAACTAATGCATTTATTTATCAGTATCCCATTTTATCAATAGGCTTGCATACTGAAAACACCAAACAAAATGTACAGACTGAAATTATTTTGTAATAACATTTATATTTTAGATGCGAAACAGACTCCATGAGAAATTCGAGAGAAATCTCAACAATGAACTTGAACGCTTGCAAGAATACACTGGCCAAATCTACAGCCAGCTGGACCAACTTCTTTCAAAGGGAGCAGAAGAATCTGAAAAAAATTGTGTTGCAAGTGCAGAAGAGCTAGTAAAACCGGTAAATCATTTTCAGATGTTTTACCTTTAAATTGTATTATTTGTAATAATTTTTTGAACATTTTACTTAATCCTTTTATTATTCAGAAAGGTACGGATGGTCGAGGATTCCACCAATCACTGACAGCGCTGTGCAAGAATGATGGGGCCTACAGGTCTAAGAAGGGAGAAACAGATCTGAATACACACTTGGTCAAACCCATGTTACAGCATGTCGACACACCATTCAATGAATTTTTTCAGTGAGTACAACTCAGTTTATTTCAGCACAATGAATTCAACATGGCGTTAAATACCAAAGCGCTACATGCAGTAAATGTGGTAAGGAAAGAGGCAAAACAGTTTGAGACTGTTAGTTAGTCTGTAGTTAATATAGCAAGTGTGCTTCCTACTTAGTGTAATAGCCAGTCCAGCTGAAAGTTAGGTTTTTAAGTAATGTCATCTTCAGCTTCAAAACTTCAGCCAGATTAACTAACAACTTCAGCTAAATTAGCTATTGTAATTGCTAGCACTCTTGCTATCAAAACTACATGCTAGCCAATAATTCTAAACTGCATCTTTCCTTTAAACACTGCATTTACTGTGTGTAGTGCTTAATTCTGTCTGTCAGACTGAAGGTTTTTCTGTGACCTGAGGTCGAACTTTCTGTCATGACTGTGGCTTATTGATCAGTACAGAGGTTTCTTATTAGAACAATGAGATGCTCTGGTATACTCATTTTCCTGATATTATTCCATGATTTTACATGGTCAACACAGAGAAGGCTTTGCTAGTCAAAACACTTTTAGAATTGTAAAAATGTAACATGAAAAAAAACGTGAAAATGTAAAGCTAAATTCACCAAAATAACATGCACACAGAAACAATCCAGTCAGTTTTGTTTCAGACAGAGTTCTGCATGCTCAGTGAATGAACACAGCAACAGCATGATGTTTCCAACAGCCTGTATTTTTCCCCTTTACATGCTGAAAAAGAATTTTCAAAAAATTCCCCCCATAGAGTGTTTTAAAAAATGTTTTCAGTGACCTAAAACATTGTTTTTGTGTGGACAAGAAGCCAAAATGCAGAGAACAGTGTACGTTTGAGGAACAAAAAATGTGTGTAGACAGGGTCTTAAACATTTTTATGAACAAAATATATCTATATTTTACATTCCCATTTTCCAACCTTAGTCTTTAGAAGCTATTACGTGGTCATCACTGACTTCCTGTTTCTATGTAGGACTTGTAAATAATAACAATTATAATATTATTATTATATGAGGTGAAGATGAGATTCCACAAAAAAGCTAAACCTTAGACAAAGGAGGCTGAAGGATTTTTCTGAAGTTCTGAGTTTCACACCCCTTTATAGATGTTTCCCACCTCATCCAGTTTCATAGGAGGAGACTTGCTGCTGTTGCTACTTTACTAATAACTGTTTATTAAAAAGTGTACTATGTTACTGAGAAAAATGTTTATATTTTATGGAATTTTATAATTAAATATATGGCCAACTTATAGTTAGATTTTTTGATATTTAAACAAGGACACAAAGTTAATGTGTAACGTATAACGTTAATGTAAAGCACCACTACTGTGAAGGCCCGAAAGCTATTTGTGTGCTAATAGCACCCCTTGTAGGGAATTTACAGCCTTTTACATGTGAGTGAGCGTGTGTGTGTGTGTGTGTGTGTGTGTGTGTGTGTGAGTGAAAACTTACTAGTATTTCACCAGACCTCCACTTTCATTGTTATTTGTTTCAGGGTCCAGGAGAATGTAACTGATAAATCAGTGCAAACGAACATCAACAATTTCACCATCATCCCAGAGCACATGATAAAAATATATCAAGATTCTCCAGTGCTAAGTCACCTCCTGAAATTCCTTAAAACTGAGGTGAGTACAATATTTCCTCTAATGATATCCATACATTGAAAAATATGTGGTATTTACCATACCTAACCATACCACACCTTAACTTCACATAGTCTTCTATGATTTCTTGTAAGTTACATCTGGCACTGCCTTACCATTCAGCTTCACTTGGTGTTCAAAAGGGAGTACATTTTGCAGGTATTGATGATATAAATAAGGATGATGATGATGATGATGATGGTGATTATTATTATTATTGTTATTAGTAGTAGTAGTAGTATTTTCACAGTTGTTTTAAGATCATGCTTATCTGCTAAGTAACCCCCTTAACATAATAAATATTTAACGTAATATGACACTGTGTTGCAGAATACCCAAATGACATAGTTCTTCCTCCTCATTATTCTAGTATGTAAATTGTATTTGTGACATCCTGTCTTGCCCTGCCTGGTCTTTCCTTGTTTCTGTCTGAGTCTGCCATTGTGTTACTGTCATTCGTGTGTCTTGCCATGTACTTTTATTATTGTTTAGGTCTGTGTCTCCTCTCCTGTCCTGCCTCCTTGTCATTTGTCCCTTTTGTGTGTAGTCTGTTGCTCCGACCTCTCATTAGCCCCAGGTGTTTCTTGGGAAACCTTTGGTTCTGCCTTCTGTGTTTGGGTTTTGTGGGTATGATGGGGACAAATCTGAATGTGAAAGTTTTATCATGCAATGTGAGACTTTTTTGTTAGAACTATTTTCAGAGGAAAGGCCTTGGAATTGGGTTAACATAGTCCTTGAGAAAAGAAAGGCAGAATCAAGGATACTAGAATTCTTTATTACACTGTTAAAGGACAGATTTTCCAGGTCATCACACAGGACACATCTACCTAAGCCCCCTGCCTCTGTCCCCATCTCAGTAATTGTACCTGTCCCAGTCCTGCTGTCTGTGTTTGTCGAGTCACTTATTCAGCCCTTCGTCCCATCTCCTGTCTTATCCTATGTCAGGTCCTCTGTCCAATGTCCTGTCCGGTCTTGGGTCCAGTCTTCAGTCCAGTCCTTGTTTGGTCTCCATTCACCGTCTGTTCCACTGTCCAATCATGTTCAGTCCCTGCCTCTGGCCTCTTCTCCAAGCCTGCTCCCTTGAGGTGTTCCATTCCGTACCTTGGGAGCTGCGCATTGGAGGGGGGGCTTCTGTAACATCCCATCTTGCCCTGTGTTGCCTTTCCTTGTTTCTGTCTTTGTCTTCCTTTGTTTAACTTTGTTTAATCTCTTAAAATCCCAGGCATATTACAGTCTAAGTCAAATAATTCCTATAATTACACAGAAAATGATTAAATATATATATATATATATACTATACATATATATATATATATATATATATATATATATATAAAGGGTATATATAGGTTTGTTTTTATTCTCTAATGTAAACAGGAAATGAAACTGAAGACAGCGCTTAAACAAGACATTGTTGAGCAAAAAAAGGAAATATACACATCACTTTCTGAATCCATTAAGACCACAATGCTGCCCTGCTATCGGAGTAAGTTGCTGCTTATGATATTTCTTAAGCATTTCATTTTAAATTTAATCTTCACACAGAAAAGTGAACAACACTGTGTTCTATTAGGGGCTGCTACCAAGAGTGGAAAGGGCTCTATGAAGGAGAAGCAGGAAATACTGTTACACCACATAAAATTATCAAAGAGTAAAATGTTCCAGAAAGCAAAGAAAAAGATGCTTGAAGAGCTGCGTACAACACTGGTTTGTATTTGTCCAATTAAAGTAAATTAATAATCACCAATATATAAACAACATGCAGTTTCTAGGCAAATATATTATTAGTGACCATTTTTATGTTCATCTATTTTCTTTGAAAGAATTACACTGTGGAGGAGATAAGAACAGGACTAACAGAGTCGATGGAGTATTCACTTCTTAATACAAGCACCTTGCCTGACATGGGTAAGTTAGGTACAGGTGCAGATTCTTCTCTTGTACTTTTAGTGGTTATTACTGTTGTAAAGACCATATGACCATATGATCAGGATAAAACCTCAGGACACAATCTCGATACAAGAGTGTGAAATCAACACCCCCACCCCCACCCCCCTCCAGTTACACCTCTTCTGTAAGATGGCTGCCAGAACGTTATAAATTTTTTACACACAAAAATGTGCAATTTAGCATTAGCTGCTATATAATACACAGCACAACTGCACAGATTACACAATTACACTGGCTATTTCTGTAACGCTGAACAGGTACAGAAAGACGCTCGCGGATCTTAAAAACGAAAGTTAGTTTAATGAGAGAACACTTGGGAGAAGAGACAGAGTCAGGGCAAATCTAAAATCAGGCAAAACAGTAACAGGCAAAAAGTAAAAAAAACAGAAAATACAAAAACACAAGCAACCAGAGCAAAAGGGCAAATCCAAAAAAGTGATAGTCGAAAAACAGGCAATGGGTTCAGAACACGAGTCACGAAATCAGAAAAGAAACGCTCAGTAAACCCGTAGAGTGGCAATACCTCGCAATGAGGAGAACAAACCAGGATCCTTTTAAAGTCTTAAGCAAACGGGGCAGAGGCCTGTGATTGGCAGAAGGGGTGACATCATGATGATAGGAATTCTGGGAAATGGAGTCCTGGAGCATGTTAGGCAAGGGAGGAGAACCCGGAAGTGTGGCATTTCAATGTATCACTTTATGATAGGACTGTATATTTTTATGTGTATGATACATGTATACATTTTTGTGCTCACATTTAACTGAGGCAAAAACTTGGCTTCATGTATCGAAGCAAGGTATGTTTCCTGATGCAGTTTGGCTGGTCATCTCTGTCTGTGCGCTGGGAGACACATTGGCTTCTCTGTTTCTACAGAGCACTTACTGGCCATATGCCATCGTACATCACAGAAATGCTCAGTGTAAATAATGCATTTACGTTCCACTGATCGGGTCACCTTTCAGGTGCTGAGAGCTTTTACTGAACTGTGAAAATCTGCTTTTATCTACAGTGCGCCAGTGACCTGGAATTCATTACAGGAATCTCTAAAGCTTCGCTCACTGGTGTCACATGAACATTTTAAACTTTAAGTCTCTAACCACCTCCAATCAGCCTGCAACTGTTTTACTTGATTTTAGTTTTAAAGTGATTTTTGGTATGTTTTTAGTTATTGTTTCATTTTTATTATTTTGTTCTTATTTATTTTAATGCAGCCAAGCTACTGTTTTACATCTTTTATTTATATATTCATTTTTTCATTAATTATATTTTTCATCCCTATTTTTATCTTAGATTTAACTTAATAAATAAGTTACTACATTGATATAATGGTTTTTTCATTTTTAATTTACTACTATGATTATTATTACTTTTTAGCATTTGTTGTTTTTACTACTTAAGTTCTACTATTTAAGGCTAGATTGTAAATAAGGGTCTCCCTCAACATACTCCGAGTTTAAATAAAGGTTGATTCATTGATTGTACCATATTGCAAAGTATTTGTACTTGCACTCAAATTGCTGTGAACATATGTTCTGTTTTTTATACCTGTTAAAATTTGTCACAGCTAAAAATGCACACAGAATGTATAGTATATAAATATATTTTCTTAATTTATATATATATAGTGTTTGTTGTATAGTTTTCCTTGAAATGGCCATAGCAATTATTTAATTTCAAGAGAAAAAATATATTGAATGTCATTTCTTTTTGCTTTTTAGATGTTTCCAAGGAAATAGAGATAATGGAAGATTTGAAGGGGTCATCTGCTCAGGTCTGAGATCATTCATCTACAAAGGAAGTGTGAGAATGTTTGGTGGAAATGTAACTCCACTGGTGCTGACTAGCCCGATAATGTTATGTATCAGAGTTCAGCATGTTGTCAGTCACCCACATTAGTCTGCTCTGTAGACCAAATCACACATTAATCTCTTTCACTTTGAGGTCTCTCATCATGAAATTCTGCTGATATTGTCTACTACAGCTTTATCCAAAAAGACTTTAAAATATATTTCTGTGATATGAACATCTATTTCTACACACTCTTTGTTGAAAAAAATGTAACTACTGCCACATATTTAGGTTTTATAGGACAGTTGTTTGAAAATAGCCAGTAGCCAAACCAGGAATTCTCTCTTTATTTGTCTTTTTTATATTACTTTAGTCATTTATATCCTTGTTTGTGGGAGTCTAGTCATTACACTCATTCTAACAATTGGTTGCGTTTAAGTATATGTTCAGATTATTGATCAATTGTTACTGATAAATTCAGGTTATAGCAAGTTATTGATGAAAACTTGCTGTTGATATGCAGATGCTTTGTGAATCACTGTTTAATAAGGATTTTTTTCTTTTACCTGCTATCTATCATGTACACGTCTTATTTACCTGGGATTTATTTGTGAATGAAATAAAGTGCATTCAATCTTTTGAGACTAAATGTATTTTATCTGATGAAGTGGAGAACCAAAGATTCAGGAGTTTGTAGAAGAGCAGGAGTCTCATTATTAAAGATCTAAACCCAAATGGAAAAATGACGAGGCAGAAAAGAAATTGGATCAAGTAAAAAGTATAGACTGTGGATTGTTAAATAAGACACAAGCTGCTTATGAGAACAAATTTTGAAACATTGAACAGATGATTAAATTCTCTGTGTGCAATTTGTGAAGCACAGCCTTAAAAAAGATAGTGCTTCTAGGTTCTTTAGTAAAGAAAACGTTTCTACTTAGAACCAGGAACATTCAAAGAACCTTTTATGTGATTAAAGGGTTCTTTGCATCATTAAAGACTGATGTGCATGAATGTGCTATAGATGGTTCTATATAGAACCTTTTTGAAAAGGGTTCTATTTAGCACCCGAAAGTGTTCTTCTATTGTTACCAGCTTTTCATCGTAACAACTGAAGAACCCTTTTGTGTGTCAAAAAGTTCTATATAGAACCATCTACAGCACATACATAATGATGCAAAGAACCTTTAATCATGACAAAGTTTCTTTAAGTGTTCATGGTTCTATATAGAACTATTTTCTTTACTGAAGAACCTGTGAAGCACCCTGTTTTTTAAGAGTGCAGTTATGTTTGGGCTACCTTGACTGTACATTTCAAATTGTAGAAGCAAAACATTATAAAAAGGTCTCTAGTAGTGATCAGTTACTGATATGAAGCATTAGTTAATTAGGCTACTTGAGAAGCACACAATGAACAGCAGAGGGATCTGATTTGCATTCAGCAACACAATGAAGCAAAACACTGAAAGCCAAGTGCAAAAGTTTTTTTTTTCATAATCAGATATTTGCACGTTTTTCTTTGTTAACTAAATGGGAACAAACTGGTGCAGTCATAAAACTTTATTCTTCAAGTGCTTTAGATAGTCATACTGACACATCACTCGCAATCAGCAGTCAGTGGAGCTAAATGGAACCTAAATGACAGATGAAAAACTATAATAGAACTACAGACTGTAATAGACTTATTTTAGAATTCATTTAACTTATGTATTCACAAAGCTCAACCTAATACACTGTGTAACACACTGGCACAGTAACTATTTACTGAGATGACAAGACTCAGACAGACACCCTGAACTATGTGCAGAGAAGACCCCAGGTAATGATTAAGTAGCCTTTATGATCATTACTAAGAAGCTACTTAGTCATTTTACAAATCTTTTCCTAAAATCATTTCCTAAAACAATCCTTTATCCTAAAATTCTTAATAGATCATTAAGTTTACCATCACAAACTCTACTGCTGGTTATTTTTAAAAGTGCTAATAATTTGATTTTACACAATAGTGGTCATTAATCAAAGAAGTGGCATTCACTGATCACTAAACAATCTTTAAAGGCATAAGATATTTTAACACTAAGGTTTAAACTAAGGATCTTAATGACGAAGTGGTGAATGGTAGTTGAGCATTGTTCTACAGTAACTGTGTAACTATGTTTGTTTACCACATCCGGTTCTGTGTTTGTTGTCATTTTTACACATACTGTCAAGCAGTACGAGCTGTAATCCATATTATTGAAACATAATGATAATTACATTATTAGTAGTAGTACTAGTAGTAGTAGTATTAGCCTTTCCCACACTGTATTCCCTGATAGTATTGTAGACTCATTAAAAT